>NC_056727.1:29032738-29142738 GCF_019279795.1 Protopterus annectens | reverse complement strand
TGCACTGATCACTGCAAGGATTTCTGGGGGTGAGGGGGTGGGAGTCGGTGTGGTGGTACAACTCCACTCTGCCTGGACTGTAAAAGAAATTAGAGTGCTTGATGTGTGCTTTGAGGGAATGATTGATATTCAGGGAACTCTTGTGTAATTTTAGCTTGTTGTTGGGCTTCCAGTCTCAGTGGAGAGTTGATGGAAATCTCTTTATCATGATTCCTGCTGTGCTGTGGAAACCTCTTTACCATCATTCCTGATGTACTGTGGAAACCACTTTACCATGATTCCTGGTGTAGTGTGGAAAACTATTTACCATGACTCCTGGTATACTGTTGCACAAGAAGACCCAGAGAAATTCTTGCCTACACTTCATACATATTCTTAGCGCAACTTTTACACTGTTAAAGTTGGAGTCGTGGGGACAGATTTACCTTGCACCTGTTTTTTTCAGTTCATCTATGAAATTAAGCTTCACTTCAGTAAGCTGTATTTTGTTTGTGAAACTTCATGTTCGTTTTAGTGGCAATCAGCTTCCTCAAGTTTAATTTCTCCAAGTATTTTGGGTTTCTAGCACCATGACAGGAAAGGACCCCATTCATAAATTGCAGTATGATTAAAATTCATGAAATTAGTAGTCTTCACAGCAACCACAATGTGCTCAGAAGTGACTCCTTCTGCAACTCATTTGGAGTCACATTTATCTTTAGCATATCTAAATCATCATCTTCTTTTGGCTGTTCCCGTTAGGGGTCGCCACAGCAGATCACCTGTTTCCATTTCTTCCTGTCCGCTGCATCTTGCTCTGTCACACCAACCACCTGCATGTCCTCTCTCACCACATCCATAAACCTTATCTTAGGCCTTCCTCTTTTCCTGGTACCTGGTAGCTTCATCCTTAGCATCTTTTTCCAAATATACTCAGCATCCCTCCTCAGCACATGTCCAACCCAACGTAATCGTGCCTCTCTGGCTTTGTCTCCAAACCTTCCAACTTGGGCTGACCCTCTAATATACTTATTCCTAATCCTGTCCTCCCTCGTCACACCCAGTGCAAATTTTAACATCTTTAATTCTGCCACATCCAGCTCAAACTCCTGCCTTTTTGTCAGTGCCACTGTCTCCAACCCATATAACATAGCTGGTCTCACTACCCTCTTGTAGACCTTCCCTTTCACTCTTACGGGTACTTGTCTGTCACAAATCACTCCTGACACTCTTCTCCACCCACTCTGTCCTGCCTGTACTCTCTTCTTCACCTCTCTTCCACGCTCACCGTTACTCTGAACTATTGACCCCAAGTATTTAAACTCATCCACCTTCGCCACCTCTACTCCTTGCATCGTCACCATTCCTCTATTCTCCCTCTCATTCACACACATATATTCTGTCTTAGACCTGCTGACCTTCATTCCTCTTCTCTCTAGGGCATATCTCCATCTCTCCAGGGTCTTCAACACCTGTTCCCTACTCTCACTACAGATCACAATGTCATCTGCAAACATCATAGTCCATGGGAACTCCTGTCTGATCTTGTCTGTCAACCTGTCCATCACCATTGCAAATAAGAAAGGGCTCAGAGCTGATCCTTGATGTAACCCCACCTCCACCTTAAATGCATCCGTCACTCCCACCGCAGACCTAACCGCTGTCACACTACCCTCGTACATATCTTGTACCACTCTTACATACTTTTCTGACACACCTGACCTCCTCATACAATACAACAACTCCTCTCTAGACACCCTGTCATATACTTTCTCTAAGTCTACAAAAACACAATACAACTCCTTCCGACATTCTCTGTACTTCTCCATCAACACTTTCAGAGCAAAGATCGCATCTGTAGTGCTCTTTCCTGGCATGAAACCATACTGCTGATCACTAATCATCATGTCCCTTCTTAACCTTGCTTCCACTACTCTTTCCCATAACTTCATGCTTTGACTGATCAGTTTAATCCCTCTGTAGTTACTACAGCTCTGCACATCACCCTTATTCTTAAAAATCGGTACCAAAACACTTTTTCTCCATTCCTCAGGCATCCTATCACTTTCCAAGATTTCATTAAACAATCTGGTTAAAAACTCCACTGCCATTTCACCTAAACACCTCCATGCTTCCACAGGTATGTCATCTGGGCCAACAGCCTTTCCATTCTTCATTCTCTTTATAGCTATCCTTACTTCCTCCTTGCTAATCCATTGTACTTCATGATTCACTATCCCTACATCATCCAACCTTCTCTCCCTCTCATTCTCTTCATTCATCAACCCCTCAAAGTACTCTTTCCATCTCTTCAACACACTCTCCTTGCTTGTGAGTATGTTTCCCTCATTATCCTTTATCACCTTTACCTGCTGCACATCTTTCCTAGCTCGGTCCCTCTGTCTAGCCAATCGGTACAGGTTCTTTTCTCCCTCCTTAGTGTCCAACCTTTCATACAACTCTTCATATGCCTTATCTTTAGCCTTCGCCACCTCTCTCTTTGCCATGCACCTCATCTCCTTATACTCCTGTCTACTTTCTTCATCTCTCTGACAATCCCACTTCTTCTTTGCCAACCTCTTTCTCTGTATACTCTCCTGTACTTCTTCATTCCACCACCATGTCTCCTTGTCGTCCTTCCTCTGTCCAGATATGATACCAAGCTCCTTTCTAGCCATCTCCCTTACTAGCTCTGCTGCAGTTACCCAGCTATTTGGTAACTCTTCACTGCCACCCAGTGCCTGTCTTAACTCATCCCAGAACTCCACCTCACAATTACCCTTTTTCAATTTCCACCACTTGATCCTTGCTGCTGTCCACACACTCCTCCTCCTCTTCTTGATAACCAACATCATCCTACAAACCACCATCCTATGCTGTCTAACTACACTTTCTCCGGTCACCACTTTACAGTCTCCAATCTCTTTCAAACTGGCGCTCCTACATAAGATGTAATCCACCTGTGTGCATCTTCCTCCACTCTTGTATGTCACCCTATGCTCCTCCCTCTTGTTAAAACATGTATTCACCACAGCCATGTCCATCCTTTTTGCAAAATCCACTACCATCTGACCTTCTGCATTCCTTTGTTTAACACCATACCTACCCATCACTTCCTCATCCCCTCTGTTCCCTTCACCAACATGCCCATTGAAATCTGCTCCAATCACCACTCTCTCACCCTTGAGTACAGTCATCACAACTTCATTCAATTCACTCCAAAATTTTTCTTTCTCATCAATTGAACACCCAACTTGTGGAGCATATGCACTAACAACATTCATCATTACACCATCAATTTCCAGCTTCATAAACATCACTCTGTCTGACACTCTTTTCACCTCCAAAACACTCTCAGCATACTGTTCCTACAGAATAACTCCTACGCCATTTCTCCTCCCATCAACACCATGATAAAACAATTTGAACCCACCTCCGATACACCTAGCCTTACTCCCCTTCTATCTGGTCTCTTGCACACACAATATACCAACCTTCCTTCTGTCCATCATATGAGCTAGCTCTCTCTCTATACCAGTCATACTGCCAACATTCAAAGTTCCGACCCTCACTACCACAGTCCTAGCCTTTCTCCTCTAAATATGACTGCAAATTGTTTTTTATGAGATCAGTTGCACATACTACTATTGGAACTATCTGGATATCCTTCTTCCACATTGCCCTAATGTCTGCCTGAAAATCCTGGTATTTTATGACTTTCTGATTCTATGTATGCTAGACACTGTAATCACTGGGTGTAGCAATTTCATTGATCGATGCTACTTTTATATTATTTTTGTGGACTAATATATCTGTCTTTCTTGGATATGTTTTTTGAACTGTAGGTAATGGGTGATCCCATGTGATATAAATGTTATCATTCTCTATAATGCTTTGTGCCTCATGTTTCCTATGCGTCTAAGCTACTTCAATACTGGAATGTTTGCACAATCCCCAATGCAACAGTCTTGCCAAATTGTTATACATTTCAGTATACAGACCCTCTGCCATTAGTATATCCCATCCCACATATAGATGTGTGACAGCTTCCAGCTATGTATTAGAGAACCTGCATTTTACTTTTTCTCACACATGCTCAATGGATTTTTTAAACCAAAGGGACATAGTCTGCAATTCTGGTGTACCAATATTACAATTTCAAGTTTTGATTTAAATTCTCCTCTTCTTAACCATTCCTGCATCAGATCCTGATTGACATGATGTAATTCCAGGAGTTTTCAGTACTTGCAACTATATTTATGCCTTTTCCATATTTGTGTTGTACCTTTAAGAGCCATTCGAGTAAGTGAGCATGTGCATATAAGTACTGAGCACATGCAAGCAAGAGTGCCATTTTGAATGAGCAGCCAGAGTGAAAGCATACATGTATCTAGTAGTCAGTTAATTTAAGTTTAATGTTCCAGTTATCCATCCTGATATGTCTGTGTGTAATAATCTACTCAAATGAACACCCAGCCTCATTGTCTTGTTTGAATACACAAGACAAGTGATATGGTGTCAGAAGCAGTATGTTTATAATGACATGGTACCAGAATGGGGTCTGAATCAAAACTTATTCAAGACCATGAGGAGCGCAGTTACAGTTGGAGGAATATACAGGAGTGAATCATCCCTCTTCAAACAACTTGCAAACAGATCAGAAAGACAAATCCAGGTACTAAAACTCATTTAAATTATTTTTTACTCAACCAATATAAAACAAATCATTAAAACCATTCAGAACAACTTTCTAATTAAACACAATGTGTGAAACTACGATATATTGATAAAAATACTCAAAATGCTTATGAACTTCTAAATTGCATAAACTGTTTGAAAAAGGGAAAGCAACTGCATTTTTTCACTATGTGCTTCTTTTTCATATTAAAAAAAGCTATTTGAGCTATCCAAAGTGTGCAACATGTTTGCAAGTGTGTACAGTATTACTGTACAGTTATTTCGCAATATGCAGTCATTTCAAAGGGACTGTTGTGCAGTTGAATATTTTTTGAGTACTCTGTGTGTGTTTATACATAATTACAAAGGTATTTTGTTGGCATGGCAGAGGGATTTTACAGACCGGCTCCACTTGTATTTGATAATAATGTTGCTGAAAACTGGAGAGTGTTTGAGCAACAGTACAATATTTCCATACAAGCTGCTTTTTCTGACAAAGACACACATATAAAGGCATTTATTCTGCTTAAGTTAGCTGGTTCAGAAGCCATTGAAAGGGAGCATTCATTTGTGTATGCCCCAGGTGTGTATGCAGGGGAGGGGGAAGACCGTCATATTGTGGTAGTGGCTGAAAAGCGGGAAGACCCTGAGTGTTTAAAACATACATTTAGAGAAATGTGCAACCCCCAAATGAATATTACAGTGGAAAGGTACACATTTTACACAAGAAATCAAAAGCCTTTTAAAACTTTTGCAGGATATATAACTGATTTGAAAAACAAGGCAAAAATGTGCAGATATGGTAATTTAACAGATGAGTTGATAAAAGACAGGCTTGTTTGTGGTATTAAAGATGATGCAGTGAGAAAGATTTTGCTTCAAGACAGTGATTTAACTTTGAATAAGGCTACAGAGATTTGTCAGATATACAAGCTCACAGAAAAGCACATGGGTATGCTTACAAATGAGAAAAGCATGTTTGCAGTGCCTCCCAGTACTAATGTTGATAGTATGTAGCATGAGGTTAAAAGATACAGGTCTAAGTGCATAGCACCATCTAGAGCCTTTCTAGCAAATTCCAGGGCAGCTTCAGTAAAATCCAGAGCATGCTCAGTGAAGCAGAGGGCTGACTCAGCAAAACCTGTGGCAAGCTTCATAGTCAACTGTCATAACTGTGGAAGTAGCCATGAGCCCAAACGAGAGAAGTGTTTAGCTTTTGGTCAGCAGTGACACACATGTTAAAGTGGAATCATTTCAAAAGGTTCTGTAACACACATGGGGCACATTCTTTTATTAAAAGAGAACATTCAAAGAGACAAGTTGATCATCTAGGAAGCTGCGACCTTAATTTTTATGTTGATGGTGTTAATGATTGGTGAAACAGTCAATGAAGTAGATTTATGGGCAAAGAATGAAATATTTTTGTACTGTTCTGATTAATGGGAGGCCTGTAGTGCTCAAAGTTGATACTGGTTCAAAGAGCAATGTTATGTCAGCAGATATATTTGCCAAAGTAAGAACTAGTGAGAAGTTTGATCTGGTAAAGTGTGCAAAGCGTGTTGCTTTTTGGGGGGGGGGTGAAGAAATTTGAACTGAAGGCTCAGTAATGCTTTCATGTTGCTCTGCTGGGAACAGCTATGACTTGCAATTTTACATAGTCATGAGACATGTCCAGTCATTGTTAGGCCTCAGAGACAGTTTGAAAATGGGATTGGTTTCATTTAATGCAGAAGTCCACTATGTAAGCACATATAACAACGACAATTGCACACAAAGTATTTTATTCTGACTATGGTGATCTTTTTGAAGACAAGCTAGGCAAACTCACAGCTGTGTACTCTATAAAGTTAGACCAGGAGGTAAGCCCATTTATCAGACCAGCATGAAAAGTTCTGGTAACCATGCAAGGCAGAGTCAAAGTTGAGCTAGACAGAATGGTGTATCTAGATGTAATTTGTCCAGTAGAAGAACCAACTGAATGGGTATCTTCAATGGTGGTAGCTCATAAGAAAAGCTCAGATGATATCAGAATATGTATTGATCCTAGAGATTTTAACAAAGCACTAAAATGGTCTCATCATCCAATGCATACAGCCAAAGAAGTTGCTGCTCTTATGCCAAATGCTACTGTTTTTTTTCTGTCTTAAATACAAAAAGTTAATTTTGGCAAATTTTGCTTGACCGAAAATCCTTATTTACCATTTGCAAGGTACAGACTTTTCAGAATGTCACTTCAGATAAATTCTGGCAGTGAAGTATTTCAACCTGCAATGGAGCAATTTTTTTCTGGCTATCCATGTGCTATTATTGTAGATGATATTCTTGTAGGAGGCAATGCTGAACTCAAACATGATAACAACCTCAGAAAGTTCTTTAACGTGCTCATGAAGTGAATCTTAAACCATATCCTCACAAGTGCAAGTTCAGGCTACAAGAAGTTACTTATGTGGGTCATTTGGTTACCAGTTCAGGCTTATGACCAGATCCTTCCAAGCAAACTGCGATTCTTGAGATGTCAGCTCCAGACAATGTTACTTCCTTGCAACGTTTTCTTGGCACGGTCAACTTATTTTGGCAAGTTTATTCCAGACTTGAGTGAACTTTCAGTACTGCTAAGAGAGCTAACAAGCACAGATGTAACCTGGTCTTGGTCAGAACAACACCAAAGAGCATTTTATGTCCTGAAACAGAGAATTGCCAGTCCACCAACTTTAAGATTTTATGATGTTCACAGACATGTAACTCTTTCTTGTGATGCTTCAAAATTTGGTCTTGGTGCAGTCATTCTTCTGGAGGGCCCAGTAGCCTATGCATCTAGAACTCTAACCCAAAGTAAGATGCAGTATGCCTAGCTAAAGGAAGAGCTCTTGGCAGTTGTGTTTGCTTGTTTGAAGTTCCTTGATTATATTTATGGTCGACGTATTCAAATTGAGACAGACCACCAACCTTGGGTTACTATTTTGAAGAAGCCAATGCACACAGCTAATTCAAAATTGCAACACATGATGTTGAAATTGCAAAAGTACAATTTTCACTTAGTCTACACAAGGCAGTCTTCTTTATCTTGCTGATAGTTTAGCCAAATCACCCAGAAAAAAAAACATTGAACAGCATTAAAATGAAAAACCTGATTTTGAAGTCATGGAAGTGAGAAATATTTCTTCCATGCATCTTGATGAGCTTACAACTCATATGGCTTCAGATTCAGTTCTTCAGAAGCTCAACCACTTTATCAGTTGAGGATGGCTGTCAAAGTAATCTTGTATACCACCAGATGCGCAGCAGTATTTTCCTTACAGAGAAGAGATTTTGATGGAAGATGGTATCACCATAAAAAGTCGAAAAGTAATTGCTCCAAAATCCTTGCAACAAGAGTATTTTAAAATCTTGCATCGTGGCCACCCAGGAACTGATTTTACCAAAAGAAGGGTGAGAGGACTAGTATTTTGGCCTTCTGTGTCAAAAGATATTGAGAAAGAACTTTCATCTTGTTCTGTTTATAATAGTAATAAACAGCATCAACAAAAAGAGCCACTTCAGCTAAGCCAGACTGCTGAACTACCTTGGTTGCCAGTAGCTACAGATATTTTTGAATGGACTGGTCAGCATTACTTGGTGTTAGTAGACTGTTATTCAAACTAGTTTGAGATTGCTCTACTTCCTAATCTAATGTCCAGTACTGTCATTATGAAGTTGAAGAGACAATTTTCTATCCATGGTAGTCTGCACAAAGTCTTTCTGACAATAGTGCACAGCTTGCAAGTTAGCAGTTCAAAAGATTTGCCGAAACATGGGACTTTATTCATGTTATGAGTAGTCCTGAATACCCACAATCAAACGGCCTGGCTGAACGTGTAGTTCAAAGTGCAAACCAGCTGTTGGAAAAGTCTAAATGTGACAATACTGATGTTTTTCTTAATCTGATAATCTCAGAAACATACCTCACAGCAGTCTTCTTGGTTCACCTGCCCAGAAGTTAATGTCGAGACAATCCAGAACCATATACCAATTAATAAGAATTTCTTGGTTCTAAGTGCTAAAAACAGCAAAATAGTAAAAGCTCAACTCCTAAAGAAGTGTCTGTCCCAAAAGTCCTACTATAACAAAACCAGCAAGCCTCTGAATCCATTAAAAGAAGGAGAGATAGTGAGGATGCAGACAGCAAAAGGATTTGACTGAATAAGACATGTGAAACATTTGTTTGAAGAGCCAAGTTCGTACATCATTGAGTTGCAAGGTGTGGAATTCAGGAAGAATGGAAAACATTTACTACCGGTGTCTGAGCCAGTGTTGCAAAATTTTGCTTGTAACAAAGACTTTAATTATCAGAGTGATTTGTCCAATGTTCCTGTTCTAGAAAACATTTCATCATCTGATCCTGTTCCTGAATGTATCTCTGGAAATCCTGAAAAAGAACACTCTACAGTGACTGTCCCTGTTGCTAAACCCAGTTCTAATTATTACATTATGAGGTCAGGTCGTGTCTCAAGACCTAATCCCAAATACATGGCAACCTGGACATGATTGTTATTGTTTGTATATATCTGTGTAAATTGCATGCTCATTCAATTGTCATTTTCGTTGCAGGGCAGAATAGTCAAAGAGGGAGGATGTAGATCAGAGTGTATGTTGTACCTTAAAGAGCCATTCCAGTCAGTGAGCACGTGAATATACGTACTGAGCACGTGCAAGCAACAGTGCCATTTTGAGTGAGCAGTGAGAGCAAAAACATGCCTGTGTGTAGTAATCAATCAGTTAGTTAGTTTGTTTAAGTTTAATGTTCCATTCATCCATCCTGATGTGTTTGTGTGTAATAAACTATTTAAATGAACACCCAGCCACTTAGTCTTATTTGAATACACAAGACAATGTTTTGTTTTTTTGGCACATTCATTTGCTGCCTAATTTTTGTCTACCTCTGCTTTGATTTCCATTCCCATTTGACACCAAAATGGTTCTGCTAAACTAAGCAGGGAAGTCATTTTAGGCCTGTTTTCTTTTCACAATGTTTGGATATGGTGAAGTCAGCAGATATGTATGCAATCCTATTATTGCATATCTATACGTAAAATCAATTTTGAGGAGGCCCTTACTTCCCTCAGAACAAGGAATATATAATCTTGGTGTACACTGATTTTATATATCATTTAATAACCATGAAGCATTTTTCTTGTTTTCATATCCAATCTGATCCAATACCTTTTGGGACCAATCACCCCAAAACTATCAATTAGAACAGGAAGATCAAATGGATGTATAGCTTGGACATTGTTCCTAGATGTCATGGCTGTTTTCACTATTACTTTTAGTATTGTGAAATATTTCTTACCGAGTTTTGTTTGTATTTGTTCATGTTTTATTGTTGCTCCTTTATCAGTTGCCAAATATTTATAAACTTTCTCCTGCTTAAGTTCCTTTATATCACATTCCTGTCTCAGACTAATATTTTCCTAGTTCATAGATATTAGTTTCATAGGTTAGTACTAGGCTAACTGCCCTTGTGAGCCATTTTAAGCCTAGCCAATTATCCCTTGTGAGACTCAAACCCTGTACCTTGTGTTTGTAAGGCAAACACCTTAACCATTAGACCACCCTCCCAACTCCCTTTTCTGCAATTTTCCTGCTTTTAAATGTAACATTTGCACATTCATGAAGACCAAATAACATTCTTATATCATTTGAGAAAGTCTTAGTCATTTGCAGTTTTGCTTTCAGCTTGTCATCTAATGGACAACGTAGTTTTAAATCATCCACAAAAAGAAGATCAGAAGTCTTTATACTTGGTTATTTTCTTTGAGCCAGATTGTAACCATGACCTAATCTGTTAAGTAGGCAGGTTAATGGGTTAGGACAAGAAAAAAGACTTACCCTGGACTATCCCCCTTTGAATTTTTATCCCGCAGATCATGGCTTAGCTTCAAAGTGGTTTGCCACTGTTTTAAGGTCACTGTAATGTAAGTGATCAATGCAGGATATATCTTATACATCTGTAGGCACTTCTTTAGCAATGAATGTGGGATGCTGTCAAATGTTTTTATGTAATCTATCCATGCTATACTTCGGATCATTGGATTATTGGATATGATCATAGGGGTGTCTGGTACAAGCCGACACTAAAATCAGCACCTATTGCCCCTGTCCAAGAGGACACAAGTGGGATTCTTCCCCTTTTTCCAATTCTCCATTATGACTTTATTTTTCTAATTTAAAAAAAATATCCTTTTTTTGTATGACTTTAATTTGTTACCTTTTTGTTCTATTGTCATGATTGAGTTTTCTTTGAAATGACTATAAACTCTGTCAGTATCAGTTCCAGTATATTGTTTATACATCACTGGAAGGCAAGTTATAGGTCTATTTATTTATTTATTTGAATTTTGACTGGGAGAGTCCACTGGGTCAGAGCAACCCATTTTCAGTAGAGGACCGGGGACAAAAGATCCACAAGTAGTTACATTCATGGCAAAAGAGGTTACATTGTTGAACATTACAGTAGTAAATGATATATAATAAGCAGCAGGTCTATAGTTTTTAGGATAACTTGCAGGTACACTCTTAAGGGTGAGTATTTTTTTTTGAGTTTTTTTTCTGTTAAGCAGACTAGTGTCTGTTCAGGATGTACTTATAAGTATATCTTAGTCAGGGCTAAATCTTTGTGTAATGATGTTAATGCTTTTAGCCAGAAGTTGGGTACTACATCATGGCCTGGGGTTTTCCAGTTAGGAGCTTTTCTTAATTTTGTTTCAGTTTCTCTGGCTGTTACTTTATCTTATTTCATATCCTGCGCATTGAACTTGTTACTGTTACTGTTATTTGCTCTATCAGTTCAACATCTTTGTCATGTTCCTCAAGGTCTTCATAGATATTTCTCCAAAATGTGAATATTTCTTCTTTTGTTGGTGGTGTTTCTATGCCTATCTCTTTGTTCTCTGTAAAACTATTTTGGGTCACCAATGGATTGCTTATTTTGTACTTTTCCTTTTATTTATCTGCATACCTTCTAGATTTTTCTGCCTGTGCTGATATCTTCAGTTTATTATTTGCCATAATGTACAGCAGATCCTGGTCTTTTCTGATACTGCGCATTGCTTTTATCACCTCTATCTTTCTAAATATTTTTGTTGATCTGTTCCCACTTCTATACTCTCCTAATAGTGAGACTTCTTGTTTTAATTGCTTTATAGTTTTCTCCATTAATGCTTCCATGATGATATTTGATTTCTTCCCACCCTTTCCTTTATTGCTTTGTGTTTTTGTTGTAAGACTTAATCTGTTATTAATTTAGCTGCACAATAATATATCTTATTTACTATAAGATTTTATGTTATTAATTTAGCTGCACAATAATATATCCTATTTACTTCTGATATATCACATGCATTTCGGTTAATAGCCTTGATTAATATGCCCATCTGTTTTATCAGATTTCTAACATTTTGGATCTTATCGATTTTCTGTAATTTCTTTCTTTCATCAATGTTAATATGGCTATCCATCTCTATTAAGTTAAGCAACACTTCCATTAGATCATTTTCTTAACTGAGAGCCCATTCTTTATCTGTTTCTTGTGGGCATTCTATAGAAAGTTCCAGAACATCTTCCAGTGACATATTGTCTTCAGCTGCCTATCATTCCACAACATTGACTGCATCACAGTTGCAAGTGTTTCCTGCTTCATCCCTTGCTGTGCAACCCCAAAAGAACTTTTATATTTGTTATTAATGAAGGCTCAAGAGTTACTTTATGAGGTAAGTGTTCAGATGTTTCCCCTTAATTTAGGCACTCATTGTTCTGTCATGCTGTGGAGTTACCAGGGTTGGATTTTCTACACTTAGTCATCATCAGTAATTATGGTGTTCGACAGCTGCTGACAAAATCCTGTCATTGTCAAACTAGAGAGGCAAAACAGTCTTTGTGATGAGCAAGCCAGACTAGAACACACTTAGATGAGGAAAATAAAACTAGTTCAGGTAGAGGAAGAGAAAGTGCATAGCCATACTGATAACGTTGTGGAGAGAGATGGGATTGTCATGTCTACTTGCTTTTTCTTCTGATTAAAAAAAATAATAATTATATATCTTTACTTTTGATTCCAACATAATATGGGTTAGGAAAATTAATGGATTCAAGAACATAGTACCTTACGCATTACAGTAAATTGTAGAAATGTTTAAGCTGCTTAATTTTTTCTTCGCTTTAATATTATTTTCCTAGTTTTCCATATTTAGCCGATAAAGTGGATTTAGCAAATATATTGATTGCTGAAATTGGTGGTGGTGCTGCGGTAGTGTTGTCGCCTCACAGTAAGATGCTGTCTGGTTCGATTCTCAGCTAGAGCGTCTTCTGCATGGAGACATGCGTGAATGGGCGTACCTTCATTGAAGCTTGTGCGTCAGGCCTGGCAAGCCAGTACGTAAAAATCAACTGCCAATCATTAGCGGACCGGAGTTCCGCTGTGGAGACCCCTAACTGGGAAAAGCCAAAAGACACAAATTGATCGCTGAAGTCAATAACAATCCTGTATAATAACATTTAACCTGTGCAGAGTGCTTATATTATTTTATAAGCTGTTGCATGAAACATATTATTTATTTCTACTTAATGTGATCATTATCATGGTAGGCAATTGTGAGGGAATAACTGTGCATATTTTCTCATGAAAAAATCATAGCACAGGGGACAAGCAGAAAGTGTGGCTTCTTATCATTTATTCATTTATTTATTATTCACTTATTTTTCTTTCTATATAGCTAGCTAATCATTTATTTATATCATCCAAAAGATGTGTACCTTATGTTTATGTTTGAACAAATATTATATCCGAGTGCTTGAATCTCCAGTACTTCATTTATGCTTATCACAAGCGTGCGGGGAAGAGCTCAAGTCATGTATAATGACTTCCTGAATTCCAACCTCTCTTTTTCTGCCTGTTAGAACAGCATTTAGAGTTTTTATCCAACATGTATCAAAGCAAAAATAGAAATGAAAACAATATATGGAAGTATAGTATTATCTTTCTATTTCAAAATTCTGATAAACAATATGTGCTTGTCAGACATAGTTCTAATGTCAGCAGATCTTAGTATACATGTTATTTCCAAAGACAGATTTTGTTATTTTTGACTTCTCTACTGCTCATTGATTTAACACTCATTAAGGAACTAACTCCTCGATCGCAGGTTGGCAAAATGAAATTCTTGAATTACTGTTTTCCTTAAGCGATCACTGCTGCTGAGCTTTTTAAGTGGACAGTGGAAATCATTCTTTTCTTTGGGGAGATTTTTTTCCTTTCTTTGTGCTTATGAGACTGTGGTGTTGGTAAATATTACTCCAGGACCTCGTACCTATGCAACAATGCTTACATTTCTTATTTTATTTATTTATTTTTTGTCACAATAAGTTCCTGAGAAGTTGTGTTCAGTGAGTTGGTTCCTCGGTGACTTCTAACTCAATAAACATAGTGAAAGGTACAATAAATATTATTATAATGTTTATATCTGCATGTGATGTAAACCTTCTTTGTTACTTTCTTAGTTTATGTTTTGATTAAGTATGGAAATGGTGTATGGTGAAATATCTAATTTATGTCTATATAAATAAATATATATATATTTATTTTATTTTATTTATTTATTTACATTTGTTGACCAGGAGTATTCGACTGGAAGTAGGTCCATTTTCAGCAGAGGCCCAGGGGGAAAAGCTCCACAGTTAAAATAAACAGACAGTAGTTACATTGGATTACATAGCGATTAACAATTTAACATAGCAATTAATTACAAACATATTTACAGATGAAGAACATAGTACATCAGTAGACAACTAGAATCTTTATCTGCAAAGTACATAACAGACATTAACAAATGTTACAATGAGAAGTTCCTGCTGTATAATAAGTACTGGCTTATGAGCATCTGAGCTTGCTATAATCAAGGTAGTTAGTGGAGTGGAAAGAAAGGTAGTGGTTGGATGAGGTGGGTAATATTACAGTGGGAGTTGCAAGGGCATAACCAGCATTTTTTTAGGTGCACTTTTAGTAAAGTTTTGAAGTGGGTGCATGATGGTATGGAGGTAATTGTGGGTGGGAGTGAGTTCCATAATTTGGCTATGGCGTAAGAGAATACTGCTTCTCCAGCGGAGTTATTGGCTTTAGTGATCTGCAAGTGATTTTTGTTGCTGGATCTTAGTGGTCTGGTGGTGCAATAGGGTTGGAGTAGATTCTGGAGGGATGGGACATTTAGTATATGGTTTACTAGTTTGTGGGCGAGTGATAGTTGATACCATTGAAGGAGGTGAGGTAGTTCAAGCCAGCCCAGTTCAGCAAGTGAGAGACAGTGATGACTACAGTAGGATGCCCCTGTGGCGAATTTGGCGATTTTGTTGTAGCAGATCTCTAGCTTGTTTAGATCGCATTGCCTTAGGTTGGTATATATTGGAGAGGCATAAAGTAGGGTGGAGATAAGGTGGGAATTTGCTATTGAAATCTTTGCTGCTTTGGTGAGAAGTTGCTTATTTCTGTATAATGCTCCTAGTATTTTGTGGACTTTTTTTATGGTCATGGATATGTGAATGTCAAATTTTAGTTTATTGTCTATTTCCACTCCTAGCAATTTGGTGTGTTCAGTTGGGTATATAGTGGTATTGTCTTTTGCTGTGATGTTAAAGTGAGAGTTGTTTTGAGTATGTTTGGTTGGTTGGAAGATGAGTAGTTTAGTTTTGTTTGGGTTAAGTAATAATTGGGCATCGGACAACCAAGTTTCAACAGAGGAAAAGGCTTCCTGTGTGACTTTTTGCAGTTTGGTTAGGGACTGGGCTGAGCAGATGATGCTTGAGTCATCTGCGTATTGTATGAGTGTGTCATGTTTGGTGGCAGAGGCTAGATTATTGGTGAAAACAGAGAAGAGTAGGGGTCCAAGGATGGATCCTTGGGGAACCCCTATGGAGACAGGTAGTTGGGGAGATATGTCATTCTGCCATACAACGGATTGTTGGCAGTCAGACAGGTAACTCTGAAACCAGTTGGTGACTGACTGAGAGAAGGATAGGTTATTGAGGACAGAGATGAGTTGTTTGAGTGGGACCATGTCAAATGCTTTAGATAGGTCTTGGAAAGTAGCAGAGGAGAGATAGCCATTGCTTTTATGCTAAAGGATAGTGTTAGTAAAGGAGATTAAGGCAGTGGTGGTGCTATGGATATATATATATATATATATATATATATATATATATATATATATATATATAGATATATATATATATAGCTACATCTTTGTCTGTGTTTATAGGTAAATACTAAGCTATCAGTCTACCGACTGTTACAAGCTTGGCTAATAATTAGAGGTCAGAATCAAACCCTGTACTTTGTATTTGAAAGGTAAAGTTAAAAAGTTGACCCTAAGTCAGATTATTTTACTATTTCTCCTCACTCTACTAGGTTTTATCACAAATTATCAAATCCACTTCTTTCAAATACTTAGAACCTCAACCAGTCCTCACAAAGAATATCGACATCTACCCAGGCCGTCATTTTCCATAACACTCTATCTCTACATAAAAACACATCTGAATTATTTTTTTATTTTTCTAAAAATATATTAAAAACTAAGCATCCAAATGTATGAGCAAGTATCAAACCAAGAATATAATGGGCCATACTACTCCCTCTGTAAAATATCAGTTCATAAAATCACCATATGCACACCAGCCCTGGTCCCACTGTTCATGAAACCACATGTTAGCTAACAACAGAACCTCACCTTACTAAATATGAATGTAAGAAGCATGTGCAATAAAATCCATGACATACATGCCTACCTTACCACATACACTCCTGATATAGTCATAACTACTGAAACCTGGTTAAAAAAAGAAATAAAGTATAATGAGACCCCCCCCCCAGATATAATATACTCAGGCACCCCCCTGGATATAATATACTCAGGCACCCCCCTGGATATAATATACTCAAGCACCCCCTGGATACAATATACTGAGGTATGACAGTGAAAATAGGCATGCAGGTGGTGTAGCAATCATCTATAAAAATTCCCTAACCATCACCTTACCTCTACAGGAAATACCCATATTTAACAATGCTGAACTATTATTTACACTCCTAAATATCAACACTAGGAAAACTATATGTTTAACAGCAATTTGTATACCAACAGGGAATAATGTTGATACTGGTGAAAGCATTCTGCATTAAATATCCCAACAAATGAAACATGAAACTGTAATACTTGGAGACCTAAATATAGACTGGCAACTCATAAATTCCACTACCCCACTGAATCCATCAACTAGTACAACTTCAGACAATTAATATCCACACCTACTAGAATCAATAAAACTTCAGGGAGAAATTCAATAACATTAGATTGGATTCTTACAAACAAACCAGACACACTGACAAAAGTAGGCTGCCTCTCAGATAGCATAATTGACCACATACCAACATACAGCATTAGAACTCACCATAACCTAGATAAACATATTATCTGTAATCAAATATGAAACATAGCCAATTTCAGCAAAGATATTTTCAGTGAAACACTAAAATAATATAACTGGAATGTACTTAAAACAATGTCACTAGATATTGCTGTAGAATACTTTAATAACATATTCTTGTAGACATTAAATCTAGCACCAGCATGTAATACAAGAGTAAAGTCAAACCCAGCACCATGGCTGACAAAGAAAACAAAAAACATCATGACAGAAAGGGATAAAGTCTGGAAAAACTGGTATAAAAATAGAACTCAAAATGCCCTCCAGAAATTTTGATATCTTAAAAATCTTGCAAACTCCATGTCAAGGCTAAGCAAACATACTATACAAACCTACAAGCCAGACATATAAACAACCCAAAACATTTTTGCTCATTAGTAACTAAAATACTCCAACCACACTGGTAAGGCCATTAGCCCTCTCCAAAAACAGACAATATGATAGACTCTATCCCCACCCAGCTTAATTCCTACTTCATACAATCAGTATTATATCTCTTAGACACTAACATATTGGGATGTACCTCACAAGACACTTCCAACAGCTGGAGAGACCACAAAAGTACCTCACCAAGAGGATTACTGGCCTCAAACATATGTCCTATGCAGCACGACTGAAAAAACTCTGGCTGTACTCAGTGGCATATCATTTACTCAGAGGTGATCTGTGCCTGACTTACAAAGCCATGTCCAACTCAGAATTGGTGGACATGCTACACCTAAAGAAATCCAAGTCACTGCGAGTCACGCAACTCTAGTGAGCTAAACATCACCACAACAATAAATAGAACATGCTGGAGGGATAGATTCCTGTCACAGAGACGCCCCCATGCTTTGGAACAAAATTCCAAAATACGTTAGGCAGAGCCCCTCACTAACACGCTTCAAAAGAAACCTTGATGAGTGGACGGGTAACAGAAAATACACCCCTGGGATCACTTCATTGGCTCTGCTTGACAGAGGATCAGTTAATTAATCAATGGCATGGCGATAGCCGACACACTCTGACTAGGCTTATAAATGCCCTCGGGCAGATAGCTTAGTACCTACCTATGAACCTATATCTGCCCCCCTTACTCTAACCATGTCCAATAAAAAACATCCGCAGGTGTTCAGCTTTAGTCTAGTACCTATCTCACTTGTAAGAAGGTTGCACTTTAAACTAAATACTACTTATGTAGCTGTAGGCCAACTACCATCAGACTACCTAAAAATGGCTGCAGAATGTCCTTCCCTATGTCCATACTAATTAATAGGTCCTTAGCAGAAAGATATGTTTCATCACTGTGGAAAAATTTACATCATACCACTGCACAAAGGCAGGAAATTTACAGAGTATAATAACTATAGACTGATAGATTATCTCCCCCCATCTCCAAAATATCAGAGAAATGCATCCATATGCAGCTCATGCAGTACCTAATCTCAAATACACTCTCAGAAAAACAAAATGGCTTTAAGCCTGAAAACAACACCACTGCTGTTCTACTACATTTTGCCAGTTTAATAAACCAGCATATTAATGACAGCCTGCTTGTGTCCACCATGTTCTTAGACTTGCCAAAAGGTTTTGATACTGTCTCACACCAGCAACTGCTCATTCAACTCTCCTCAAGAGGACTTCCACAAGAGTCCTTGTTGTGGTTCCTTAGTTACATGTCTAGAAGACAACAAGCTGTTATATGGCAAGAAACCAACTCATCCTTTCAAACAGTTGCTACAGGTGTCCCTAGGGGCTCTATCCTGGGTCCTCTACTATTTAATATATTTATTAATGACCTCTACACTTCCACTTACAATGCTAGTTCAGCTCAGTATGCAGACGACTCAGGATTACTATGTGCGGCCTCAACAATAAATGAGCTCCAAGACATTACCCAAAAATCTTTCTCCGCAAGAGAAACTTGGTTCAAAGAATCAAACCTCCTACTCAACCCCAAGAAAACTAAGTTAATGCTTTTCACCCCCAGAAAGTTGCCTAAATCAAAAGCAATCTTTTACCATAAAGTCAGGAAATAATACTTTCATTGAAACTGTAACTCACAGTAAACTTCTAAGTGTTATAACAGATGACAATCTCAAATATGACCACCAAATACTGCACACTATTAAATCTACTCACCAGAAACTAGGCTGCCTTTATAGGATCAATGGATTTCTTACAGATACTGCAAGAAAAACTCCAGCCACCATCTTCTTACTGCCGACTCTCTTATATGTCACTCCTATCCTAACAAATATAAACAATACTCAAAGAAGGAAATTTGCCTCCTGCTACAATAGAATAGCTAAATTTGCCACTAATTTACCTCATAGGGCCCACCATTCTCTTAGCTTAAAGCAACTAAACTGTCTTGAACTGCACAGCTGTCTAACATATTCACAACTGTCTACAACACGCAAACTCATTCGTCACCAAGAAAATACCCTGCACTACAAAATGTATTCGTTCTCTACTGCCCAGCAAGGGACCTCCGTTCTAGTAACAAATTCTTATTACTTACAAATAAGTCTAATAATGTTGCAGGTGACTCACTCTACTCCCAGTACATTGATAAACCCTGGAATAGTATCCCCATGCAAATGAAACTCTCTGACAAACTCAGTAGTTTTAGACCACTACTTAAACAACATCTTAACCAATCCTGGTCCTGTACATGCTCATCACAGGGTTGAAACTTTTTCAATGTACAATACTATCAGAACATTCTCCTTAAACATAATATTCTTATACTCTTACTTAAACGATAAAATGATTTGTATACATAACTGCTGCATGCACAATCCACTAAGTTGCACGTGTGCTTTATCTTTTACTTCTTTCAAATCTTACAACATATATGTACAAATGTAACTACTGCTTGTGGGTAAATGTATATAGAAATATAACTGCTCTGTGTTTGACTGGAACTAGTATAATGCAATATAAGCAACTTTATTATTTATTTATTTATTTAGTTACTTGTTTGTTTATGTCACGTTTGTTTATGAAGCTTTTCTCCCTGGTCCTCCACTGAAAATGAGTATTACCCACTCGTACTTTCCCGGTAAACAAAGACAAATAAATTAAGACCTTCACCATTATGATAAACCCTCCCCCAAGATTATATCACCCTAGGTGGGACTTAACCCTGCAACTGTTGGCTTAGGAGGCTTAGGAGGCCAGTGCCTTCTCCATTAGGACACTGGGGCCTGACAAAAAAATATATAATCTTTTATGTTAACTGACAGACATATATAATGAGCAATTCTGTAGAGTACTCATTGTTAATGCTATCTTTTTCTAATGATTATTTATTTGTCTGTGCATTTCTTTGTTTATTTATTAATGTTGTTAAGCTGTACTGTCCTGGAATTATGCATAGTTGTGAAAAATGATGGGCTTGTTAAAGTTAGAAACTGTCTTTGTAATCAACTTTTAATCTCTCTGTTTAGGTAGTGGCTATTTTCTGTTGACAACTGGAGAGGTTATCGTTATTCTACCTAGTTTAACATTATCACATGCAACAGTAGTTCTATCCGGCATTACAGACTCAGTCTTGATCCTGAGAAGTTAAAGGACTGAACTGTTAACATTTTAGCTAAGAACGGCAAGGAAAGCATAATTTTCTGTCATTTTATAATGCAACAAATGTCTGTTTTATGTATGTGTGGTCTTATCCCTTATGCAGAATTGTTTATAAAACATATAAATTATTTTATACAAGCTTTGGAATTCAAATGTTAAATCTCAAATATCAGGACCAGAAACAAATGGGACAACTTAATAAAGAAGACAGGCTTAGCTAACTGTGTTGATGCACAGGGGTTATTGCAGGAAGGGAGTATAATCTGTCATGCAGTTTGTGCCGTCAGTCAATACAGCTTCCTTTGTAAAAGGAGAGTCAGTACATAAAATAACCACCCCTTTGCTCTCAAACAACATCTAAATCCTCTCAGTATCCTTATAGATCTGTAATGAGAGTATGCTGAATCTGGAGCTCAATGCATAACCACAGCAGAATGACTTCAACTTTGTCTGAATTCCTATGCCATCCTCTTCACTTTTTCTATCCATTCATTGTTTTTTTTTTTTTTTTTGCTTGAATATGTCTGAGTAAGCTGCTTAAAATCAGTGGAAGGATGGATGGGTGGATTATTAATTGAGGGCAGCTTCATTACGGCACCATACCCATGTACTTTCACATTGCAATCCATGGACCTCACCTAATGATGTTAGAGGGAGGATTAGTAAAGATATATGCAGATGTTTGTAGCATGTATGAAATCAATAGTGATCATTATTTATTGAATTTTCCTCATATCCCATGTATTTATTAAAATTCTATAAGGACACTGCATCAAAGAAAATAGGGTCAGTGTGAAGATTTAGAGCAACACCTGTATTAGAATGCAATCCTTTCACCTGGTCTTCAGGTGACTGACTAAAAGTAAAACATCTGCATATAATGTTGCATTCTTCCATTTTTCCACTTTAAAGCAGAAAAAACGGATGCATGTAACATTTGCTGGGATGATATTAGGTAGCATTCTCTTATCTCTCAGTTTTCACATCTTACATTATATTCTTTCAGCCTGTTCACCAAATACTGTAGGGCTAAATATTTTTTTTCTGCACAGTACCAGAGATGCGAAGGACTGGTTTACATGATTTCTAAATATTTATTTTTTTGTGAAATGGAAAAAGCAAATGAAAAAAAAGGAATGGCAGCTACTCTCTTAATCCTTTAGTATATAAATTCTTACCAAATTATCCAATAATAAATACCCTGCCTGGTTCTGAAGTATATTCATGACCTAGATGTCCTCATTAATACAAAAATATACCACTCAGTTCAGCAGTCCTATAGTCCTGCAGCTCAGTGATGCTATATAACTCTGACTCATATCCACTCGGCTACCTTTATCCAGCTTGAGAGCAATAACCTAGCCTCCCTCATTCACCCCCCCACATACACATATACTCACAAGGGTCATGAAACTACATTCAGTCCCGCCCCCCCACATACACATATACTCACAAAGGTCATGAAACTAACAGTAAAAAGTGAGTGCCCTGATACTGCACAGTCTGACTGATTTATCACTCTGGCCTTGAGATAGACTAGCAGTGTGACACTAAAGAACTGAATATACATCCATTCTGTTTCATGAACTGCACTCCTTTGCTTTAAAGTCTCACCTTCAGATGAACAGTCACGTAGCTTGTTTCAGAACAGAAAATCAATGTTGTATTATGAAAAGGCAGGAAAGCATAGTAACAATATATTTTCTCCTTATTAGCCTTTTGCAGTTTTTGATGATAGAAGTTTTATTAAATAAAATAAATTCATAAAGCTTAGCATTTGCATTTTCATAGGAAGGATTATTTTATGTAACATGTTTTACATTTTTAAATGTCTTAAAATATGATGGTTATAGCTGGGTAGGATTTACCCCATCTAAGACATTTGAAAATAAAATATTTAATGCACCAGTCAGTGAATCTGTGATGGAAATGTTTTTTGTGAAATAAAACAGTAGCCTTTTCTGCAAAAATGTCAAAGGACACAATCCTTATTCATATTATCTGAAGGATGCAATCAGTTTGATTGTAGTATGCTTTCATTATCAGGCAAAATTTCAATGTTTTAAGGTGAAATGTCTGGTTCACCGAACAGACATTTTATCTTTTGCATGTTTCTTCAAAACAGATAAATGAGATGTGTAGTAGGTGGCTCCCTATTACGCTGTTGCAGACGCAGGTTGTCAAATGCATCTTTGTTGAACTGAAAACCACAAAAAGGCAAAATAGCGAAGCAGATTTTCAGTGAATTCTTTCCCTGGGAAAGAATTTGTTTTGCCACTTAACTACTTTGCCTTTTCAGCACTGTAGTGTGATCTCGCAGTTGGTATATTTAAGTAGGGGGGGGTGTGGGGCTTCACCCCCCACATTATGTAATGTTTTGCAGTTTTTTTTTTTTGTTTCGGAACAGCAATTTTTTCCCTTGGAAAAAAAAAATCACTGTTCTGAAGTTTTGACATTGTAAGCTGTCACTTACATGGGGTCGATTATGTGTCTTTCACTCTTCTGAGTGTGTGATATAATATAGACCCTAGTAGGTCTGTGTGTGTGTGTGCGTGTGTGTGTGTGTGTGTGTGTGTGTGTGTGTGTGTGTGTATGTGTGTGTGTGTGTATGTGTGTGTATGTACTTGTTTGTCTTTGTAAATGTGTGTGGGTTAGAGTAAAAGTTAGGTAAGGAGACAGTTTAAGTGGGTATTTTTGTGAATGTTTAGGGTTAGGGTTAGGTTGAGGACAGATTTAGTCCATTTCTTTTTCTATTCATGGAGAGTGTTAGAGCTGCCTTGTGCAATGGTAGTGCCTATGGGAGATTTTTTTTCTTTTAATTTAGATGCAGAGTAATCTTATTTCAAGGTTATACCAATTAATGGAAAATTTTCAAAATCTTGAATGTGGAACTTTACTGAGTGGTTATTCATATTGCAACCATTTACCCTTTTTATTCATTGTTCTATTTCTTTGCAAGAATGCTCTTAGCACAGGGTCATTCTTATATAACTACGCAGCTTGTCAAACCAAAAATAGGATACACAGTACACACAGGCAACGTGTGCCTGGCCTAGAGAGCAGTCCCTGCTTCTGCCCTGATGGAAATGTCGCATGTCATGAAATCAAATGGGACAAGAGTCACTCACTCCAGGGATCTTAAACTAGCTTGTGATGGTAACAGAACATGCTGAAGAGACATATATATCTCCCAGAGAATGCGGTCCTCTGGAATAAACTCCTGATTTACATGAAACAGAGCTCCTCAATGACCTTATCCAAGTGCAACCTAGACAATTTGATAGGAGACCATAAATTCACTCTGAGATTGGCCGCTATTTCCCTCATGGACTCACCCTGCAAATAAAGGCCATCTAACCATGGTCAATTAGATGAGTATAACATGGTTAGGCTTGTAAAGGCCTAGGGCCATTAGCTGAGTAACCGCCTATGAAACTGTGAACTTGTATTTACCAAACTTAGTTCTACTTAAGATACTTATTTTCAGTTTGACAAGCTGCACAGTTACAGAAGAATGATGCTGTACTAAGGCCATTCTTACAAAAAAAATAGAACAATGATTAAAAAAGAGTAAATGACTGTATATCAGTAACCATTCAGGAAAGTCTGACAGTCAAGATTTTGCAAATTTCCCATGAGTTGGCATAATCTTGAAATAAGATTATATTACATAAATGGTATTAGGTAGTGATTGCCACCCTTTGTCAAGCAAGGCTGTCTTGTTTTTAATTTGAAAGTTTTAATTTTCATGGCCATTTAGTTTATGACAACTAACTAATAGTTCAGTCTGATTTGGGCTGATTCTCAGCAACAGCTACAATAGTTCGTATGTGTTATTTGCTGGTGTTTAAGCTAAAATTTGCAGGTCAAGCAAAACAATGGCACAGGTATTCTCACATTATAAACTCATACAAATGCATTCACACACACACACACACACACACACACACACACACACACACACACACACACACACACACACACACACACACACACACACACACACACACACACACACACACACACACACACACGTGTGTGTGTGTGTGTGTGTGTATGTGTGTGTGCATGAGTGTGTGCGTACGTGTGTGTGTCTGTGTGTGTGTGTGTATTTTAAAACAGACAAACTGAGGCTAGAGTACTTGGATCTTCTGCTGTTGTCTGCTGATTATATATATATATATATATATATATATATATACACACACACACACACATACATATATATATATATATATTTATATATATATATATATATATTTTTTTTTTTTTTAAATCTCTAAAATCTTAAACTCTGAGTGGAGTGCTACCTCAGATAGAGCTTCTTGATTCAAAGCACAAGTGCTAAAAAAACTAAGTTATAAACAGAGCACACAAATATAAAACACTAAATAACTCACAGAGGATAGTCTGTCCACAAGAATATGCAGTAAATGTACATTGTTGCCACGAGGATGAGTCTTTACAATCCAGACCCCTGAAAAGGCTTCACCTGAGATCCAAACTGAGCAATGTTTCACCTACATCCACAGACCCCACACCGACTCATTCTGTATTTCTGTGCCTTCCTGCGCTCATTTACCCACAATAATTAGACTATGAATGAAGTCTTACATTCATTCAGCATACAAATGCACACATGCATGTAGACAAGGTTCTATATCACATCATTGAAAACACTGTTCAGCGACCACCTATTCATTTAACCCAAAACAGCAAACACCTTTTTACTGAACATTCACATCAGAGAATGACTTTACCAGGGAAAGCAGTAGCTGTCTAACGTTTGGAGATTGGTCTTTTCTCCCTTTATTGCAATCTTGAGATGGTATAAGTAGGGGGTGTGGGGGGTGCAGTCCCCTACATTGTGGGGTTGGGGGTTGCAGCCCCCCACTTTGGTGGGTTGATATACTGTGGTATGTGTATTGCTCAGCATGTTGCACAGCTAAATATTTCCCCTGAGAAAATGTTTGATATTGTGTTGGTTTGATGAACGGAGTATTTGTTTTTTTTGGGGGTCAATGAAGAGGTGTTCGCGGAATGGTGTTTTCGATGATATGATATAGACCCATAAACACACACACATACACACATTAATTTAAAGGACAGGTTGGTAATATCATCTAGTGCTACAGCCTTCTGTCCACTTACCACCACCCCAGATTACCAGGCTAGGGGGCTTCCCATTTACTGTTTTACTGCTGCTAATAAGACAGATGGTTTTAACCACAGATGAAAGTTTGTAGCAGAGCAGTCTGGATAAGTAAATATTAATGTCAGCAGGTTGTCAACATTTAGCAATAAATATCCTCTTATTAATTTATAAATATGTCAGCAGATGACCAGGCACAAGTGTTTTTTTTTTTTTTAATGAGTATGAAAGAATGATCTAAAAAGCACAACTAACACTTAAATATACAGACTGATATGAACCTGCACAGAAAGAGACATAAAACAGTGCTTTACAAGAGACTGCAAGAAAGAATGAGGCTTTCTATAGCTAGACTTTTTCCTAATTAGTTTTTGAACTGAAAATATTACTGATCCGAAGTCAAAACTGTGGTGTTCACAGACATATTACAGCCAGAGGCAAGTGGAGGAAAAACTCATAGGTCTGTTCATCACAGAATCACGGTGGCTTTCTCTCCTCTGTCTCTCTCGTGTTTTTTTGTTGTAATCTTTTCTTCCGACTTGTTTTCAGACAGCTATTTCTTTTATGTCTTCCTATTCAGAAATCATAAGTACTGCTCAGCAAGGTTTGTTTCCTGCTCTGAGTTAGTTATGCCCTTTCACATGTCCTTCCTTTGTCTTTAAATTTGTGACCGAGGAGTAGTCACAGATCATATCATGAAAAAGCAAACAATCAGTATTGCTGGATTACATGTTTGCCATACAGATTATATACGACATGTGACTGCTGACCAAAAGACAGACAGTTACAAACTCGAGATACATTGTATACATTACACAGAAAAAGTCAGTAGTTAATATATTGTTACATGCATTTGAATTATTTCAAATCTACATAACTCTGAATTATTTTAAACATAGATGAATATAAAATATTCCATAACTGGTCTTATAATCATCTTATAGATAGGGACTAATACTGCCATATCCCTGCTAACAATAGTTCTGAACAAGTTACTCATATCAAAGTAACCCTTTCTAACAACCTCTAGTAAATATGAATCAAAACTAAAGGTATTGACAATTTTTATCCCTAAATGTATTATGACTTTTGCCTCCCTGTTACCCATATCAAAAGGGATAGCCAGGTTGTACATCTTCAAAAAGAATTGCATTTGTTAATATTAAATGTCATATCATTTAAAATAACTCAGATATGCAGGAACTCAATGCTGATGTAGAAACACTAGTACTGATGGACCTGATTTTTGAATCATCAGCATATTTATTCAACCACATCTTGTAATTAAGGGGAAAGCCATAAAAATACCAAAACATTTTATCCTGATGGCATCACATTGTCAAATGTGTCCCCCATACACTTACACACACATACACATACACACTAATCTGACTTCATTCATGCCTCTACAGAGTTGCCAGCACACACACACATGAGCACATACACACACACGTGCATGCGCACACATACTTCCACATACATTCAAAGACGAATGCCCCCACCCCCACATGTTTGCTGAATATATCTATATCACCAATGAGCACACTAGAGTGAACGGATGACTGCCATTTTCTGATGGTGTCAGCTTTTCTTCTACAACTGTGAACATTTATGCAGTTGACAGATTCTCTCAATCGCTCAGCAGCATAAATCTGGAGATGCTAGTATTTTCACAGTAAGCATGGGTGGCTAATTAGCATTAACCATGGCCCCAGACTGCCTTATTGCCATGTAGCTTGGCCACCACAGCTGTCCTCAGTGCTGAGCTATTTACACATCCTGTAACTTACACATTGCATTTAATTTTCAATAACATCAGAACTTCATGACTTTCTAGGAGGATGTCTTTTATTTCTTGAACAAAACATCTTGCTTTATGTTGTTGGAGGTCAGACATTCACAAAATAAATGTGCAAAGTCATAGCAGTGCCTGTTACATGAAATATGATAAAAGACAGCATTTTATAATGGTGACACTGAAATTGTCTAAATTTCTTCACACTGAAAAAAAGAAAATATCTTTTGTCATTTATATCTGATAAGCTCAGGGTGCCAGCACAGTGTTGTAAGACAAAGTGCATACAAATATTGGGCTTTGGTGTATTAGAAGATCAGTGCTAAGTAAATTTAAATGTGCTGTCCAAGAGAATATATGTCCCATATTACCCAGAATGCTGTGTAAATATTATGATAGTAATCGGTATGGAAGAGCAGAATATGTGTTTAGCAGGTTAAAAGGAATGTTATTTATTTACTACTGGCTTAGTTAATCATTTGTTTGTTTATATATTTTGAAATAATGTAGATGAATGTACTCTTATATTAAACCCTTTTCAGCTATGATATATAAGGGCAAGGATAATTGCATTATACATGGATCTATACATTTACCTGTTTGTTTGTTAAGGAGAAAGATTTAAATAATATTCACCTCATTGTTAAGTAGTAAGCAAAATGACTGCTACCAAAACTTAATGTGTAAAGAGAATGGGTGAGGAGACATTTCATAAAGCAAAAAAAATAAAAATAAAATAATGCACATATGTTACAGTACTGAAACACTGAGTTATTCAAAGATATTGAAACTATCACTTTGTTATCAGAATACGGATGACTTAAACAGTCTTTCTGTAGAGATACTAGAATGATTTGGTTAACATGCTGCCATTTGATGCCAAATTCAGTTACAGGCAATTCAGCAGGTGTGGAAGTTAGAAAAGAAATATATATAATATATGTAGCTATGTATGTATATATATATATATATATATATATATATATATATATATATATATATATATAACTATATTTATATATATATATATATATATATATATATACATACATGCATCTACGTATTTTATATATATATATATATATATATATATATATATATATATATATATATGGGCCTATTTCTGTTTGTCAAAATTTCATTTTATCGAAGTACAAAAGTACAAACCCACTTCAGTGAAAGTGCATTTAAGTGAAAATGCACTTTCGTGAATTACACTTTACCAATACACAAAACCACACATAAAACACACAACAAACACATTATTTTTTTTGTAGAGTGGCAACCCCCTGCAGCCCCAGACCCCTGGACTTAAACATACTAACTCTGAGATTGCACTACAGTGGGAAAATGGGTATATTCCCTTACCCCCACTGGAC
The DNA here is from genome assembly GCF_019279795.1 of Protopterus annectens. Taxonomy (NCBI): domain Eukaryota; kingdom Metazoa; phylum Chordata; order Ceratodontiformes; family Protopteridae; genus Protopterus; species Protopterus annectens. Next base: position 29,113,676 of record NC_056727.1, on the reverse strand, counting down.
CGTGCTTCGGTAAAGTGTAATTCGCAAAAGTGCATTTTCGCTTAAATGCACTTTCATTGAAGTGGGTTCGTACACTGATACTGTCTGTTGTTCTGCTGTTAATTAAGCAGTGGGGATATTACTTTCCTTTGCATGCATTAAACTTGGATTTATAAGAACCTATGATTAATGGGCAATTTTTAGTGGGTGGGGTATTTGTTTCCCTCTATAAACTGATGCTTTTCTTTATTAATTTTAGTTTGCCATCTTATTAGTTTCCGTTTACTTACATTTTTGTATCAGTGGTACAGTGTTAGCAGATAAAGTAATGACAAGCTGGTTTTCAAAGGTAGTCATACAGTCACGAGACCTGTTACTGGCCTTTCATGTAGTGCTCTAGCCTGCAAATGAGAATCATTGTTTAGAAGTTGGCATCTCATGATGACTGTACAACTAAGTATTGGCAAGGAAACAAAGCACATTTCCTGGGATTAGTCATTCCTTTTATGCCAACAAATCCCATATTTAAATTAATTCATTTATCAGTGGTGTTATTGCTTTCTTTTATCCAGTTTTGCTTGGTTTGCTTATCAGTAATGACTTTCAGTGCAGAAATCTAGACATGAATCCTCTACTGTATGCATACCTGCATAACAATGTGGGTTTTGGCTGGAATACAGAACATGTGGCTGTACAATTCAATGGGAATTCATTTGTTTTGTCATTGTGCCATATTTTAATTCCATTTTTTTAATTTCTGCTTATTGTGAATGTGCCAGAGGACATTACCTTATGAATATGTTTGGATACAGATTAGAAGAGTTCATTTTACTTGAGATGTTTACATATTTCCCACTTTTTAAGACAATTAATTTCTGACTGTATAGACAGACTAACTCTGCCCTTTAAACACTGCTTTAACAAAATTTTGAAAGGCACAGTCTGTTTTCTTCTTCTTTTTTGTGTATATACAATACATATATAATACCCTGTTTTTTTTTTTTAATTTCTCCAAGTCTTCTGGATTTTTAACACCATGATGGGAATGGACCCCATTCCTAAGTCAAAGTATGATTAAAGTTCATGAAATTAGTTTTGTTTCAATCTTTAATGTCAGTCACAAAAAAAGTAATGACTCTTTCTGCAGTTCATATGAAGTTACATATATTGGTAGCATACCTAAATACGATTATACATTTTTTTATAAGACCCGTTACTCCTACTACGATTAGAACTGTCCAGGTATCTTTCTTCTACATTGTTTTCATTTCTACCTGCAAGTCTTGATATTTTATGGCTTTGTGTCTCTCTGTATGCAAGACACTGTAGTCACTGGGTATATAAATTTGAATGAACAATGCTACTTTTGTCTTCTTTTTCTGGACCATCATATCCAGTTTCCTAGCATCTGTCTTTTGAACTTTTGGTAATGGGTGATCCCATGCGATGTAGACTTCATCATTTTCTATAATGTTTTGTGGCTGATGTTTTCAGTCTTTGTCAACTACTTCAGTATTATAATGTTTGCACAATCCACACTGCAACAGTCTTGCCACATTATTATGCCTTTCTGTATACAGTCCTTCTGTCATTAGCATATCACAGCCAACAATAAGGTGTAGAACTGTTTCCTATTCTTTTTTTACAAAACCTAAATTTGTCTAGTTCTCCCACATGTTCAATGGACTTCGTAAACCAACATGTACATAGCCTTCTATCTTGGGCCACCAATATTAACCTTTCAACTTTTGGTTTGAATTCGCCTCTCCTTAGCAATTCCTGTGTTCGATTCTGATCAACATAAGGTTCTTCCAGAAGTTTTCTATACTTGCAACTATATTTATTCATTTTCCACACTTCTTGCCTTCTCATCTGATCCTTTACCTTATATTCTTTCTTTTTTTTTTTTTTTGGCACCTTGCTGTCGATTTTTATCTACTTCTGGTTTGATTTCCATTCCCGCTTGACACCGATATGCTTCTGCTAGACTAAAAAGGTTAGCCATCTTAGATTAATTCTCCTCATGTTTGAAAACTTTCACTACATTTGAGTCTTGTGAGATCAGTAGATATGTATGGAGTCCCACGATTGCAGATCTTTACATGTACTCAGTTTCAAAGAGGCCCATACCTCCTTCTAAAGGGAGAATGTATAATCTTGGTATGCATCAATTTTTGTAAATCATTTGATGAGCATGAAGCATCCTTCTTGTTTTCCAGTATAATCTATCCAAAACCTTTTTTGGCCAATCACTCCAAACCTGTAAGTTAGGACAGGAAGACCAAACTGGTTTATAGCTTGAATTTTGTTCCTAGATGTCAACACTATTTTCAGGATTAATTTAAGTCTTCTAAAATATTACTTATTAGTTTTATTCACACTTGTTCATGTTTTATTGTTTATCCTTCATTGATTCCCAAATATTTATACACTCCCTCTTGTTCAAGTTCTTTTATATCAAATTCTAGCCCCAAACTGATATTTTCTTGGTGCTGCAGCTTTCCTGCTTTAAAGGTTGCTTTTGCGCATTTATCAAGAGCAAATGACATTCTTATATCATCTGAAAAAGTTTTGACTACTGGCAGTTTGTGCTTTCAGTTCCTCATCTGATGGGTTATACATTTTTAAATCATCAGCAAAAAGAAGATGAGAAGTCTTTACACTTTGTTGCTTTCTGGGAGCCAAATTATAGTCGTGACCTAATCTGTTAAGCAGACAGCTTAATGGGTTAAGGGCAAGGCAAAAGAGCAATGGTGGCAAAGTCACCCTGGAATATCCCCCTTTGGATTTTTATCCCTGGAATATTAATTTGTCCTTTTCAATGGCTTAACTGCAAAGTGGTTTGCCACAGTTTAATGGTCACTGTGATATAGTTTATCAATGTAGGGTATATCTTATGCATTTTTAAGCACTCTTTTATCCATTAATGTGGGATACTGTCAAATGCTTTTTTGTAGTCAATCCATGCCATACTTAGATTCTTCTTCTTTTTATAGTTCTCCACTATGACATTATTTAACAACAAATGATCCTTTGTTCCATATGACTTTCTTTTATTGCCCTTTTATTCTATTGTCTTAATTAAGTTTTCTTCTAAATGACTATAAACACTATCAGCATCATTTTCAGTGTATAGTTTATACGCCATCAGAAGGTAAGTTATTGGTTAATAATTTTTAGGGTAGTTTGCAGGTTCACTCTTAAGAAGGAGCATTATTTTTCCTGTTGTTTTCCAGGTTAGTATCTGTTTGGGGTGCACATATAAATAGTTCTTACTCATGGCTAAATCTTCGTGCAAAGATGTTAATACTTTTAAGCAGAAGTTAGCTACTGCATCTTGGCCTGGGGTTTTCCAATTAGAGGGTTTTCTTAACTTTGTTTCAATCTTTCTAGGCTGTTACTTCATCTAATTTCATATCCTGTACCTTTAAACTTCTTATTCTTTCTTTTACTTCTTCCATCCATTTAGCATATTTGTTATGTTCCACAGTATCTTCATAAAAACTTCTCCAAAATGTATTTATTTCCTCTTTTTTTTTTGCTGATCTTTCAATTCCTTTTACCTTGTTTCCCAGTTCTCTATAAAACTTTTTTGGGTCATCAATAAATTGCTTATTTTGTACTTTTCCTTTATATTTATTGGTATATCTTCTAAGTTTTTCTGCCTGTGCTATGTTTAGTTTATTATTTGTGATAGTGTATGATAAATCCTGATCCGTTATAATACTTCACATTGCTTTTATCATGTCTATCTTTCTAAGTATTTTTGTTGATCTGTTCCCTCTTTCATACTCTTATAACAGTGACACATTTTGTCTTAATTGCTTTATAGTTTCTCTATTAGATACTTCCATGATGGTATTTGATTTCTCCCATTCCTTTCCTTACTACCCTGTGTTCTTGTGATAGAATTTTATCTGTTACTAATTTAGCTTACACAGTAATATATTCTGTTTACTTCTGTTATATCACATGGATCTCTATGGACATTCCTAATTACTGTGTTAATTTGTTTTATCAAACTTATGACTTTTTGGGTTTTACTGATCTTCTGCAGTCTATTTCTTTCATTAATCACAATATATCTATCTATCTCTATTAATTTAAGCAATTCTTCTCTTAGCTTATTTCTTCTAAACTGAGGAAACATTTTTTGTTCTCCATTTCCTGTGGGCATTCTCTAGAATGTTCTATAGCATCTGCCTGTGGCACATTCTCTTTAATTTCATCGTGTGTCATCTGTTGCTCTGTCATGTGGGTACTCATTGGCCTATCACTCCTCAACATTGACTGCATCAGAGTTGCCACAATTTCCTGTTCCTTCCCTTGCTGTTCAGCTTCTAATGAACATTTATTGTGGTTTCCTGTGGAAGGTTCCAAAATATGTTCGTATGGCAACTGACAAGTTGCTTTAAGTTCCACTGGTTTCTTCTTAATTTGAATGTTCATTGCTCTATCCTGCTGTGGTGCTTTGTGAGATTTTCTACATTGAATCCTTCACTTCGCAGGTACTCCATTATCTCAGTTTCTATTTCTTGAATTTCTTCATTACTAATTTTTTTTTCTACTGTTCCTCTTTATCTTCTTATTTTTTTATATATTGTAAAGTTTTCCATGTCTGGATTCCTTTGCCTGTATTTCTCTTCAAATGTCTTTGGTGCTGCTCTTTTTGCATTGATAAGCTTTGCGTTCTCCTTTGCATAAATATTACATCATATTAAATCTCGTTTTTCTTTCCCATGTTCATATTTCTTCTCTAGATGTCTTCTGATCTTCCTATTTCTCCTCACTTTGTGGACTCGTTTCATCATGCTGTGATGTAACCTGTGTTAGACCTTCTACACCAAATCCTTCACTTCAGAGGCATTTCATAACTTCAAATTCTGTTTTAACTTTACTTATTTTTTCTGCATTCCCTCTTTGTGATGTTATTTTCTTATGTGAAATGTTCCATATCTGGATGCCTTTACCTGTATTTCTCTTTGAATATATATGGGTCTGTCTTTTTTGTATTGATTAATTTGGCTTTTGACTTTATATAAATATTGCCCCATATCAAATCTTTCTTTCTTTACCATGTCCATTTTTCTTTTTTGTACTTTTCAAAAATCTCTAGGTTTTGTTGTTTATATTTTTGCACTTCCTCAGGTGCTTCTTTTTCCAAACAGATCAAAGTTTCCTGTTCTATATAATGTTTTTCACAAATCTGTTTTATTAATGACCACATTTTTTTATTTGAAGCTTCTGTTTTTCTGGTGGAAGTATTTTTCTTTCTTTTAACTTCTTCTTAATCTTTTTGTATACGTTGTGTCTGGAAATTCTGGGCTTTTTGCATAATAGTAGCAATACATAATCTCATTCTTATCCTCAATAATCCACTCAGTCGTCTTTATGGTTCTTTTTTGGCCTATCAGTTTTTGTGGTTTTTCTGGACTGCTACTTCCTTCTACAACAGGCAGGCCATCCACCCCCTGGGCCTGACCTGGCCCCATTGTAGGAATGTTTCTGTATTTTGAGGATTCTACACTGTCACTTTTTTCCAGTCCTGGCACCAGTGCACCAATCAAGATTGGTCACTTTTATCCTAGGTCTTGTGCACCCAGCTATCTTTTTTAATTCTTGACCTAGTTCTGTCCATAATATATGCTATATAAATACAGTTTATATATCAGTGTTGTTTTGGTGAGATTTTGTGAAAAAAGGGGTCCACCTCATGAAGGTACTCATCAAGACTTGAGGATGAATTCAATTTCAGCAATACTACTCTCCTTTGCAGGCTGACTTATCATCTTTCCATTTGGACCCCTTCATCTCTCCATTCAAATCCCATGCTGTGTAAAACTATACTTATGGTGAAGAAGATGAAGTACCCTAGGAAGTGACCTCAGTCAGCTAAATTCATAGACCTTTTAAAGTAGAATTAATTCTGAATAGATTATAAATTGTTCTTTTTTTGTGCAGTGTTAAACAGTTGTTCTTTGATTTCTCACCGGTAATATATTTGGACTGGTACATTCCAATATCTGTATCTCAGCCCAGGAAAGGGTTAGTCAAGAAATGACTGTTTCAAACCTGAAAAATCAGGAATGATTTTTTTCTCCTTTGCACAAGTCTTTTTGATGAATGTGTGGTAGTTTATCTAAAAGTAGTAGTACTGCATTTGACCGTTTATCCTTCTGGTAGTATGAGCACATTGTCCTTTGCAACAAGGTACACAAAGTGATTATAAACAATCTGCACACAAATGACAACTGGTAATCCAGATTTAATTTTGTGAAAAAAAAATACTTGGCATATCAGTCTTACAGTCCTTTGAGGATGATGAAAATACATTGAAAGAAATTCCTTAAATATTTCCCTTCTGAACCTTGCCAAAGGTCTATGTATTTAATATTCAGCAAATATCATGTAGTTTATTATACACTGTCTTCCTACAAATAAATGCCTTCAGTACAATAACTGTGTAACTGATGCTAGACTGACTATAAGGCTGCATTGCAAACATTTTTACGTAGAGGATATCAGTATTCTAATTTGATTGAAGTACAACCAAATGTAGGAATGTTTTTCTCTAATGCTTATACCTGAGCAGTAATAGCAATGTGAATAAAGCTTGATGTATACCTGCAGTTTTCAGATTTTTAACATTTACAGGTAAAACTACTATGATTACTACAGATATAACTGCTGAAATCCAGTTATGATCTTTATCTGATTTTCTTTCTGTTTGTTGGCAGTATCACTAGACAACATCAATGGCTCTCCAATCTTTCATAGAAAAGTGTGGGCGTTCCATTCACATATCCAGTTCTAATGCACGAAATGTAAACTGAATCTTCATTCTGATCTTTTGTCATGTTTATTAGTATGGTCACTTCATGATGTATTTTGAATGCTAACATATACTAATCACAATGTTGCTGAAAATGCAACATTTTTACACATATTTCAGATGAAAATGAATTGATGATTTATTGTAGTACATTAATTTGCAGAGAATAATTTAAATGTTACAGCAAATGGTTTATGATTAGTCTCTTCTTTTGACTTTTATTGGCTAGGGTAGGAATCTACAAAGGTTAATATGCATATTTAACACTACTTAAGAGGTGTAAAAATGATGTCAAGGACAGTCATGCAAAATGCCTTTATTACTTGCAAAAAACTGAGAAGTAAGGCTACTAAATGCAGAGCAGTAGCAACATCGAATACTGTAAGGGGAGACAATGTTGAACTTGTTCTGTCGTGGCTGGAAACTATGCTCTTTTTAATACTTGCTACATTATTTACTAGGCATGAATCAGAACATTCACTTGGAAATGTTTATTGTTTTGAATTCTCTTTTATATGATTTGAAAGTAAATATTTATTTTTTGAGATGACTGTTAACTTGTGTTTTCATTAAGTAAAATTAAATTATGGGATTCCTTGTCATTATGTGTTTGGTCCAAAATCTGTAAGGTCAAGCAACAGGGGTGTTTTTTCATTTGTCTGCATTTCTTCTTTACAGTAAGATATACATTCTGTGGCAATGTCTAATGTAGATTGCACTATCATTGCAGTCCATATCAAGGTTGTTGAAATCTGGGTTTTTATACAAGGAAGTCCATATCAGTGTTGTTGAAATCTGGGTTTTTATAGGAGGAAGTGTATCCACTTCTTACAAATGATGATGGGCATTTTTGCAAATATTTGTCAGTGCCATAGAGGCACTCATGTCTTAAAAGTAATAAGGGGTTATCTGTAACATTCCATTTCATCTTATCATTTACAGCATAGCATAGCGTAGCATACCATACCATAACATTCCATTCCATGCCATACCATGTCATACCATACAATACCATACCATGCCATACCATACCTTACCAATCCATATCTTCTCTGAGTAGAAGAATGCCTTTAAATTGATGTATTAGATATTTCTAATTATGTCTCTTGAAAATTAAAATGTTGCAGGGAGGATAACATGGGCAGAATTTAATGAAAGTGTATTCTGTGTTAATTTTCAGGTGAATTTCATTTCAGTAAATGATTTCCAGGTTTCTACTTAGCAGAGAAGACTATGGATGCTTTCATTTACCTGTCATGTGTGAATAAAGGCCATATCTTTTTCATATGAAAGATGGTGGGAGAGTGGCCATTACAGCAAGAAGCATATAAAACTAGATTACAAACTTTCTGCACTATTATCAGTGCCTAAATCTAGGAAGAAGCATTTTTTGTTGATTTTCTGGAGAAGGTAGATTCAGTGATTATCTAGATGAGGTCAGTAACTCCCAGGCAGCATCTTGCCCTATTAAGTGAATAATTAGAATACATCCTCCTACTACTATAACTAGTACTTTATTCTGCTGTGTGCCATCAGTGAGTCTTTAAAAAAAGATGCTTGAATTTGTAGATGTCGTCTGTGATTTGGGAGTTTGCACATTGTTCGGCCCTAGGGCCAGTAGCCTAGTACCAACCTACGAATATCATACGTCTGTCATACAGTATGATACTAGTTTGCAATCAACTTGTAAGGGCAAGGCAAGGAATTTTGTTTGGCGGTAATTGAATAAGGCTTACATTTCTTTGGTTGGATCATGAAGACTAAACAGATTGTTTTTTTCGTCTGCCTGCTCCATTCTAAAAATAAATACATACCGATAAATGATTAAGACTTTTCAAGTAAGAGAGTAGAAGAGAGAGTAGAGTCTATAGCTTAAGCCATAACACGGTCATAACACGGTCATAAGAATAATGTATGCCGCAGACAGGCTTAGCCATACTGCCATGTCATCAAACTCTATTACTTAAACTGTCCAGGTTACTGAGTAGAAGCAGGATACCATTATAACATTATACCACACAGTGTCTGCGTGCATGACAAATACTGCAGATGCTAGTGTGCCCCATATAGGGAAGACTATGGGCAAGACTTACATCACTGGCTGTTAATAGAATAAAGAAGGTTTGTCTACTTAGGGGATCCAAATATGCATATATCAGTCAGAAAATACAGTGATTAAACCTGCACACTTCAAAAAAATGAAGGATCAAAGCATTATTTCTATAAATGTATATCAAAATATGTTACCCATGTCTTGGCAAATAATCCTGATTAGTTCATAGACAGAGCGGTCCATATTATCTGAAGTAATGAAATGAAAGCATATGGTTTCACAGTCCACTGCTGTTCATACAGGTGATGGATTAGCAAACAAGTCAGAGGAGACAAATCAATAAAATGGGTAAATACCGATGATGTGGCATTTCATGTAACTTGTGAGCAAGCACTTCAGCAAGTCACAGCACCGTGCAATGTAAAACTGAATGCAAGTGGGATGATACTGTATGCAGACAAGATGGGTGTCATGACTTCAAATGGTGGAAATCAGAAGATGGAAGGGAAAACAGTTAAACAGGCTTACAACGTAAAGCATCCGGGAGTACTGGTTAAAAAGAAGTCTAAATGAGGAATTAAAAGGCAGAATTAGAGGGGCTGCAGGCAACTGACATTTTGTCAGAAGTAGTGAGTGGCAGAAGAACTCCAAAGAACCTGAAAAGTAAGGTGTACCAAACAGCGGTGTAACCAGTAATACTTTGTGGTGCAGAATCCTGGGCAATAATGTCAGAGCAGTGAATGAAGGTAGAGGTGGCAGAGATGAAGTGCCTAACATGGGTAGCTGGATGCACACTGTGGGACAGTCAAAGAAATGAGGACATTCGAGTGAAAGTCGAAGTAGCAGCAATTGCAGAGAGGGTCAAAGAGACCAGATTATGGTGGTTCAGGCACATGTGCAGAAAAGCAGAAGACAATCTGGTGAAGAAGAATTGTGACAGACTGGAAGAAGGCAAGAGAAAATGAGAGCGTCAGGCAAAGAGATGGATGAATTGTGTAACAGAAGATCTGAGATCGTCAGGCATGACTGTCAACAGAGGTGAGAGACTGGCACTGAATCAAGAGAGACTGTAACAGTTGGCACGACATCCTGACCCATGGAGAAAATGAGAAGGGGGGGTTGTTAATGACAGTGAGTTTCACAGATTTAATTTCTTGCTCTGACAATGTTCAGCCATGTCTGAAAACTATTACCTGGAAAGAAGTTTCATAATTCAGCCAGCATTCAGAAAGAGGAGGCATAGTCAAGGCATGGTTTATGGCTAGATAAGAGTACAGTCTTGGTACAAGGCATTTCTGCAGATAACATTCATTACCAGGGGTGTACTCTTATTGGACTATAAACCCTTCTATGGAGTACCATTTTATACTTATAAAACTGATTTTGTATTTACAACAGAAAATAGAACCCAGTTAGCCATGTATTTATAGCTGTTGGTTAAAACAACAGAAAGGAACACAAAAGACAAAAATATCCATGCATCGCTAAAGGAAACCAGTACAATATTCTGACTTGTGCCTGGCTGTGAACTGAAACTCAAAGTGGAACACTTGCAAAGAACAGAGTTGTAGTTACTAGAATACCAGAGAAAGGGGCACAGAAGCAGAGCTCTTTAACAGCATCGGATATTACTTTTCAGGAATAAGAGTTTGAAAATGCTTTGGAAATGGATCACAGTTGAGGCTTTGCTATACTTAACAACAGTTACCTGCTTCTTTTTCAGGTTAATCATTTGTTTCATCTGCCTGAATGATTTATTTCTTTGATGGTGGGAAATTGATCTTTGCAAGTTTCTTCCATCAAAAAATAAGCAAAGCTCACAGCGGAGCCCAGCAGTTTGTGTAAAATGGGAATCACTTAAGTGCAGTGAACATAGAAACGTTACATCTCTAATGTATCTCCAAAGAAGACCATAAGCTCCTTAGGGATAATTATCTTTCTGATGCCATGTATTGAGAAATGTTTCAGGGCGCTATATGCCTGTGCTTCTTTAGGTTAGTAATGGCAGTCAGATTCTAAGGACATCTATGATGTATCTATGCCTAAACTGGCTTTATTCACTGCTTTAACTGACTGCAGTTATTTGTGTGTAATGTGCTGTCAGACATAGAAACTGGGCAGTCACAAAGCTGCTGAGCTATTTATCAGGAGTTATCTGAGAAACATTTAAATGTCACAGTGGTATATTAACGGTCCGATACTGTTGTGCTTACCTGTCTAAGTACGAACCATTTCAGCTGTTAGCTTTACTTATCTGTGCAAGTGAATTATTTCTTTGGTGACAGTTTTGATTTTTACAAGTTACTGCCACCAAAGAAATAAGCTACTTGTTAGGAGGAGTACATGGGGTTTAAAAAGAATTGAATGTAGCAAATTAGTAATCTAATACAAAGCTAGTAGCATCAATTTTTCACCAGGCCACACGCTGTGAAATACTACAGGGAACCCTCTTATCAATCTTTGTATTAAGGATGACAGTAATTAGCTTAGCTTCTAGTTAAGAGGAGACATGCTGCTGAACTAGCATTTTTGAGTGGTGTAACTTCTGTAAATATGTGTAATGTGCTGTCTCCAAGGTGAAGCCCCAGATACTTTAATCCATCGAGCAACTCAAGAAGGACTGACTAATGCACTTCTTCCCAGCAAATGAAAAGCAAGTATAATTAAAAACTAGGGATGATTTACAGAGCCAAAAACAAAGACACAACTAAAACTACATTTGCTTCTACTTATCTCCTCCTAACTCTTCTTTATGGTGCTCCCACCCTCACTAACCTCCAGGCTTCACAAACATTAAAACTTGAACAATGCTATAATAAAGCTACTAAATTTGCAGCAAATATCCCTTTCAGAACCTACCACTGTATAGTACTAAAATGCCTAAATTGGTTAGAACTGCCTTGTCAAATAGCATATATGCAGCTTCTTATCTCCTATAAAAATATCCAGCATCCATCTGCCTGTCCAGCACTAAAAAACATTCCACGCAACTATGTTCCTTGTCAGTCATTGCAGTCCAGTGACCAAGAACTCCTGTCTGTCTACAAACCTATCAAATCTGCTGGGCATTTTCTGTACTCGTACAAGGTTGCTAAGTCCAGGAATTCCTTACCTGTTTCCATCAAGTCACTACCCTTCCTCCCATCTTTCAAAGCCAGTAGACTTCATATCTAAAATATGGCTCTGTTCTTCTCAAAACCAGGATAACTATATCCTGAAATTTGAACAAGTACCTTTTCACTTCTTATACCTCCTCATTCTTCCTTCTTCACTTACTTCCTAACTTCTATCAAATTCGCTTCCCTGACCATCTCTCTAAATATACCATAATCCTGTTTTTCCCTCACGTCATATTGCAGTTCCTGTTTGTATTAGAATAACATACCTTTAATTTCTCTGCAAACTGTCTAAAGTTTCTCTATATATTAAAAGATTGCATATAACGTGTGTCTATTCTTAACCAATGTTTTTATATTATGCCTTATTTGTTATAATTATATATACTGCACATGTTTTTGTTTTATTTTTGAAAATAGTAAAATTATTGTTCTTAAATTGTTTTGTAATAATTTGGAGCTTTACTTGCCAGGCCTCTGCTGAAAATGGACTTCAACCCAGTCTAAATTTCCTGGTAATCAAATGTCAATAAATAAATAAGTAAGTAAAAAATAAATAAATAGGTAAACAGATGCAGTAACTGCCTGCATCAGTGTTACTCATTTTTATTGTTATTCTGGCTGTTACAACTTATGTAGCTTGTGTTGAAAAAATAGTTTGAGAGGCACCAAAACAGCTGATATTGTTTTTTTTTAATAAGTGTAAGAGTTAGTAACAGTTCTGTTTGTACGTTTGTGTTACCCTTAGGCTATGGGCAGAAGTTGGTGCTGACAAATCAGAGCTATTTATTTACATAATGTGTGTGTAGGGAATAGGTGTGTATATTTAAGACGTTTTGCAGTGTGGAGGGTGTGATATTCACTTCCTGAATTATATTACATAACATATGTAACATAATTCAGGAACTGAACATCACACCCTCCACACTGCAAAGTTTCTTCTTGGTTTGTTTTTGGCCCAGTATAGGTTGCATACTGGGTTTTCGAAGATTTCGAGGGATACCATAGATTTTTCGTTTTCTGTCTAAGACATTCACACATTTTATGGATCACTTATTCTCACAATAGTTACAATATGAGTAAGAGGAAATGGAGACAGACCGAATTTGCCTTTCCTTAGCAGTAGTCCACAGCACATAATTTTGTAACCCCAGGAACTCCTAGACAAGTTGAGCAGTATCAGTTATCTAGATTGTTCCATGTCTTCCATAGGTACTCTGACATGTGGTTATTAACTAGTATACCTTATTTGGGAGAGAGTGACAACCTCACTAGGTGCCAAAAACACTTCAGCTGACTGCTGTTAATCTAGTGGATCAGTTATTCTATTAAAAGATCATGTCAGATTACCAAAACGTCACACTCCTTCTACCACTACCATGCTCTAACTACATTCAAGACTGAGGGTACCCGACTACTATATTCAGAGAGAAGGAATTAGTAAAACATTTCTTAGACAATGATCAAATATATTTTTGCCAAGGCAATATTATCTATGCATCTCTGTTCCAAACAGTGTACTCAGTGTGTTTAATGTCATCTCTATGAAATGCAAAGTATGAATACTGTATCTATTGACAAAGTTATTTTTCAGCTTGCAGCTGTCTAAATATTTGCACTATGTATTTATAGGTTTATATCAGTCCATCGAAATGGCTGAATATCGAATACCAGATGTTCGAACTGTAAAGTTCGAACACTGGTAATCGCAAAGCCGCGGCCCACTGCATTCTTTCCCAAGGAAAGAATTCAGTGGGCCGTTTCTGTGGCTTCACGTGTATCAGGACTGTGGTGGGAAGTTACAGGTTGGGTTCAGGTAAGTGTGCGATTGTGTGGATGTTAGGGTTAGGGCATGGATTAGGTAAGTTAAGGTTAGGGTGCGGGTGAGGTGGGTGTGTGATAGTGTAAGACTTTAGGGTTAGGGCAGGATAGGTGAGTTAGGGTTAGGGCGCGGGTCAGGTGAGTGTGCAATAGTGATGGACCTTAGGGTTAGGGTTTGGGTTAAGGTAAGCGGATAGGTAGTAGTAATGTATATACAGTTTAGTGTAGGGTTAGATGTAGGATTTTGAGTGTGTGTGGATTGATGTTGTTTTGTTGTGTTTGTGTTGCGTGTGTGTTTCTTGGAACAGCGATTTTTATCCCTGGGAAAAAATCGCTGTTTTAAGACTTCAATGATTTTGCAGTTCGTGGTTTGAAGTACGAACATATGGCGTTTGAACTTCAGACATTTCGATGAACTAATATAGCCCTATTTGTAGGTTCGCACTATAGGACGTGAAGCTGATTTTTTTTTTTTTTTTTTTACTTGGATCATATGTCATGCTTCTGTATCAGGCTTTGTAATAACTTTATTTAACTATAACCCATATTATTCAAAGTGGAGCTTTTCTCTCCAGACCTCCACTGAAAATGGAATATTATCCCAGTCAGACAAATAAATAAATAAAAAGTCACAGATACTAAGCCCAGCAGCTTTACAAAGTAACCTCATCATTGCCACTTGGCATCTGCAGTCCTATTATTTTGGTCACTACTCAACGTTCATGACTATCAGTGCAGAGGGCATGTGGCATCTATAACATTGCTACCCAATGCACTTGACCCTGGTTGAGTCAGGGATTTTGTCTCAGTGATGTCACTTCCCAAAGCGTATGACAAAGGGTGAGAATTTAAACACAGGCATGTAAACCATGAGCTTCTTCATCCTGTGGCTCATGTCTTGCTTTACCACCGAGAGTGTTGCCAATGTGTACCTATCTGACTGTGCATTTTCCAGTCTTCCATACTTTTACTTATGAACAGGTCTTTGAGTTATATATTTCACCTGAGGTAGCCGTAGTACCCTTACCAACAGAGAGACAACCATTGTTTTCTTGTAGAACACCATGACTTCTGATTTAGAGGGGTAGACTTTTCATCACAACTATTTCACTCTGACAAGTGAGCTATTCATGTGTGCTAAAGATCCCATTAATATGAGGATCAGAGACCAGCACTGTATATACAGAGGTGCAATCATTGCATACCTGTCTGAATACACCCAAGTTGTCTGCTGCACATTGATATCCATTGCATAGAAATCAGAAATTGGAAGTGAGACAAGGCACGTCCTTGGTTTAATTATGTGCCAATCATGAACAGCATATTCACCTCAGAGAACGGAATGCAGACACAAAATACTTTGACTGCAAATGCAAGAACACACCACATACCATTGTAACATCTTCCAGAAGTCATTTATGGCTACATGGTTATATGATTTCTACTGGTCATTGAAATCCACATGAATAGTACAAACAAGCTCTCATCAAGAGTGTAATATCCATGTGAGAGCAAACACTTGGTCCAGTATTTCACAACAGGGATGGGCTCGGCATTGCTATTCCTGAATCAGAGGCTCAGCTACATACCTCTCAACTGTCCAGATGTTTGTAGAATGTGCAGATTTTTGTTCTGTTCCTCATATAACTTGTGGGCTTCTGGCAAATCTCTGCGGATTGAAGTTACTAAATAATGGCATACAAGTTTCAGACTTCATATCCCTCAAGAAAATATAAGAATATGCATGCTAAACCAGCTTCTTTTATTCTAATGACTTTATAAGTTTATAAGAGCAATACTTAATTTAAATCTGTCCCTATTTGTGGGCATTTGTTCCCCCACTGTTTAAGGTTTTCACCTGATTTCTTGTGATAAGAAGTTTTGAGGTATGATCAGCTATTTCATAAAATTCTTTTCAAGTATGCTAGTGTATACTTTTATGAGAAAGCTAATGAAAACAGTCCTTTCATATATGGAATGCTGTCTTCTGTGCCACTATAAGAAAAAATGGAGTCCTTACTCCATTCTGCCAGGAACTGCACTCAGTTGCTTGTATTACCTGAGGTCTGAGCTAATATCAGACTTACTCGTATATAAGAGTTAGAGTGCTCACACCCTCCTGTTGCTTTTTCTTGAGATACATAAGCTTGAGCTATTACTGATTATGTGTCTGTTTTATGAGTTGTTGGATCTCATAATCTGCTGTAGAAAGAGTGAGACAGGGCTTATATTACCTGGCTATGCTCACTCTTTCTACAGTGTTTCACCAGGAATATGTGGAGAATGGCTATTTAATGGGGGGACATTTCGTTTCCCACAAGTACTGGGTGATGCGGCCAAGCTTCTTGAAGGGTTCCTTTGACCATAGACTTATTATGAGCCTATGAACCTATTAACCTGTGGGTGTTCTATAAGTGCTCTAGTCCAAGTGCTGAAAACTCATTGTTTCAAAACCAGGGGCATGAGCATCTTTTAGGCATGGGTAGGCTGCTGCTCATGCTAAGATTCAAATATGAAGTCAAGCAGGCACCTGCAGCAGATTACCTGAGCACATTAATCCTCTAACAAACTACTAATTCAGACTAGCAAAATTAATAACACAGCCGGTGATTCTCTCTTTGCAAACTCTGTAAGTAGAACCTGGAACTCTCTTCCAGCTGATATTACCTTACTTTCCACCTTAGGTCAATTTAAAACTAGACTCAAACAACATTTGTCACTTAACTGGATATGTCAATGTATCAAGCCTGGCTAACTCTGTCTAGAATGTGAAAAAATCTGTTAACCAGTTTACTGTGTAATTTAATTTAATCCTGACTTGTGCTCAGGATTAACTGTAACCTGTGGAACTTGTTTAACTTGCTTATTTATGTAATCTCTGTAAATAGTCTGTTTGTAATATGTAATGCTGGTATTATGTAATGCTGTATCTGCTTACCCTTGGAGCTTTTCTTCCCGGGCCTCCGTTGAAAATGGACATGCATCCAGTCGGACAATCCCGGTCAACAAATGTAAAATAATAAAAATAAATAAAAATTAATTGGGCTTGAATGAGGTAAGTGTAGCAGCCATGGTGAGGGAGTGGGGTGTAGCTGTGGATTAGTGCCATACCGCTCAATTGGCCAGATTTTCAAAGAATGTGCAGATTCTTGTTTCATATTTTTGATCTGATCCTCATAAAATCTGTGTTTTTTTCTGGAAGATCACTGAGTATTGTAGTCACTAAATAATGACAGTCATTTGAGTTTCATTCAGAAAATGCATGTTAAAGCAAATTCTGTTTTTCTAGCAACTTTCTAAGTTTATAAAACCAATATTTAAACATTTTCCCTATTCTTAGGCTTCTGTTCCCCCATTATGTGTGGCTGTTTCCATTTTTTTCTCACTAAAAGGTAGGGTTGCCACCTTTTGTTGTGGCTAAAACCGGAGTAAAGCCACACCGCTCGCATCACCAGTACCCCTGCGCACACACTCCCTCCGCCAACATCCCTCCCATTTTGTGGTGTCACAATGACATCACCTGGCAGGGAACACCCTCTTTTTCCATTCTTGCTGCCTGCTTTTGCTGATTTACTATGCTTTCTGTAAAAAAGCATAGTAAATCAGCCGATTTACAAGCTCCAATAGTCTGTTTCCTTTTTTGAAACAGAATACCAGAATTTATACAGTGTTTTCCAGACTACCAGAGAATCAGTTTAATTTCCGTAGAGTCCAGAAAAAAAAAAACAGATGGGTGGCAACCCTACTAGAAGGTTGAGAGGTATGTTGAGGGCATTGGTGAAGAAGGGAGTTTTTCATTTTATAGATGAAGATTTTAAGTTTGGGGAGCAGGGAAGGCAGCTTTAGGGTTAAGAAGCGTGAAGGGTTTTAAGTTTAGGGAGTATGAGAAGTTTTTAGATTTATTTATAGGGAAGGGAGTTTTAGGGTTAGGGAGTCAAAAGGAGGTTTTACGGTTAGGGAGAGAAAGAAAACACATGTTGATGCAAAACCCATTGTTATGCTGGCTTTTTAAGTGAATTATTGCACTGTTTTAAATTGTCCCTGATTCTGGGTCTTTGCTTCCCCATCCCATTATTGTATTGGCTTGACCAGAACTGTTTAGTAAAAAGGTGTCCACAGTAGTTTTTTACTCTCTACCTGACATTTTACTCAGTTGAGATGTGTTTTTCCTCACTTGTAAAGTACAGCCTCAGTGATTTGTCATGTTATTCTCTCTCTCTTTGTCTCTCTCTCTCTGTCTCTTAGACACACACACACACACACACACACACACACACACACACACACACACACACACACACACACACACACACACACACACACACAGACACACACACACACACACACACACACACACACACACACACACACACACACACACACACACACACACACACACACGCACCCTTCTACACCCAGGCCACTAATTAGACACCTGCAATAGTTGCTTCCTCCTGGCTTGTTGTTACTTACTGCTAAGATCCAGAGACACTACTGCTAATATTTTATGAAAAGCCTTCTTCTGCAACTTGAGAGTTTGTCTTATTGCTGATACCCACCAGCAGACACAGGATTTACCAATAAGCCAAACACTGGCAACCTTTTTACCTCTTTTTTGGCTGCTTCAACCATTAAGGACTTGAACGTGGTCCTTCCACACTTTGCATCAATGAACTATCCCACTGTACATGAGAAGCAGTCACAGAAGTTATTCTTATCACACAGTCATTTACATGACCCATTACTACACATCTGTACTCCAGGGGTATGTTCATTACCCGTTCTGGGCATATGACCCAACTCATTGCCAAATGGTGATCATTTTTAAGCTCAGAACTTCTCTTGTCCCAAGTTTCTAGAATATATGAATTCAGGTCAGATGACATGCATAACGTTAATAACTTAGTTTTGTCCTGAGATGTGTTGATGTAAAATACGTTTCTGAATGTCCTTCCCTTCAGTCATGTTGTCGGTTATAGATTATCCAAGACTACCAGTCATCCCACCCACTTCTGAAATTTCTCCAACATTCCAAATATGATTCAAAAACTGAAGTCTTATTAGCTGTGATACAGAACCACTAGGTGTAGCTTGCTGGGCACTGTGCTCACAGTTTTCAAGTTTGCTAATCCAGGTGTTTTCAAGCTTGCTAATCCAGGTGTTTTCAAGCTTGCTAATCCAGGTAAAGATTAAGGAACTACATATAAACAGCAAACAGCTGTTTTTCTTTAAGTAGCAGTCTCATTAAAGCAACCCTCTCATCTGTTTACATAAACGTCAGCTGTACCACATATACCTTGGATTTGAGAGTTTTTCCCCTACACCTGTCAAAGACATCTTCTGAGGAGAAACATAATGCCTGAGAGAGTCCATCCACAACTGAAAACTCTGTCTGGAGAGGATTGGTGTGTGTAGAGTTAAGACCTTGTATATCTTGCTCCCTCAGAAGTGAAGTGGCAGTCTGTGTCCTAAAATCCATTTCTATTTATCATGATATACAATGCATATTAATCTGTTAAATATCAGACATCAGTACTCATTCACTAGACTTCCCTTGCAGGTGACTAAATCTACTTGGTGACTCAATGAAGCTTTAAATAATTGAATCTGACCTACTAATAGGACAGTTTTTATTTGTCCCAAGCCTTCTGTTGGTGAACACCAGCATTGCATCCCAGTATTCCCAAGCTGGCAAGGTTCACTGATTATTTCAGTGGACAATAAAGGAACTTATTCTGAAACTTTCTTTTCCAAGTCCATTTATTACCACTGATTTAGCTAGGAAAACCCTACCAGCAACTAAGATCTCCAATCAACATTGCTTTAAGAATCACAACACAGGTGAACTCATCTACCATAACAAGGCATGATCTCACACTTTGAAATATGTTCTCAGATTTTTAAAACTTAACTTTCTTTTCATGAAATGAAAGTTAACCAGAACTCACAAGTCACAAAATCCTACCTTATATGTAAATAACTAATGGAAGGGGTATGTGATATATAACATTTTTATACTCAAAAGTATAAATAATTACAGTCATGGCAAGTAACTTGCAGACTTATCTGCATGCACTATTCACACTTATAAAGATACAGCATGTAAATTGTATATCACAAGTACTTAATAAATGTCCCCTCACGTGTTTTCTTATAGATTCTGAACAAACAGCATTAATTGAATGTTATCTGATATAGAATAAACAATTCTGGAGGGACATCAAAGCCGGAGCACATGAAATAGATATAAATATTTTTTAAACTGGTATCTGCTGAATACAGAGATTATTTTGTTCAGTGGTAATTGATGGTCATGAGGTTGACACAAGCTATATACTGATTATAGCTATCGACGTGCACTGAGTGTATATACAACAGGTTGATGCTGCAGTACAAGAAATCCAGTGCAATATATATCTGGTATAAGCAAAAACTATCTAAAAGGAATGAGGTATGGACTAAATAAAGACCTTTTGGAAATAATCTAATACGAAAACCACAAAAACCAGGGTAGAATTTAAGCACTTTCATTTGCTGAGTTTATTATCAAACTTCATCAGAAATAAATACATTTAAGAGGGTCACTCTCTTTCAAGCCAAATTTAATTACTAAATGAGGATATGAAAATTCAGTCTTGGGCTATCTTTTCTCAAACCTTTATAGGTATCTAGAGTAGGAAGGGTGTCCTATCAGAATTCTGGCACTCAGCAGTGCAGTCCTGAAACCTCAATAAATTAACTGAGAGATATAAAAGATGTAATAATGAAGTGAAAAACTTATTGTTGCATATTAAAAACATTTTTTGCAAGTGACAAGTTCCCTGTAATCTTGTGTAAGTGTTGGCAGGGGCTTATCCCCATTCTGTTTTTACTTGTATATTAACTCTGAGATGACTGTACAAGGGAGAATGAGGGATTCCAATAATGCATACATTTCTGACTAGTACGTTTCTCCTCTAATCATATTTTATTTCTTGTTGTCTTGTACCTTGCACTATCAGATCTCAAACATGAAACTCGAACACTCAGCTAGGCAGAGCTGTAGTGGTTATTCTCTTTGTGCGCTGTTAACCCAATTACCTAATATACACCTATTCACCTATGAAAGTATGTTAATAATAGTTTACATTATTTTTCCTGTAATAATGTGACGTTGTGTATTCCAGATGAAAATCCACTGAGTGCCTTCTTTCCCTGCTCTCAATTTCCTTAATTAAAAGTGTCTGAGAACCCCAGTAGGGATTTTACTGTAGCACTGCTTGGGTTGTTGAAATCTGAAGCACTAACTAAATATCAAATTCGGAAGTACTGTCTGCTCATTGTACTGTATCTGTGACTATCCTGAGGTACTGAATTTGTGCACTGAATTCATGGTTCATTTGTAAAAATTAATTGCTTAAAACAGAGTTAGACATTCTCAGATGGAAGACTTGGACTGGATTAGCCTTACGATGTGAGGTGGTCATATGCTTCAGTAGTCATTTTTTTAGCAATTATCACTTAGGATTATGAACCAAAATTTGTTTAGCTGTCACAAGGTAAATTAGGAATTACTAATTTGCCTAAACAAGCAGAACAGAAAATAAAATGTGAACCTAAGGTAACTTCTGAATTCAAACAACTGAGATCTTTTTCCAGTTGAAATACCATCTGTATTTCTGTGCCATCTGAAAATATGAGGCTTCCAAATGTGTTGTTCAGTTTCCCTAATTGAGAAACTGATGTTGTATGCATTTCTGTCATCTGGAAATTGGAGGCTTCTAAATGTGTCATTCAATTATCCTAATTGAGAAACTGATGTTGTATGCTAAAGTTACAAATTTGTTCTCTGAGGTGTGGTGTGCACAGATATGGAGAGAATAAGTAGAAACAGAAGTCTCTAGATAGAACATGAGCTCAGGCTGCAAAGTATTCCATTAGTTTTGCACTGCTAGTTATGCCAGTATGTCTGCCAGAAACTTATGACATCGAGAAGCCCATCAGGCTTCCTCTAGTAAATGCATTGCGCAGGCAGTTACAGTTTCATTAAAAAGGATACAATGCTAAACATAAAATGGTCCAGAATGTGGTATAGAAGGATAGTCTTGCTTGTGCTTTCACAGCGATCAGTTTGAATTCTCTGAGATTTTGAACTGACAATTCTACTGGGCAGGGCAGGAAAGAATGACGTTTCAGAGTTTAATATGCACAAGCAGGCACAAACACTCTAAGGTAGGATTATTTTGTAAAAAGTTGTGTTTTCCATGCAGAAGAGTGAATGCAATTTTCATATTTGTACATTATAAACTCCTTGCTGCAAGAAGCTTCTTTCTGTCTCAAAGAAATGAAGGACACAGTAAATGAAATAAACTAAGCTTGTACCTGTGGCCTAGCATGGCATGCTGAGAAGAGTTGGAGTTGTTGCAAATGAGACCGGAACTAATACCGTGCGTCATTCTTTAAATTGCTAACCAATGCTGAAAGTAAATCCAACATTTTTTTTGCTTTGAAGAATTCACATATTCATGATTACTGACACTGGAGTTTCCCAAGAATCATAGGTCAATGTATAATGCTAATGCATTTGATCACTGTCTGCAGCCATTTATTTTACCTCCACCATAACATTAATGTGTCCGAGTATATTGTTATTTATACTCAGGGAATAAAGTAGGTGAAGTTTACTGGACTTCGATCAGAAGGAGAACTCTAGTATATCCCAAAAAATATATTTGCTAAGGGCTCTGAAAATCACATGATTCTGGCTGTCTAGCATATCTGTAACAGTGAGCTCCAGTTTTAAATGATGATAAAATATGAAACATAGCCAAAACAAAATATTAAATCAAAACCACAGTCCCCCAACCAACCTGTTTAAATGTTAGATAGACCTGTTTTTTGTCTGTTTTATGATTTGCAGATTCTTCCCAGTTTAAAAAAAAAAATCACAACACTGTTTGTGACAGTAAGACACATAAATGCATGTCCTTCTCTTATTGTTTAGCACCACAAATGCATTTGCATGTCTTTATTTGTACAAAGGCACAATACATGGGAGTGCCATCCCCTTGACTTGTGCCAGCGTAGAGAGATGCAGATACAAATGAGTTCAAATTACACAGTAGAGCTGTTTTGAAAAGGTAAGATGTATAGCAGCATTGTGACCTTATAGGTACTTTCTATGTGAGGCCCCAAAAGACTACTGATGAACTCAGCCTCCAAAAACACAGTCTGTCTAAGTGATTTCCACAGGGTCAGCCTTTAGGTAAATAGATTCTAAGGTAAGCCTGGATGACATGCTTGATATAATGGCTAATGCCTTTGCTTCAAAGGGTCAAAGCACAGGACTTGATCACAACTTTTGAGGGGCCAGGGGGGTATGTTCTGTATATGGGGTTCCTCCAAATAGCATGCTGGGTTGGTGCTTCCACCTTAGACTTGGATTGGAGTAATAGGCAGTAACAGAGACTGTTATGGTGAAGCAAGGGGGAGGAAGAATTCAAAAAAATAAAGAGTGAGTGGGATTTGGGATGCCGATCCTTAAAGAGAACAACTACATCCATACAGAATATTATATTCATAAAGTAGCAGTAGGTTTTCCAAGAATTAAGTCAACACAAGAATAGAGAAAGGAGATTTTGCACAAAGCGATAACTGCAATTAGGGAGTACAGAGAATAGCAAAGAAAAGTCTGGAAAGTTGGCATAGCAATCAAGGTATTGGGAGCAAATAACGAGAGAGACAGAGAAAGGTAATACAATGGGAAGAGGCTAACAAGACATTTAGACAGCAGGCTAGAAATTGCCTTCCTTATCAATTATTGATAATAAAGTATAAACAGAGATAAAGGGATAGGGGAATCCTAAATGAAGGACATGCTCTGATAGAGTTTTTAGTTGAAGCTAGAACAGAAGGTGCTGTTAAAAAGGGATAATCAATAGGTCATATAATATATTGTACAAAAACTATAGAAATCAATCAGAGGAGGTTAGAAAAGTTTAGGAAGAGAGAGTGGATAAGCAATTCACAAGGAAACAATGGGAGGGCATCTGCATGGCTTGCAACAAAGCCTAAAAGATTTAGGATTTTTGCTTAAAGATGATTGCATTATATCCCATGCAGAGTCCAAAGAATTTTTTCTCCAGGCAGATGTCAAATGTTAGAGCTGTGACCGGGGAAGAAAGAGATAACTGGGAACATATTTTGGGAGTATAATGAGTTGGCTGATTTTTAGAATTCCCTAAAGAGAACTCTGTCAAAAATATTGGCTGGGCAAATGGGTGTAATTAGGAAAGTTATTTATTTATTTATTTATTTATTTATATTTTGAGCTGGGTTACAGAATCTGAATTGGTAGACATATGAAAGACTTGCTAAGTTTAATTCTTGTGGATGCCAACAAAGGATTAACAAGAAAATGGAAATCAAATCTAAAACCAACTATATTTGAAGTAGTGAATATTTTAACAGAGGTAAATGAACTGGAAGTGGGATCTTTAGAAAAGGGTCAAATCAGATAACATATAAGAAATGGAAATTGTGGGAAAAATAAAATGAATAATAATGTTTGGGAGGAGGAGTGTGGTTTAAAGGAAGGCAGGAGTTGAGCAATTTATATAATGCTGTATTTATGATCATTTTATAAAAGAATGTATGGGATGTATAACGTTTGCAACTGTGAACATGTTAACACAGTTTGTTTTCTTTTAAATATAGATGCATGTTTGCCTATCTCATAAGTGATAATTTAATAAACATTAAAAAAGAATGCTGAAAGTTGTAGTGATCATGTTGTTAGCCCATCAGTCCACTCATGACATGGGCTCATATTAATTACTTCAAGGAAACTGTTGTACCTTATTGCCCTACCCAGGTTTTGAACTCAGCTTTCATGGGGCTCTGGCATTTCCTGGAGTTAATATTGAGATCTTGGCAATTTATATATTTTTATGGCCAAGTAAGAGACATCAAGTTGGTTATTGCCACTCTCAGATTCTGATGAAGTCCTATTCAAAGCAGTGATGATTTCCAACTTCACATTTTTTATTTGGTTATTAATTAAGAACTTTAAAATACTATGTTTTTATATTTCTGGATTTGTATTTGGTTATCACATGTTTTACTGTCAGGCTTCCCACTCATGGAAGCTGCCTCCAAGGTGGCTTTGAAAGTGTTCATCTCTGGCAGGCTTTAGATGATCACTTTTAACTTACTCAATTTTTGACATGGCATTTGATGGGTTGGAATGAATATAATGAACAATTTGTTACTATTGTTTTATTTTAAGTAAATTTCTGGTTTAATCCATGTTATTGGTAATTTCCTAGGTACTGGTGTTTTGTGTAAAAAGTCATAAATAAAACCTCAACTTGATCTTTGCTGTATTAGCAGAAATATTTGTATACCACAAAACTACGACTAGAACTAAGCAGTAGAGACCTGTAGTCAAGCCTGTTTCAAGTGTTAGTAATGGACAAAAAAACCCAGTTGTAGACGCACACTGTTTTAAAAGTGAAAAAAGGGTCACACATCCATGTAAATTTTGCATTAGTGATAACAATACTGTTATAGCTGGTTTAAGCTCAATTAACTGGAACTGCTCGGCGTTTGCCAGAAGTCCAGTGTTTCTTCTTCTTGAATCCAAGCCAGCCAAAGCTAAGAACAGGAACTTAAGCTTATTTTGAGTTTGATCTGCATTTATTCATCTGTATTTTACTGTTTTACTGCATTATTTTTTACATTTGTGTCTGTTTTTACTGTTTGTGCCTGCTTATTACCTGCTCTTGTTTTGCACTGACATTTTGCTTAGTTAGCATAGACTAGATGCAGAGTTGCTGAATCTAGCCTGTTTTTCATACACTTGAATGCATATCCAGCCATCTTGTATTAAGAAGGGCTCCACTACACCCTTGTGGCAGTAGAGTGTGGATACAGCCTTGTCTGAGCTGGGGATTGCTACCGGAAGGATCATTGTGGGATTTCCTATTAGCAGTCTAGTTTAAAATTGTTTAAGCTGTATGTAAGCCTCGCATTTGCTCGTAGCTGTGCATCATGAAAACAACTAGAAACTATATTTTCCTTAGACACCAGTCAGTGAAACCCTCTCAGGTTCCCTGCTACCCTGCAGACAGCTCAGCTGTGCACTGAGCATTGTCTCCCCACATTTCATCCCTAATCTTCTGTAGAATAAGTCCCTTGTTAATGGCCTCTCACAAATTAGTACTTAAGAATTATCTGCTACTATGGATAGTCAGTTTCCCACCATTTCTCCAGCCAGCCTGATTGACATGGGCATCCTGAGGCAGTGTAGCAATTGCCTCATGTATACTGCCAACCACTTGCTCCTAAAGCAAACAAATACAGTATCTGAAAGATGCAACTATACCATGAAACTAGAATCAGTCCTCTCATGTAACAATAAACAAGACATCAAACAGGTTGTCAATACTCACCCATCTCCACTCACACAAGATAAGATCAGGACACCTAAACTCACCTACGGGGATGTACTCACTAAGCGCCCACCAAAAGATCAGATCCCTCCCAATCTTAAACAACCAACACATACTGGTACATGAGCAGAATCCACCACTGCAAATAACAACACGCATATAAGTGGCTCAACAAGTAAAACCCTAAGGCAAAACTCCCCAAAACCTAATGTCCTAGTCTAGGCAAGTCAATAGTGAGACACACGGATGTCATCCTCACCAGGCTGGATACGCAGAAGGTCACAGTCAGCTGCATGTCAGGTGCCAGGATCCGTCAAATCATGCACACACTCAAGTCACTCAGCAACAATTACCATTATAACTCTGTTGTAGAACATGTTAGACGGGATGAGTTGAGACATACCTCTCTGGCCCATATGAAGTGAGTCTCTAGCTCTAAGCAGCATTCTACCTTCACCTAGGATGATGCCACAATACAGACAAAAAATGATTGATTTCAATAATTGGCTTAGCTTTTGGTATCACTCCAGTGAGATGCTGTATCTGACAGCCTGGGAATACATGGTCGACAGACCATGCTGCTTTACCAGAGATGGTCTTCATCTGTCTCCTCAAGGCTTTTGAATTCTGGCAAAGATGCTTACCTCTCTCATAGTGCCCTTTTTGGGCATTATCAAAACAACAAAATTTCCAATGTAAAGAAATCCACCAGAGACAAACTCAAGGTCATGCTACTTTATGCTAGGAGCCTAAACAGCAAACTGCACTTCTGGGTAGCACTGCTAACCTTGGGAGATGCTGATATCTGTGCAGTCACTGAGACTTAGTTCAAGGCCACAGAGAGCACCCCAGTTGTACAAGGCTACAACACCTTTCACATGTTCAGACCTTAAAATGAATGTGAAAGAACCAAAGGTGTATGTGTATCCATCTTCATTAAATCCAAATACACCTGAAGACTGGTAAAACAGTATGACTCTCTTGAGCAACTCCAAGTCCAAATAACTACAGGTAAAATACCTTTCCACATCATTGCTAGCTACAGGTCCCCCACCTTCAACCAGAAGAAGCACACCACATACCTGGACTTGCAAGAGTCGCTCTGTATACAGCCAAATACCTTGGTCATGGGAGCTTTCAGTGATCCTTCCATCAATTGAGTGACTTACACAAACACAATCGCTCTGCGTTTCCTGGATTTTGTTAATTCAAATGCCCTGGAACAGTTGGTCTGCACCCCGACAAGGTGTTCGAATGTCCTAGACCTAAAGCTCATGATCATGGGGGCTCATTGCACTACTCCCTGTGTGCTGCTGTCCCTGGTAAGGTCAGACCATAAATCAGGCTTCTGCAGAGCATCTCGAAAGAACAGGTCATATAAGTGCTCTCCAAGTCCAAAAACATGGCCTCTAAGGAACCAGATATCATCCCAGGTTGCTTACTAAACAATCTAAAACAAGACCTAGTAGAACCATGTGGCACTGTCTTTAACTGTAGCCTGACCACTGGCTTTGTTATGGCAGAGTGGAGAACAGCAACAGTAATCCTCTTGCACAAGGGGGGTCCTTCAACTGACCCAGGAAACTATCAACCTATAAGTCTAACAAGCCTTATCTGCAAGGCGATGGAAAGAATCATCATGGACCTTATCAACAAGGACAAAGGTAACCTTCAAACTCTTGGCCCTACCAAGTTTGGTTTTGTCAAGGGTAAATCTTGCTAATTAAACCTGGTAGTCTTCTTTGAAAATGTCACATAAGCCCTGGATGAGGGCAAAGTAGTACATGCCGCCTATCTTGATTTAGCCAATTCCTTTAACAAAATCCCCCACTCAGGGGTCATTACAAAACTCTCCCAGCTGGGATTAACCAATATGTCACTAGATAGGAAGCCAGTTGGCCCACCGACAGACCTCACACTGTCAAAGTTGGGGAGTCACCTCTACCAGTAGACCAGTTACTAGTGTGGTACTACAAGGCTCTATACTTTTTGGAATCTATTTCTCTGAGGTCCAGGCAAAAGTAGATGTCCTGTGGCTTACTAAGTTTACAGATGACTGCAAATGGGTCATTCAGTCTCCCAAATATGTAAACATATTTCAGAATGGGCTGATGCAGACAAATAATTGCTGCCAAAGTCATGGATGAAAACTAAACTCAAAAATGTGTCTATCCCCTTTGGCAAAGAAATAGCACCTGCTAATTATGATATATATAGCACCCCTCTAAGCTCAAACCAAGTGGTGCAAGACTTGGGAACACAGGTTGATAGCAATCTAAACTTTGATCACCATGTGTCCATAGTGGTAAGGAAAATCTTGTACATCTAACTATGGTCAAAAGGCCCTAGGGCTAGTAACTTCTTATGAATCTATGAACCTTTGAAAACTATAATCTCTGAAATGCATGCTACTAATCTCATATTAGACATGGTGGCAATTATCATTGATGCATAATATTCTCTAGTTAGGAGAACATCAATCACTGACCGCCTACTTTGTTAGGACTAGCCATCTTATGATGAAAAATTGGATCTGGGTGATCTATTTGTTTAATGCCCCCAAAAAGTGTCATGAGTATTGCCTTGTGATAAGTGGTTTTAGGAAACTGAGGTCACAATATATACAGGACACCCATGCTAACAGTGAGAGTTGTCTGTGTGCCGCTATTTGCCATTGTCTGCCCACCATAAAGCTCAACATCCCTGAGTCAGTCATCTTTTGGACACTGTCCAGTTCCCTAACCTAGGTTACCTGAGATTGCTCTGTTGAGTGAAAGATGGTTGTAAAACCTGTCAACTGCCAAACATGGAGCAAAGATCACTACTTTAAATATAGGTTCAGCTAACAGGATGAATTTTGGAAGTGAATGACATAATGAGAAGGAAAAAAACTGGAAATCCTTCCTACCCAGGAGATGTACTAGAAAGGTAGTCCAGCAAAGCCATTTGGCTTAAGATCCAGAGTCTACTACTTAGGGGAGGACAGACTAGAAATGTGATTGGAATTTTGGAGAAGGAGGGTGTTCTGCAAACAATGAGAAATGTCATCAGAAAGTGAAAGACTGATGATAATCAGCCTGTAGTGTAAAGACAGGGCAATATTCATAATCCCAGCCTGCGCCCCACAGCAAAGTTGTGATAGCAAGAAAAAGAGTGCATTCAGATAGCAGTTGCAGGAGCTATTTCATAAAGCAGGACAGCATGAATTGGTATTGATAAAGGGGGACCTGCGTGCTCATAACAATGCAGACAGAACAGGATATGAGAACTACATCGGTCGACATGGGTGGGACCAGTGGAATAAAGAAGGAGAAGACATTCTAGACTATTGTCTGACAAATGGATTGCTGGTGGCCAACAATATCACTCAGCAACAGACAGCCACAAAATAACATACAAGAGTGCTCAAAGATCATCTCAGTTATACATCCTCTTAGTAAGGAAAGAACACTGGGTGTAGAATCAGAGAAGTGCATAAAACTAATGGTTTTGTCTGATGCATAAAGACCATAAACTTAATTTCTCCCTGCATCTACTGAATACTAGTAAAGACTCAATGAAGCTAATGAGAACTGTGCAGGAGAACAGTGTGCGTTGACTCCAGATGAAAGCACAGCTGTTCCACACTTCCTGGAGCTATATTCTATGTCCTAGTGAACATCTAATATTCATGAAAGGACACTGTCAAGCTATCACTTACCAAACTGTCATCCTTTCCTTAACAGTGGTTGTACATAGTCAATGGTCAGTTCAGTGTAGCTCTTTCAATTCATTTAGTATATAGTGAACTCAATACTGTGTAATACTTTACTTTTGCATTTGTTAACTATGTTCATTATTGTCCATGATTTCTAAGCAGAACACAGTAAGCTGCATGTGATGTCATTTTATCTTTCCCCTTGTGTCATATATTTTCCATTTGAATCTACTATATTTAGCTGCAATTTTCAATGCATTTTTTTTTTCTTAGCCTTAAAGTTTGTTTTTTTTGTCTGAAAGTATCATGTACCAGCCCAAATTCCCAGTTAATAAACAAAGAAACAAAAAAACAAACACAAAAAAAAACTAAATAAATAAATTGTGAAACAGGAAGGAGGATTGGATTTTTAGCCATCTTAAATATACAAGTCTTAAGAACCCAAAACACATAGTTCTTTACCTGTTACCATCTTCTGTGCTCTACTGTATATAAAGCCATTATTTGACATTCGTTGATAGTTGTAACCTGCTACGATCTCATTTTCTTGCAGTATTTATTACTGTAAATAGATATATTTTCAGAATCATGCAAGGAAAGTTTTAAAAGCAAACACAAAATAAATCGATGCATTAATAAATTGTGAAATAGGATAGTTGACTGGATTTTAAATGTGCAAGTTTTGAGGATCCAATACATAGTTCTGTACCAGGTACCATGTTATCGTCATCTGTGCTCTGATAGATATAGGCCATTATTTCACTTTTGTTCCTAATATGCCCTTCTATGATCTACTTTTCTTGCAATATTTCTTATTGTAAATGTAGACAGATAGATACAGATATAGATATAGATATAGATATAGATATAGATATATTTAGAATCTTGCAAGGAAAGGTTGAAAAACATGTTTATTCCTGCTTCCTAACCTTATTTTGAGAACTAGTGCATACTCATCTATTTAGCAAATTCACCCTTAACTCTCCACATATAACCCTCTCGTGATATCTATACTCATAGCCACCAGCTGTGATCTTCTACATTCTACAAGAAGAACCACCAGAACTTAATCTGTGATTTCATTTTGTTATTGAGCTGAATTCATAATATTCTGCCACATTATGATATAAGTGACTTTGTGTAGAGAGTGGCCAAGTGCCGGGTGTGTGTCCTTCAGGGAACCACCTAACACAACATGGCCACTGAAGTAACATGGTTGGCCATGCTATATGCTTATGAAGTGCCACATATTATAATGAGACTGATGAATGGAGGAGTAATTCAGAAAACGTTAAATGCTTTAAAGCAATGCAGTATCTGCTTTAGATCTGTATACATCCAGATGTTTGTCTTCAGGCACTAAGGTCGTGTACAGTGTTATATGAGTTTCTGCAGCCATTGCTAAGCTGTATCCACACAAGGATGTCATAGAAATCCTAACAGTAATACTAATAGTCCACCTGTTATGCTTTAATAGGACCTGACACTAGCACATGTGTATCAGAAAAAAATTTTTTATCTGAATGTGAAGCATTATTTTGCCTCTAGGCACAGTTCTCCCACCTCTCTAAAATACAAGCACATAATTATTATATGCATCCTTTGTAGAAATTATATGTATACTGTAATCACATATGCTTAAGGTAAACAACATTACATATCTGTATGGTACACTTAGTTGCTACAACCTAGAGTAACATGACTGCATAGTCTAATGGCAAGTACACTTGCTATATAACCTGTTGGAGAACTTTGGCTAATAATTACAGGTACTCTGAAAAACTGAACAGCATTACTAGGTCTTACAGTATGGAGCACACAGAGATACACACACACACACACACACACACACACACACACACACACACACACACACACACACACACACACATACATGCACACACAAAAAACCCCACTAAATTTGTACAAATAAGCACGTGTAAAATGCACAATATAGCTTATCTAAACAGGTAAACAGGTAATGTTAGGTAGCAACAAGTGTTTGAGGTCATAAGAAACAGGATTTGAATAAATGTTCATCTTCCATACCACTATGAATATCCATGATTCTTATTATGTTTACTTTGTGAAGATTACCCCCCCCCCCACCCCCAGCAGGGTAAGATGATTGCACTAATTAGGGCTCATTAATATTGTTTCTGAATCACTCAGTTTGCTAACTGATCAAATCTGATCAACATCTGATAGGTATGTACTCTGTAAATGTGCTACATATACCGGGTATGTGTTTTTACAGACCCCCCCCCCCCCACACAGATTCTGACAGTTTCAATCAGTGCCTTTGCTAGTGCTTTGCTATGAAGAATACAACTGTGAAAGCTGAGAGTCCAGTCACTTGAATGTTTTGTCTTTTCTTCTTACTATCACTCTTGTAATGCATTACATTTCCTTGTTATGCGTATATTATGCTCCCTTTCAGTTTGATTGCATTGGGAGCGTCCCTTGCTTATGTACTGATATATATTATATCAATATGAAAGTCATGTGGTGATTCCATCAATGTCTGTCTTTCTTCTTCACCCACCTCCATCCAACTCAATCCTTATTATAACAGTTAGGGGAGTATGAGGCAGAATTTATAGATGGCGCCAAATTCAAACTGCGCTTGTAACGGTTTCATGGGAGCATTAATCCTTATTATCCCACATTGCTGCCCTTTTTCATATCTGTATTATACCTTGATTAACCTTCTACACAGCTCACACATGCTCAAAAAGAGGTTATAAAAGAACAAGATTCAACATTGTTTGGTCATATGTTATGTGACAGCTGGCAGAAGGCAACATTGGAGGATATACATAACCAAAGGGAAAAGACAGCTTTCATTCTATGGCAAAAATAGGGAAAAATCCTTTAACATGTTAAGATTATAGCATCCATCACACAAAGTGCAACAAGTCCATGTGTGCCACCAAGCAATTTTGAAATAAGGTGACAGGCATAGTATGCTATAACATCTTCATTGCACTCATGAAGTGGTACGTACATGGTCAATACATTAAGTAAACGTTTTTTGTCCCCTGAGTGTTGTATGTTATTTTACACTGTATACCTTTTACTTATCATCACTCTTCTAATATAACCATTCAATGTGTTTTACAGAAATTTTTCCTAGGAGTACTTTTTAATCATGCCATGCGCGTGCACTGCTATGGGTTATATCTGTAAGAAAGGTATGGGTTCAATTCTGTTCTGGTGCATACCTCTGTTCTTCCTATAACATGCTCCATTCCCCTAAAAGTAAACAATCCTACCATCAATGACTAAATTATGGCAGGCGGTTTGGCACTTTTAACCTACTATATGTCTGGATTTGTCCACATTGGATTAACTCACCATGTACTATCTCCAATGCTTGCATACCTTTTTAATCACTGTTCTATACTCCCATTTCCAAAATATAAGATGATAATAATACAGATACAACACACATCCACAAAGGGCTTATACAAAAGTCGTCTTTGTGCTTTTTTATTATTTCCTACAAATGTTTGTTTTCTGATCCCTTCACTGTAAGCTCTTGTGTGGCATACATTGATAATGCCATGGTCTGTAAAATACCATCTAAACAGACTGGATTCAAATCCATTGAGGTCTGCCAAATGTATGCATTATGTACTTTTAACTAACCATAACAATATGAACTAAGGTAAGCATAATATGTGTATCTAAGTTTCCATGTTTCAGTGTACACAGGCAGAACTGTTTTACCCCCTGATGGTTGATGTTTTGTTTATGTCAAGTTTTCAGTCTTATAGGTTTATAGATAGTACTAGGCTTACTGCCCTTGTGGGCCTTTTTAAGTCTAATCAATCACCCCATATGAGAATCAAACACTGCACCTTGAGTTTGTAAGGTAAATACCTCAACCATTATGCCAACTTCCCATCACTGTTCAAACCTAAGCACTGTTGTAACCTTCCCTTGAAATGTGTGTTTTCTGATGCAATCCTTGTAAGTTCTTCTATGTCTTTGTTTGATAGCATACTGCTCTGGAGAATATCATTGTCACAGGCAAGAGTCGAAACCCATTGAAGTGCATTCTTCCTGTCTTGCTGCTATAGATCCATTTCCCTTGAAATGTGTTATACTGACACAGTCCATATCAATGTTTCTGCTGGATGGCTGATTAATGCCCTGTGTCAGGAAATATCAGTGATTCAGCTACATGCAGGTGCATTTTTCTTTTACTGCTACAATTGTGTTCCATTTCCCTGAAATGTGTTTTCCAGAAATCTTTCCAATGAGTGCTTCTGTAGCACTGATCTAGATTATATCAATGACCAAGGCAGTGGTTGAAATTGATATAGTTATATTTCTCTTTTTCTTGTTTTCCTGGTGTCTGGTCCCCTGAAATGAATTTTCCAGAAGCTTTTCCTATGAGTGCCTCTGTGACACACCATGCAACTGATCTACAGAATGTCAGCGCTAAAGCCATGGGATCAAATGCATTAAGGTATATTTTTAACTTCTTGTTCTCAGAGTTCCATTTCCGTGAGAGGAAACATTCCTATCATTCATGTGTAAGTTATGTCATATAGTTTGGCACTTTCTAACTAGACATCTTTTTGAATTTGTCTACCATTGTTGAGCTAAGAAATGGAGAAGCATGGGCTTCCATCTCACCTTCACTCTGCTCATTACTTTTTCTTCACGTTGTATTCTGCTCTCGACTTACTTCTCCTTTCACCTTCACTCTGCTCATTACTTTTTCTTCACGTTGTATTCTGCTCTCGACTTACTTCTCCTTTCACCTTCACTCTGCTCATTACTTTTTCTTCACGTTGTATTCTGCTCTCGACTTACTTCTCCTTTCACCTTCACTCTGCTCATTACTTTTTCTTCACATTGTATTCTGCTCTCGACTTACTTCTCCTTTCACCTTCACTCTGCTCATTACTTTTTCGTCACGTTGTATTCTGCTCTCGACTTACTTCTCCTTTCACCTTCACTCTGCTCATTACTTTTTCGTCACGTTGTATTCTGCTCTCGACTTACTTCTCCTTTCACCTTCACTCTGCTCATTACTTTTTTCTTCACATTGTATTCTGCTCTCGACTTACTTCTCCTTTCACCTTCACTCTGCTCATTACTTTTTCTTCACGTTGTATTCTGCTCTCGACTTACTTCTCCTTTCACCTTCACTCTGCTCATTACTTTTTCTTCACATTGTATTCTGCTCTCGACTTACTTCTCCTTTCACCTTCACTCTGCTCATTACTTTTTTCTTCACATTGTATTCTGCTCTCGACTTACTTCTCCTTTCACCTTCACTCTGCTCATTACTTTTTCTTCACGTTGTATTCTGCTCTCGACTTACTTCTCCTTTCACCTTCACTCTGCTCATTACTTTTTCTTCACGTTGTATTCTGCTCTCGACTTACTTCTCCTTTCACCTTCACTCTGCTCATTACTTTTTTCTTCACGTTGTATTCTGCTCTCGACTTACTTCTCCTTTCACCTTCACTCTGCTCATTACTTTTTTCTTCACATTGTATTCTGCTCTCGACTTACTTCTCCTTTTCACTGTTGTCCTGTTTCTTCATTTCCAATGTCAATTTGGTCAAATCATAGATAAAAAAAACACACAAATGCTCACAAAGGGCCTACAATTAAAAGTTATCTTTCTGTAGTCATACATTTTGTGACAGTCAGGAGAGAGCAATGCACATAGCCATATGCAACCATAGTGAAAGGTCACTCAACATCCTATGGTACAACTTAGGAAAAATCCTTGGTATATGCTGGATGGTTGCACAAATGAGGTAAGTATCACTCTGCATACCAATCCTAAATTATGTACAGCTAATGCCATTATTTAAACTCATTTGATGGCTCAGTGTACGCATGATGTTATTCTTACCATGTCAATACACTGGTTGTGGGTTTTACATCCCCTGGGGGTTGTGTGTTGTTTTATAACTGTTTAGTTTGCATCCTGCACATGTGGTACATTTCCCCTGATGTGTTTTGTGGCTCCTTGTACTCTAACAGCTGCAGTGGATCAACTTGATAGAAAACTGTGAATATAAGGCATGTGTGCTGAATTGATGGATAGACTCCTCTCTGGGTACCATATATTCCTTTATTAATGGCAGTCACACTGTAGTAGAGGTGTCCAGCTCACACTTTGATGTTATCAGGACT
The DNA here is from genome assembly GCF_019279795.1 of Protopterus annectens. Taxonomy (NCBI): domain Eukaryota; kingdom Metazoa; phylum Chordata; order Ceratodontiformes; family Protopteridae; genus Protopterus; species Protopterus annectens. Next base: position 29,077,579 of record NC_056727.1, on the reverse strand, counting down.
GGTGCATGTTGGTCCATTAAGTTACATTATTGTAGCCCATTTCTCATGTCTAGGATTCACATTCTACATTCACATGCTGTCATGCCACCTTCTCTTCTCTGCTTTTATGACAGTTGTTTTGGTACACTAGTACTATTGCACTTTTTTCTGTCTCTGTGGATTTTGTATAACAAGTCTCTGTAAGGTCCCCAAGGAGTCTAACAGTCAAGCAGTAATGGTATAACAGGATAAAACACTGTGAGACTCACCACCAGGATCGTAAAATACCACACTTTTATTGTAAAACGAACAGATAAGCGCTTTCACGTACAAGAATACGCTTCATCAGATCTAATACACAATAGTGATTCAGTCGCTTTTATATAAAACATCAAGTATAATTCATCAATTAATCAATCAATTATTCAATCAACATTTAAAAATTTTTTTAAAAAGGCAGTGTCTGTGGATTTTGTTACTATAGTATAACCTCTACTCCAAACTCAGCCACCAGTGTAACTTTACCTTCCATTGTATACCCCCATCTCTCTCTCTTTTTATATATATATATATATATATATATATATATACATATATATATATATATATATATATATATATATATATATATATATATATATATATACATATATATATATATATATATATATATGTGTATATACATATATATATATATATATATATATGTACTGTACATTATATCAACGTTCTAAACCTGTGCTAGCATGCATGCATTGACTACTAGGATGCTCATGCCCTGCCAGTGTTTATTGCAGCTAGTCATACTTTAATCTGGCAGTGAGCTGGTCTATCATAATCTGGCCAAGGGTGTGTACTGACACCCCAATGAGGAACTTGCGCAGACTGCCCTGGCCACAAAGGTAGTAGGCATTGGGGCTTGTCACACACACAATATAAGAAGTGCTAATTTAGCTGTCATCACAACATTTATGAATCCCTGGGATTATGTGGTTATTCAGTAACATTTGATTTTTAGCAGTGCTATTCAAAATATTAATACATGTTTAACTGGATTTTATTTTTCATTTTTCTGACGTGGGAATTAATGAAAGGAAGACTGGTTACACAAGTCTGCATTAACAGATTCCGTGTCCAGGAAATGTTACATTCATGTGCTGGCAAAATGTTGTCTATGTTGGACAAACTGACATAAAATATCTATTCTTTAGTTATTTAGAAGAGTTGTCTAAAACACATTTTATATGCAGGCTGTTTCTTGTAACAGAGCACCTACACCAATTTCCTTAAATGAAAAATGTTTTCCATATGTTGACTGTTGACGAAGGCTTTGTTAAAAAGTGTGCATTCCTTTATCTCCACATTTTCACCAACTAGTTTAGCAGTTTATTTTGCTAAATATGTGTGCTCTTAGACATACTCTGTCCCCAGTCCCACTTCATGAAAACATTCTTATTAGGACAAAAGCTTGCTTACAAACCATTAGTGACCCTCGGGGGCATTACTTGAGCCCTTCTTTGTGATGAGACGGAAGCCTTGTTTTGCTTGTTGCAACCTTAGGTCACAAAAGACATTCATCACAATTACAGAATAATTCTACAGCACGGCTATTTACTATGTTTCTCAGTGTGCTGTAAAATCTTTTTAGATAAAGTCAGGGTATGATGAATGCTCTTGGGAATTGTGTCCTGCATTTGAAAAGCGATGGTTTACAGACTTACATGCATATAAATCCCAAATGAGAGCTAATATTATCCTTTCATTTCAATGATTCTAACAGTGCCTAAACAAAGGAGTTTTCTCTTTACTTCTGTGTGTATTTGTAATCAGATCTTAGTCACAATGTTGGGGGGGGGGGGGTCCTACATGAAAGGTTAAAACACTAAAGAGAAAATCAGCACTTGTCCATGTAAAGGCCCTTGTTGGTTCAGTGGCATGGTATGCAGAAGGTCACGGGTTTGAGTCCCAAATGAGAGCCAATATTTTCCTTTCACTTTTATGATTCTAACAGTGCTGAAACAGAAGGCTTTCCCTATGTCTGTGTATTGTTCATAATTAGACCTGCACATTAACGTCAGCATTTACTTCACAGATGTCTACTAACATTTGTACTTTTTCCAGTGCTTATATAAATATGCAGAATATTTCACATCTCCCTGTACTATGACATTGATGTTTTCACTGATTTACTATAATTGCTATTCTTTCTTTTCATTTATTTTCTTTCTTTATTTCTTATTTCTTAGACAGTTAAATCCATGCAAAAATGTAAATGAGTGCTTAACAGCGTAGATGTAATAATCTATTATTTACTACCATCTTCTACATTTTCATAGTAAGCAGAACAATTAGTTTGACTCTGGCTGACCAAAATAATATCAGCATATATCATTTACTGTGGACTCTAAGATATTGCTTTCCTGAATTTTCCAAACAGATACCTGTGCTTGATGGGTAATGCCAATAAACTTAAGGCAGTTACTTCATGTTTTCTTTCTAATTAGAAACAATGATTACTTCACAATTCCTTTTTGTTTCTGCCTAAAGAAAGAAAATCCTATTTTAAGGTGCATCATATGAATGCTTTTAGGAATAATATTATTTAATAAGTGATTACATTTATTTAATTAAGTGGAAATGATAAGTAAGAGCATTACAACAAGTAGTTCTCTTTTATCATGAAGCTGGATTAAAGATTGTCCTTAAGGTCAGATCAATTATAGCAAAATCTTTTACCTAAATATATTTGTTCCAGTTTTCTTTCATGTTTTTTTATGAACACTTCTTTTGGAGTTTCTACACTTCATTTACTTAAAAGTACCACATGTTGTTTACATAGTCATTCTTTCCATTTGTTGTATCTGTTCTTTACAGTTACTAAAATTGCTGAATGCATGTCTTTCATATGTCATGGGTTTAAATGGCTGCAGTCAGAATGCATGCTAAGGAATTAGTATGGAAAGAAAGCTAAGGAATGGTTTACAAGTGGTAGAGGGCAGATCCTGGTTACTTCACTGAAACGGAAGTGGGACCAAACATATAGTATGCATTTTCTGCATTATGACGACGTAATGGTGAACGAATACAAAAGAATGAGAGTAACAGAGATAATTAATGACATCAGAATGACAAGCTTTAGTGACAAGAATGCTTATCAATGAATTAAGTCAACGCAGAACGTTTACTTGGATAAAGACATATGATAGGAGTTTCTTAAAGCTGCACTCTGCAAGATTGCTCCACTATTTATATGTCTGATGATAATGAAAGCTTTGTATGTTTCTGATATGACATAGGCACAGTGTAGGATATAGGGAGCATTCCTTTTTGCCAGACATGGGGAGGTATGGTAAAAGAATGCTGCACACATAGTGACCTAGGGATGGGAAGTGAGCTTCTTTGTAGTAAATGAATGTGATGTTCCTTTGCAATCTAAGTCAAGTGGAATTCCCTGTCATGAAACTGTACAAGAAGAAATAAGGTTATACTCTTTAGTGAATTCCTGGATTATTCACTAGTAAGAGATATTGTTGGCGTCTTTCATGTTGATTGAACTTATGAATTAGTGACAGCTGTTGAGTGATTACTAGAATTTTACTCTTTGTCTGAACTGCTTAGCCAAGAGGTATCCTCCTAATAAGGGCCCTCTAACATCACTTCAGGCTGCTATAGAGGCAGTGCATCTCCCATGTACCTGGAGGTTCGTACATTTTAAAACAAATATACCATGCATGAACTAAGTTCATAGTCAATTGGGTTTTAACTCCTTTAGTTTCCTTCATTAAACTGAGCTGGTATAGTCAGTTACATACACATCAAATAGCAAAAGACTTTACATCACCATAAGAAACTTCTGTTGGGAATAACGTTGCTTAACATAGTTAAAGCTGTTGTTTTAATTACTGTAGGTAGGTGGCCATGCATATCCGGTGTGTATTCATCTGTGAAAGTATGTTTCTTATACAAAAGCAGAGGGAAAACATGGGATACTCTTGGATGAATTTTACTTAGGTAGGAAGATAGTTTTGTATTTATGTAGGTATACTGATCCAGAGATGGACCATTTTCATTCATGACACTGACACATGGAAAAATATATTGCCAAGAGTGTATTGTCCATGTAACAATCATATATATATATGACTAACTGCTACATATACATTTATACACAAACACTCATTTGTAAATATGTGTTTGTGTGTGTGTGTGTGTGTGTGTGTGTGTGTGTGTGTGTGTGTGTGTGTGTGTGTGTGTGTGTCAGTCTGTGTGTGTGTGTGTATGTGTGTGTGTGTGTGTGTGTGTGTGTGTGTGTGTCAGTCTGTGTGTGAGTGTGTGTGTGTGTGTGTGTGTGTATTCCCATGCATTTTCCTGAATGTACGTTTATCTGACAAATGCATGGGTGTGATTTAATGCCAATGGTATGGATGGCTAAACTGTGGATATGGAGATATTATGCAATGTCAGTACAGGTAAGTGGGGTTGTGGGGTGGGACCTTGTGTGTAGGTGTGAGTTACCCTTAGGGTTGGGATTTATGAAGGATGTGTCTTGTGTGTTTGTTTGCAAGTTTGTGTGTTTTAGGGAAAGGGTTAGGTTAGGGAATAGATGTAATGTTGTTTGTGTGTGTCTGTGAGAGTTTGTGTGCCTGAATCTGTCTTGTCTAGTGGCTGTATAAGAGGAAGGTTGTAATAACATTAAGGTGTAGGGTTAGGGCTAGGAGAAGGGGCAGTTTTAGCGTTAGGGTTAGCACCCATTGCTAAGATGGCGCAGTGGGGCAGAATTTCAGAAGCAGACTCATTGGTTTATATATAGTATTACAAATGTAACCATTGATGCTTAGAAGAAGAAGCCTTGACGGTGGTAATAGAGATGATAACAGTAGCACTTCAAGCAAGCTTGGTAGATATAGACTGGTATTTTAACCTTGGTTTATAATATAACAATGGAAGCAGAAAAAAGTTAAAGGAAATGAAGGAAAGAGAAGCAGAGAGGGAGAGAGAGAGAAAGGCAGGACTGAGATGCATAATGTCTAGTTTGGGAAAGTTTATAGTTTCTGGCCAGTCACTCATTGAATGAATTTGTAAGATCCCATCCATTTATATAACCGAAGTGCAAATGTTACTGTGATGTACACTGACTAATATGTACGAGTACTCATTGGAGACAAACAAATCAAGCAAATCTGCTAGCTAAAGGGATCTGAAACTACCCAAAAAATCCTATTAGATATCAGGATAAATGCAGTAGTATATTTATATTCGTGTTAGAAAAGTCATATTAATCTTGTGTTCCAGGTAGAAAAAAATGATAGTACTGAGTGTAATGTTGAATGTGTACTTTAAATTCCAAAATAGTATTCTTCCTCTTGTATAATAGATTACCTCTAGCATTTTAATATGCTATTTAAATGTTATAATCTGAACTCAACATGCAAAGACTTTACTGTCGCAGTTCTTAAGTGCTTTTGTTGCTGTTACTTGCATTTGCCATTATGTTGAACAAAGGAAAGTTATGTTTTATGGTCACAGAAATATGATGCTAAGATATGTGACTGTGTAAGCAGGCTACTATATATGTAGATGGGAACTAATATTAGCTCATTTGGAGCTGTAAGCTACAGACCACCACAGAGAAGTGAATTAAATGAGGCTGCTTATTTTGGATTATTTCATTTTACACATATCAGAATTACTTTAGCATTAAACTAAACATGCAGTTTTGATAAGATGGAACCTGGTTTCCAATCCGAATCATGTGACTGCTAAAGAAGGTTATTTATGGTACCCTATGCATAATGTGAAGAACATAAATCAAGAGCAGGGATTGGCTGACAGGGCTTTCGAAATGCTGAAGGTCACATAAATTGGCTTCCATGTTTAGTCTACCTTATCTAAGAGAAACAACTATAGAGACATGCTGTCCTTCCAGGAACTCATCAACGTAGTGCAATTACTTTTGCAGCCTGATGTTAAGTCACTGGATCTGCCAGGAGTCCCAATCAGACTTCAGTAAAGAGCTGTTCTGTTATTCATTTTTAGCACTTTGCCTAATAATGCAAAGCATGACCAAGCAGTAAATATTTTGCACAGCTCAGATAAGAATGTATATTAGCAAATGAAAATGAAATAGTGCAAGATAGTGAAACAAAATAAACAGTTTACTTCTTTAAAGTTTTAAACTATTAACTTGCAAAACCACTGCACTTTAAATGGATAGAGAAAACATAAACGTCTAAAAGGACAGCAGTGGTTTTAAAAATACATCACTCTGTGCTGGTTATAAATAATTATGTCAACCGTTTTCTTTACTAAAACATTTTTAGGTTGTCAATGATATAAAATGAAAATAGATGAAACCAACTTTTAGTAAACTTTTTGACTGCAATAAGAAAAAAAAAAACTGCTTATTCCTCTTTTTCTTTATTTTGAATACGCCTGCAAGTAAGCCAGCTACCTTTGTTGTATGTTGTGCAATGTTAGAATGTAAATTATTTTACTGCTCTTCCAGACCTATAACATTTCAATACCAATTAAAAGGAAGAGCCCAGTGAAAGAATTCTTTTGTCTTCTATACATTCTAGAGTGGAAAAATATATTCTCTTTCTGTGTCATAGATATGAGAATATGTAATCACAGGGCCAGAAACAAATGCCAGTAATGCCAGCTTCAAGTCAATAACTAGCCAGAGAGCTAGCAGATAAAGTATAGAAACCCAGGAAAGTCCCTTAGTATATGTACTGAGCTGCATTATGTACTCCATTTTGATTGTTGCTGTTTCCCTTAAAAAACAGAAACATTCCAACAATGAATGCATAAAAGTGAGTTCGGGATGCAATTTAATTATCTGAAGTTAGTAATTTATACAGTAAGGACATTTTCCTCAACAGTCTACCTTATGAGTCTCTTGGACTGACCCTCACTACACCCAAGTCACCTCTGAGATCTCACTATGAGTAAAAGAGGCAAACGTATGTTCTTTTTTACATTCATTTTCTTTATTTTTTAAATAATGCAGAATTTTAGGAGAAGAAACAAAAATTGTCTGATTCAATTACATGCAGTTTAGGAAAAAAAAAAAAAAACATTTATGCCATCTTCTTCCTAATGGCATAAACTGGTAACTTACCAAGCCATAGTTTTAAAGAAACTGAATAGGGTAACTGTAAGTACTTTTATACAGATATAGGTATAGCTACATGTATATCTATCTATCTGTCCATCTATCTATAGTTACACGATTGCTCATTTGCTTTCAAAAATGAGCACTGTAATTAGACAGCCCAATCACTGTAGCCATTGTAAATCGACCATATACCAATAGAATAAACTCCGGCCACTAAAGTACCACTCAGCAGCTAGACTTTCTATTGGAATATGTTGAGGCACAGGCAAAATAAAAGAAAAACATCAGGTATGTTTTTTAAAAAATAACGAAACAGAAATGTACCTGATTTTCCTTCTATTTCTACGCTGTTCCTCATAAAATCTCAACAGAAAAAAACAGCAGTGGAGATTCACTTCTCTTGCACAGTATTGATATACTTTGCAAGAGTGGGGATCTAAATCCCATATGCATATGTAGTATATCAGTAAACAAGGAAGAAAGAGAAGGAACACTACACTGCCATTATAACAAGACAATACTTATGTGTGGTAAGCATTTTTTTAAATAATGTCATTCTAAAATAGTTATAACCCACTAGTGGCTGTGGGCATATCAGGATTTACTCAGGCTTGGCATTGTTTAATCACTTGGGCATCACACTTGTCACCAAACCACACCAGCCAAGGGTAAATTCTGATATTCCTACATCCAGAAATGGGTTATTGCTTATATGGTTCCTCTGCATTTTGTTGAATGTCATTTCTTTGACAAATGCAGGGAATGTGGTTTAACGTTGATGATATGGATAGCAATATTGATGGTGTGTAATTTTGAAATAGGTCAGTGGGGGTGGAGTGGTGAGAGTGTGTGTGTGTGTGTGTGTGTGTGTGTGTGTGTGTGTGTGTGTGTGTGTGTGTCTATGTCTATATGAGTTAGGCTTAGGGTCATGGATGTGTAATGTATAGGTGTTGTATGTGTGTGTGTGAGTTTGTGTATTTTATTGTTAGGTTAGATATAGTGTTTTTTCTGTATGTTTGCGAATGTTTGTCTGTCTTATGTAATGGCAGTCTTATGTGAAGGGTTTTATTAAGGTAAGGTATAGGATTAGGATTGTGGGAATGGGCAGCATTAGGGTTAGCACCCATTACTAAGGTGGTACATGGGGGCAGAGCTCGCTGCTCTCTTTCATAATGGGTGCTAAACATAATCCTAATGTTGTCACATCCCTCAACCATACCCTTCACCTTACCTTCTTAAAAATCTTTCCCTAACACTGCCACTATTCAGATGAATTTGAGGCTAGTGTTATGGTGGGGGAGGGTTACTTCTAATATCAGGACAGGAAATAATTTTCCTTTCTCGATATTATTTTATTCAATATTTTTTTATTTCAGTATTGTGTATGTTAATATGACATTGAATTAGTTTGATCATACAGAATGGAACCCTATATTTATAAATATGAATACATATATATATATATATATATCAAATCCACGGCAGGGCTATCCACCTGGCTGTGCAAACCTTGTCTCGAGTTGATTGCCACTGCTGAAGTGACACGCAGACCCCATGTGCAAAATGGGAAAAAGGGGTTGAGGATGGATGGATATATACATATATAAATATATATATATATATATATATATATATATATATATATATATATATATATATATATATATATATTTGCAACCAATACAACACCGGAATATGACAGGAGTGTGCTGTAGAAGATCCGGATAATTAAAACGCCAACAAACAGCACAATAAACACGGCCAGGATCAATCAACAGGTCAATGTGCTGTTCAGACTTTTACTTGTTGCAAAATATGTTCAAACCACAAGCAGTTACACAGCTTTTAACTTTCTGGAGCACAGCTTAGTAGCTCCATAACTCCATATCACTCAGACATCCCATACGCAATATATTTCCTATATAAGCATATACTCAGGCCAAGTACTAAGTAGTACTAAATAGTCCATGTATTTATTAAAATAACAATAAGACAATAATAATAAAACAATAAAAAGGAAGAACATAGGATAAGCGCTTTCGGTTAACCACCATGACTCTTCCTCAGATCCTTATAACTGATATTGCATCATTTCCTTCTTTTAAAATAGTAGGTTTGCACCAAAAGGGCAGTCTTTTACATATTAATGATATTACATCATTTCCTTCTTTTAAAATAGCAGGTTTACACCAATAAGGCAGTCTATTGCATAGTCACACCTACTCAGACAGGTGTGTCATAAGTGCCTCTTCAGTCTCCGCCTTTTCAAGGCGGGTTTCATAGGGAATGCTGTATTAAGTCCTGGTTTCTGATGTGCTCTGAGCTTCCCAATCCAAAACATTTCCTCCTGCTTGAGTCTGGTGTTAATATCACCTCCCCTTTTTGAGGCAAATACAATTTTCAAGACTCTAAACATAAAGTTATGTCCCACATTGTCTCTAATATGTTTCGCCAGTGGGTTCTTATAATCCCTTAACCTTATGTCACTAACATGTTTGGACATTCTTTCTTTCATTTGTCTCAGTTTTTCCAACGCAGAAGTTGCTGCATGCGGAACATGTAGCCAAATATACAATGTTCTTGGTTGTGCAGTCAGCATAAAAATTGGTAGTATATTTCTTCTTAGTGGTTGGATGTTCGAAGCAGCTATCAGTACATATAAATTTACACATTGTGCATCTTCTACAAGGAAAAGTTCCAATTCCTTTTGAGGTGACATATGGTTCCAAGCAATTATCTTTACATAATATTCTTTTTAAATTCTTTGCATTTTTGAAACAGAATTTGTATTCCTCATTTGACATTAATATTTTCCAGTTTTTCCTAACAATCTCACAGACTCCCTGAGTGTCTGTTGTGTGTGTGAGCGTCATCCTCAATTCTTTTTGTTCCTTCGTACCATCGTAGATGTTATCATAGCCGCCTTTTATGAATGGTTTCCCTTTGCCATGTCTCTCCATAATTACTTGTTGTTTCACTTCAGACACCTCCTTCTCTTTATAGCCTCTCACCTTCAGATGTTCAGATAGATCATTCATAACCAAGCCAATAGTGGCATCATTTGAATGTATCCTTGAAGTTTTTAAAAACTGTCCTCTAACTATATTTTTATGAGTGTACCTTGGACGCATACTATTTCTTGGTAAAATGTTCTTCCAACATTCTTTTCTGTAAAGGCTGGTCTCTATAATGCCTTCTTCATTTTGTGAAATACGCACATCCAAAAAATCCATTTGCGTGTTACTATATGCCATAGTAAATCTAAGGAAGCTTGTGCTGTCTTCTAAATATGCATGAAAGTTTGTCAATTCCTTAGCTTCTCCTTCCCACATAATATATATATATCATCTACAAATCTTTGATATACCTTCAGATAATTCTTCCAAGGGTTGTCCTGATGAACCACTTTATTTTCCCATGTCTGAGTGATATGGAGTTATGGAGCTACTAAGCTGTGCTCTAGAAAGTTAAAAGCTGTGTAACTGCTTGTGGTTTGAACATATTTTGCAACAAGTAAAAGTTTGAACAGCACATTGACCTGTTGATTGATCCTGGCCGTGTTTATTGTGCTGTTTGTTGGCGTATATATATATATATATATATATATATATATATATATATATATATATATATGGATTCCTACTACAAGAACAAAAGTTCACTACTTCGAACTTGTAATAGGAAGCCTCACTTCTGCGAAAGTTCACTTTAACGAAAGTGAACTTTTGCGTAAGTGCACTTCACCGAAAACGCCGCAGCACAGTGGAGGACATAAAAAACAAGCTATGTCCTCCACTATGGTGAGATAGTCACGGACCTTAGGGTTAGGGCACGGGTTAAGGTAAGGGGATAGTTAGTAACCCATGCCCTAACCCTAAGGTTCTTGACTATTGCACCACAGTGGAGGACATTGCTATGTCCTTCACTGCGCTGCAGTTGTCACAGACCTTAGGTTAGGGTTATCCCCTTACTATGACCCGTGCCCTGACCCTAAGGCCCGTGAGTACTGCACGGGAGTTCAGTACAACACCCATTCGTTGTACTGAACTTCGCGTAAGTGCACTTTCGATTAAGTGTACTTTCTCTGCAGTGAGCATTCCATGCACTATTTCGAATTAGTGAAAATTCGATCTAGTGTATGGAACCCATATATATATATATATATATATATATATATATATATATATATCAAATCCCTTTAATGAACTTTCCAATACACTTGAACAAATTGTAAAACTAGCCATTATTGGCTCTGATATTCTGGACCTGGTCCCTTACTAACCTAGCTCCTACCTGTACCCCACCTTCCATCTCCTTATCCATGGTTAAATCTGACCACAAATCAGTCATCTTCTCTGTCAGGCCTAGTGATACCATCCTACCACCAAACAATACCATCTTTGGGTACTTCTCCAAGGCAAACCTACTTCAGCTTGCAGAAGACTTGTGAAGACTTCCCAATAATCCCATACAAATGGGCCACACTGAGAGGGTTGAAGCATCACCTCTGACTTTAGCAGCACTTAAATAGCTGTATAGAAAAGCCAGCACTGTTCTGTCCTATATATAACTATAAATTCATGAATAAACTTCACTGGTGCAACTCCAATATTAATAAACTTACAAGTAAAGAAGAAAAGTAATGAAAAGTTTCAAGAAATGCCTGTCTCCCTACCTGAAGATTACCCTGGGCCATGCCAGCAAGACTATTAGAAAATGTAAAGCAGAGGACGAACTTAAGAATGATGCAGATTCCAAAGGACACTACAGATCCTTCTTCAAACACGCCAGAAAATAAAGGAATAATGTCCAAAACCACTCAGAGTTCATCCATAATAATATCACCCGTTCTGACTCCAAGGATATAGCTAATATATCAGCATGCAGAATTAGTGTTAACTATACCTCTGCTACTCACATTGTTGGCCCCATATCCTGAGAATTTTGTTTCCCCTATTCAGTGCAAACTGTGCACTATATGTGTCTCTACTTAAACTGTTCGACCTCAGCATATCTTTAGGTTTGTTACTGAATCTTGGAAGACAGCTGCTGTGACTCTCCTGTACAAATATGGCTCACATATATACCTAGGTAATTATAGACCCATCAGTCATACCAGAGGTATATGCAGAGCCATGGAACATGCCATAGCTGAACTCTGTTATGTAGACACAAGCAGCTTAGCTGATCTAAACCCCTAATCAGTTTGGATTTGTGCAGGGAGCCCTTGTATCCTGAGTCTTGCAAGCTTTTTTTTAAATGCTTTTATGGGCTGTGGACAGCAACCCTTCTGTGCATACTCCTTATTTCAAGCTGGGCAAGACTTTTGACACTATCCCCCATGTTGGTATTACTGACAAATTAGACAAACTTAATTTAAACCCCTAGATTGTTTGCTGGATTATTAATTGTTTATCCAACAGATCCCAGTGTGAAGGTTGCTGGTGCCCTCTCTGAATGTACAATTTTAGCCAGTGGAATGCCATAGGAATCAGGCTTTCTCCTGTTTGGCATTTATTTTGTAGACATCTAAGTCAATATCCCAGAAGTGTGGTTAACCAAATTTACTATGGACTGCAAACTGGACCTTTATCTGCTCATCCACTAACACAAAACAGCTCCAGGAAGGGCTGAAATATGCACATAAATAGGTTCATAGGTTCATGGGTAGGTACTAGGCTATCAGCCCTAGGGCCTATACAAGCCCAGCCAAAAAGTTACCCTGGCTTTTGCCACCCAAGAAAATTAGTTTCCTGTGCCACTGTTGAGCAGAGCCACAGAAGTGATCCCCGGGGGGAGTTTCCTATTTCCCATCCAATCATCAAGATTTTTCTTGAAGAGTGCTAATGAGGAGCTTTGCTTGATATAGATAGGTAGTTTATTCCAGAGTATGGGAAGTCTCTGGGACAGGAATCTATCCCTCCGGCATGTTCTGTTTATTGTGGTGACAAGGTTTAGGATCCTAGAGCATGTAGCTCGGAGGGATTGGGATTTCTTTAAGTGGAGCATGTCCAACAGCTCTGTGTTTGACATAGCTTTGTATGTTAGGCAGAGGTCACCTCTGAGTAGGTGATATGTGATGGAGTAAAGCTGGAGTTTTTTTAGATGGTTTGCGTAGAGCATCTGTTTGAGGCTGATAATCCTCTTTGTGAGATATTTCTGTGGCCTTTCCAGTTGTTGTAGATGTCTTGTGAGGTACATACCAAAAGGGGCGTTGTACTCTATAATGGGTCTAATGAGTGATGAGTAGAGGGGAACAATGACCTCTTTTTTTCTGGATGAGAAATCTTTTGTGATGAGGTGTGCCACATAGAAGGATTTCCTGACTACTGTGGCGATGGAATTATCAAAGGAGAGACTACTCTCTTCCTGTGCCCCAAGGTATCTTATCACACTTTCGGTGTTAAGTATACTACCGCCTATGTTGTAGTTCATGGGTGCAGAGTTTTTACCAAAGGGGATGACAATGCACTTTTTGGCACTGAGCTTGAGGCCATAGTTTTGACACCAGGCATCTGTCTCAGTGAGGCCCTTTTGTAGGATGTCCACATCGTTAGAAGTTTTGATTATGGCTCCTAGTTTGCAGTCATCTGCAAACTTCGTTAGCCAAAGTCCTTCTGTGTTAGCCTGTACTTCAGAAAAGTAGATACCAAACAGGAGAGGATCCAGGACTGAACCCTATGGTACTCCACTTGTCACTGGTCTGAAGTCGGATTTGGAGTCTGCTACTTTCACAATGTGGGTTCTGTCAGTGAGCTATTTGGCAACCCATCTTGTGACATAGGGATTTATACCTAGTTTAGTGAGTTTATTTATAATTCCAGAGTGGGGGATGGTGTTGAAAGCCTTGGCAAGATATAGATAAGGCTGTGTGAACCACCTTACCCTCGTCTACGGCTTTGGTGACTGCTTCAAAGAAGTCTGTCAGGTTTAGGAGACATGATCTGCCTTTTACAAACCCAAACTGGGTGGGGTCCAGAGTTTGAAGATTACCAATGTCTGTGTTTATAAGTTCCATGATGATACGTTCCATGGCCTTGCAGACCAGGCTCGTCAGGCTAATGGGGTGGTAGTTCCTGGGGTCCATGGTAGCTCCTCCCTTGTGGAGTGGGATAACCGTCGTTGTGCGCCATTCAGCAGGCACAAAGCCTGAGGTGAGGCTATGATTGAACATAGTGCTTAGGTGGGGTGCCAGTTCGTTCTGTAGTTCATGTAGAACGCAGCCTGGGATGTTGTCTGGTCCCATGGATGCTGTGTTCTTGGCTTTGGAGAGTGTGGTTTTTACCAGTGCAGCCGTGATTACAGGAACTTTGCATTCTTCCGGTATAGAGATGGGCCCTTTAGGGGGTGAGAGTGGGGTAAAGTTAGCACTGAACCTATCTGCCAGGATGTTGGCAATATCAGTTGGGTCTGTATATTTAGTGCCATTGTGCTGTAACTCAGAGCAGATCTGAGTGTTGCCATTCAGATTCTTGACATAGCTATAGAATGCTTTGTGGTTGTCTTTAGAATCAGTGGCGATTTTGTTTTAGTAACTAGCTTTGGAGGATTTTATCAGGGATCGCAGCTTCTTACTGAGGCTGACCAGGGAGCTCCTCCACTCATGGGATTTTACTCTCTTTTGCAACAGTTTCTTTCTTCTGTTGTGCAGTTTGTTTATATCAGGGGACCACCAGATTGGCTTCCTTTTTTGGAGGATAGCGTCTTGCTTCTTTTTGGGATAGCATGATCCATGCACTCGTGTAAGTGCTTATAATGTGCAATTGTGTAGGATTCAGTAGTCGTAACTGTATTGTCCATCTGCATGGGTGTCATGCTGTTCACCACTTCTGTCTTAAGAAGCATGAAGTTGGCTTTGGAGAAATGTTTTATTGTGGTTTCCTAAATGGGGGGGGGGGGGCTGGATGTGGATATCTAGGGTGATTAGCTTATGGTTGGATCGAACCAATAAGGCGTTGACTTCAGGTTTGGAACACTGGTCACTCATGTTGGTAATGACTAGATCTAGGATATTGTTGCCCCTGGTGAGGGTGTGGATAAGTTGATCCAGGGCATTGGAGTTTATGAATTCCAGAAAGCGTTGAGTGAAGGAGTTGGTACATGAGTAGCTTTCCCAGTTAATGGTGGGGTAGTTGAAATCACCCATTATTAGGGTGTTTGGTTGAACACTAATATTTTCTAGTACATCAAGAAAAGAGGAGTGGGAATCCTGGGGCATGGTGGGGGATCTGTAGCACACTACAATTTAGATTGCAGTTTTGCCCAGAGTTAGTTGCACTTGGATAACCTCAGATGCATTATGCTGAGCAACTAGCCTGAAGGTGTGGATATCCTTAATGAATATGGACACACCTCCGCCTTTAGTGTTCCAGTCCAGGATACATGGCTGGAAAGTGTGGTATGAGTTATAGCCTGGTAGTGCAGGGGTGCTCTCTGGAACCTTGAACCAGGTCTCAGTCACTGCACAGATATCGATGTTCTCCATTTTAAGGAGTGTCTAGAGTGAGTGCATTTTGAGATTTAGACTTCTAGCATTGAGTAGCATCACCTTCAGTTTTTGCTTGCCTTTTCATGTTATGGTGGTGAATTTGTCATTTGAACCTTGCCTAAAAAAGGCACTATAGGGGCAGCAAGAACCATAGCCAGTATCCTGAATCCCAGGGTTAACAGGTGGGCCATCTCTGGTGAAGCATCGTGGTCTGTCAACCATGTCATCCCAGGCAGACAGATACTGGATCTCTTTAGAATGACACCAGAAGCTTAGCCAATGTTTGAAGCCAGTCATTTTGCCCTTGTACTGCGGTATCATTCTGGGTGATGGCAGAATGCTACTCAGGGCTAGGGTCATACCTGCCTGGGCTACAAGATCAGAGAGCTCTTCCATGTCTCTTTTCATGTAGTCCAGGGAGGTACATCTCAGGTCATTCACACCAATATGGACAATGACAGAGTCATATTTGTACTTGTTGTGGAGTGACCTGAATGCATGGGTTATGTGGAGGATCCTTGCACCCGACAGTAACCTTCTCCTTGTTTAGCCTGGTGAGTGGGACATCAGTGTGCCTGATTATAGAGTCACCTATGACTAGTGTGTTGTGTACATTGTTTTGCCTTATTGGCTGTGTTTGATTGGCACACCGAGTCTGCGGGTTATGTGTCAATTGGGTTGTGTTGGGTGGGTGGATGTTGCTTGCATTTCTGCTTTGGAGGTCTCTGTTGTGTGAGCAGATTATTATTGAGAGCCTCCGTGAATGTTTTTGTGTTTCTGTGTGTGGATTTTGGTGGTGTAGATTTAGTGAGACTATGTGATGAGTATGGTAGGGTGCAAGTGTTTACCTTCTCCTCTTGACTGTCAAGTTCAGTCTTGATTGGAGAGAGCTTTACTTCCAGTTTGGCTAGATAAGTGCATCTCTCACAGGTTGTAGTGTTGGGTGGTAGGAGGTGAGGGTTGTCTGTGTACATGAAGCAATTTCTACATTGCCCCAAGATGCCCAGATTCATCAGATAGACAGTAGAGAACACTGGGAGCTGACCCTTGGACATGCCTGAATAAAAAACTATTTTCCTCTAGATAAGTTAGGAAAGTGAGTACAAGAGCTGTTTTTCTCTAAGCAAGTGAGGAAAGTAAGTACCAAAACTGTTTTCCTCTAGGTAATGAGGAAGGTTGAGTGTTGTAATAATTAATAGCTTATTTAGTGCTTACAACAAGTTCTGAACAAGTTCTGATCATGAATAAGCAAATTCAAGTGCTAAAACTAAGAATCTGTATCTGGACTAAACTAGTTACAGGAAAGGGGGGAAATAAGAGCAATTAAGTGCTTTTAAATCAGAAAGTTGAGAGAGATGAAAAAACTGCCCAAATGGCCAATAACTACAATTTCTGGGCCAGAACCACTCCTTATGTGGTAGATAGGTTACCTAGTGCTTACCACTCCCACTAATAAGCTAGAAGGCTTCCCTCCAACACAGAAAGCTTGGGGTGCTCAGAAGCTTACATACAGTCCTGGATACAGCAAATCTGAATCTGGACTATACTAGTTACAGGAAAGGTAGGAAACAGGCTTAGATTTTTTTTATACACTAAAGTAGCTAAAATAGCAGTAAAAACAATTCAAATGCAATGCAAGCTAGCACACTTGAGTGCGTAGCAATGTTAGACCAAACAGTTTAAAAAATGCAATTAAATTAAAAATGACTAAAAACAAGTGCAGAAGGAGTCTATTAGGTAGAATGAGGTAAAGAGATGGGACTGGGGGGAGTGTCCCAGATCAAATCTACAGTGCAACTGCAAAAGCCTCCAAGTTTAAACAACAAGATGGGAATAGGGAAGGTGGGTAGGGAAAAAACAACACCTTCAGCAGAGATCTGAAAAACTATACAGTGAAGCAAAAATAACAGTGCACAACTCTGAAGTCAGCCACCAATGATATAAAATTAGTCAAGCAACAATTTAGTACACAACTCTGAAGTGCCAGAAAAATATACTTAGCTCTGTATATCTCCAGATAGTTTTAAGAGCACTCTGTCAGGACACAGGAATGCTCCAGCAATGATATGCAGGCTGTTACTAAGAGGGCGTAATTTTATGCAAGTAATCCTTGAGATAGTCAGATAACACACAGGATGTAAAACCAGTTGTACCAACTTAAGACAGAGAAATAGGGAGAGGTGGGGAAAAAACACCTTCAGCAGAGATCTGAAAAACTATACAGTGAAGCAAAAATAACAGTGCACAACTTTGAAGTCAGCCAGTAATGATATACAATTAGTCAAACAACAATTAACAGTACACAACTCTGAAGTGCCAGAAAAATATACTTGGCTTTATATATCTCCAGATAGTTTGAAGAGCACTCTGTCAGGACACAGGAAAGCTCCAGCAATGATATGCAGGCTGTTACTAAGAGGGTCTAATTTTATGCAAGTAATCCTTGAGATAGTCAGATAACACACAGGATGTAAAACCAATTATACCAACTTAAGACACAGAGAAATAGGGGGTGGTGGGGAAAAACACCTTCAGCAAAGATCTGAAAAACTATACAGTGAAGGAAAAATAACTGCACAACTCTGAAGTCAGCCAGCAATGATATAAAATTAGTCAAGCAACAATTAACAGTACACAAGTCTGAAGTGCCAGAAAAATATACTTGGCTCTGTATATCTCCAGATAGTTTGAAGAGCACTCTGTCAGGACACAGGAAGGCTCTAGCAATGATATGCAGGCTGTTACTAAGAGGGTCTAATTTTATGCAAGTAATCCTTGAGATAGTCAGATAACACACAGGATGTAAAACCAGTTATACCAACTTAAGACACAGAGAAATAGGGAGAGGTGGGGAAAAACACCTTCAGCAGAGATCTGAAAAACTATACAGTGAAGCATAAAATAACAGTGCACAACTCTGAAGTCAGCCAGCAATGATATAAAATTAGTCAAGCAACAATTAACAGTACACAACTTTGAAGTGCCAGAAAAATGTACTCAGCTCTGTATATCTCCAGATAGTTTGAAGAGCACTCTGTCAGGATATAGGAAGGCTCCAGCAATGACATTCAGGCTGTTACTAAGATATATATATATATATATATATATATATATATATATATATAGTATAGATATATCTAGTGTATCAAAAATGGTCTTAAATTGTGTGGGAAAAGGTGCAGTATAGTAGCTTTTGCAGAAAATGTGCTCCTTCATTACACTTAATAAATAGTGCTCCTCTTCAGACAGATAGGGGTACAATATAAGGGTATGACATAAGATACGTTTGTGCCTATGTGGATAAATATGTAGAAATCCAAGAAAGGGATCTAAATCAATGCTTTCTGTAGCATACTGTTTCTGGTGGTGCTGCGGTTGCATTGTCGTCTCACAGTAAGATGTCCTGTTCGATTCTCAGCTAGAGCATCTTCTGTGTGGAGACATGCGTGAATGGGCATACCTTCGTTGAAGGTTGTGCGTCAGGGCTGGCAACTCGGCACATAAAAATCTACTGCCAATCATTAGCAGACCGGAGTTCTGCTGTGGTGACCCCAACTGGGAAAAGCCGAAAGACACAACAACAACAACTGTTTCTAAATCATTGTTTTCCCTAGCATACTGTTTCTAAATCAATGTTTACGCTAGCGTACTGTGGGTTAAACAAAGTGCTACTTTGGCTACCTTTAAGGCCAGTCTTGATGACTGGAAGGGAAGACACAGATTTACTCCCAGGTTATCATGTATATCACTGCACAATTTGGGGGTGAGCACTACAAAGTGCTTGAAAAGGACAACAAGAACTTTTAAGTTAGACTGCTGAAAGGTGTATATGGCTAGGCATCTTACTGTGTCCATGATTAGTATGTTCCTATGTTCACCTGATAGTGTATTTATTCAGTGATTCAGAGTGGTCTTTATAAATTGTACTAGCTTACAAGCTATACCTGCAGTTTTCCTCTCCTGAAATTAAAGGATGACCCCAGTACTGTATAAGAATATATACAGGAATCTTTGCATGATGTTAAGTGTTTTTACCATGAATATGTCATATGCAGTACCAGTTTCATGTATGATATATTGCGCACCATCTTAAAGTCTTTCCCATAACTTCATTAAATAGCTCAGTTTATTAAAAACGTTATGTATCTGATTTACAGATATGCATCAAGATTGCAACGGGGTTCATAAATAATGAATTCTGATTATTATGACCTTGTCATTAGTGACAACAGATAGTGATTTCCCATGGGCAGATGATTTTAAGATTAGATTAGCTTCACTGGATGTGGCAGTGGTACTGTAGATTAGCTTCACTGGATATGGCACTGGTACTGTAGATTAGCTTCACTGGATATGGCACTGGTACTGTAGATTAGCTTCACTGGATATGGCCCTGGTACTGTAGATTAGCTTCACTGGATGTGGCACTGGTACTGTAGATTAGCTTCACTGGATGTGGCAGTGGTACTGTATATTAGCTTCACTAGATGTGGCAGTGGTATTGTAGACTAGCTACAGTGAATGTGGTAGTGGTATTGGTCTTGGCTAAGAAGTCAACAAGGTCAGACACAGTACAGATTTTTATTAGGAAAATGGCACTACATTGCCTTAAAATTAACTTGTCTCTATTTGCTGAGTAAATATTTGGTTGGTTGATTGTTTTGGCTGGTACTTTATTTTGATTTCAGTTTTGCAGGTTTAAGGCAGCTGTGTCTTATGCAGAAGGACTCAACATTTGCAGAACTGGTATGGAGAAATTGTGGTCAGTAGCAGAGTGGACAGTGCAGACGTCTGTGGCTGCTTCAACTATGATCCATAAAGTTTTGATAAAGCAGTGTTTTCTTCCTGTTTTGGGTGTTTGCCATTGTAAGAAAGGTGATGGCCAGTGTAAGGTGTACAGATGGCAGTCGGTGGAGGTGGTGAGGAAGACCAGAATGCATTTAGCTGCTTTCAGTGTGGTGGTGAAGTTTTGTAGTTGTGAAGATTGAATGAAATGTTGGATGATTTTTAAGGATACTGAGAGGCTGGGAAAGGTTGAAGGGTTTATTGTTGGATAGGCATATTCTAAGAAGGAGAAGATTTTTCCGGATTCTGTGGAAAAGGTTTTATGAGGCATCTCATTTGACTGAAATCTATGTTTCATAGGCTACATTGTCTTTTTATTCTTTATGATGAGGTCTTTCTTTATAGTGAGATGTAGGGGAACTTGACTTTGTTGGATATTTGCACAACTAAGGAGACAGGGTTAACTGCTTTGCCTACAAGTTGTTAAAGTGTTGGTGGTTTAGCAGATCTTAATTATAAACTGAATGTCATGGTAAGTATTAGCACAATGCGTTGTATTGTGTGACTGAGCATAGTGCATTTTAAGTATTTTTCCACTATGCTTGTGGTTGTAGAGTTGTCAGTTATAATTTAGGGGAGCATAAGGGCAGAGTCCCCCAAACAGGGGTGCAGGGGATCTTTCACCCACCAAAATCATTTTTTGTCTTTTTGTTTAATTTTTCACTAACCATTTTCACTGTTAAGTTTTTAGAAAACTGAAAGTCGAAAAGCTGCCCTTTGATCACACTTAAACAAACCACATTCATTTGTCTTGAGTTTTCTATGCCCCGTCAGGTAGGGAAAATGCAAGTATGTTTGTTGTGTAATGTCAAGAAGTTTTTGTGTGCAGTGTGTTGGGGGCTGATGTGGCAAAGGTTGTTTGGTTATGTCAGCAGGAATTTTTCTTTCATCAGTTGATTGATCTACCAGTAACTATTAGGCAGTTTAATATATTTTTGAAGAAGACTTTAAAGAATCAAGGAGTTGCCAATTTTAGTTATTCACCTCACTCTTTTTGTATTGGCAGGATGTGTGACTTTGCTTATAGAGGTAAAGCAACTGATGTAGTTAAAGGGCAAGAGGGGTGGGTTTCTAATGCCTTTAGGCCTTGTTTATTGTAATTGTGGAGTAGTATGTATTTAGTTAGGTATTTAGGCTGCTTGTTTAATTTTGCAGAGTGGACACAGCTGGTCATCATAGATCATGCGTTCATATTTTGGATGACTAAGTAAACCACTATTAGACCTGCAGGACTTGGTCCTTCATCCAAATCAGTGGGATGTATGGTGATCAGTAAACAAAGAAATCCATTAGGGATAGCTTTAATTTGCTGTGATGATGAGCAATTAAAGGTTTCAAGTTGAAATATGGTTATAGTGAATTTTGGGGGCAAAGATTTAAGAGTTATTCCAATATACAGGTTATTATATTTGATAGTGTGTGGTTTGTTGATGATTCCATCAAAGAGATGTAATCATTTAGTCTGCTGATCTTCCAAGTCTAATATGGAAATATGTATCTAAGGTAGCTGCTAATGAGACAGAAGGAGGCTTTATTAATCATAGGATTGCTAGCAATGCTGCACCACTAGGTGTTCTGGTGTTAGAGTATTGTCATTTCTGTGGTTGGGATCTTGCAAGTGGTTGATCTGATGGGCTGCAGGTGAGTGATACCTGACTTGATATTTTTAAAGTCCACATGTCGTTTTTGGTTAAAGATGTCATTGCTAGTGATAAGTGTTTCATCTGCCTGGTAGGTATTTTGGGACATTAGGCCTTCATCTGGTAGGTTACCTGATATTTTTCTTCCTGGATCAATTGGAGTGAGTCTCATGAGAAACTGCCCTTGGAATTGTATGTGTTTTTAGGAGTGAGTTTTCTGTACTTACACTGCCACGTATGGTTGTATTTACCGATACACTATATATAAATGTCTTCCAGTTGTTGGTCATCATATGGATATGCTATTTATGTGTATAGTTATTCGGATGTTGAAGTTACTGCATGTTATTACATATTCTGTTGGCAATAATGTTGGTTGCAGTACAAGATTTGGTGTGTTTATTGTGTCCAGGGAAGGGTGAATGCACAAAAAGAGTATGATTAGGGAATGAAGGAGCAAAATCAGGAAACAAGGAGAGGGTGATTAGGCAGGGTATGACATAACTGGCAAAGGGGAGGGAGTTAGTATTTATGGGTGGGAGGCTGGAATACTTTGTCTCATTTCAGGCAACTGTGAAGCCTACCCATCCTTCCTCAATGGTAGATAATTGTAGAGGGGTGTTTTTGGACATTAGGCCTCCAATTGGGAGGTGGAACATTCCACTTACTTTATTCAATTGGAAGGTATGAGGAAGTAGTCTGAGATGCTGCCCCTGTGTTCCTAGGAGTGAGCAATATATATATTTACACTACTAAGTATGTTTGTAGTTACAGGTGAGCAGTATATGAACCTGCCTGCCAGTTGTTTGTTGTTATTCGAGTATGATGTTTATGTATATAGTTGTATAGATACTGAAACTTGCAAACATTCTTATATATTCTGTTGGCAATAAAGTTGGTTGCATTGCAAGAATTGGTGTGTTGTATTCTGGGCAGGGTGCATGAACAAAAATATTATTTTGCCAAGACAATTTCAAAGAAATGTAATTTTTGTCTTTTCCTATAATCTACTGCTAAGAGTGTGTGTACAAAGAAAGCATAATTTAATAATTATTCCTTTCATTGTGTGAACTGACTTGTTTCTGCTCCCTCGTTATGAATCCTGAAGTTCCTTTCTTATGTTTGTCTCATCATCGACTGTTTCATCATGTAGGCCAGAAGGGATAGAGTAATTATTTTAGTTCATTCATTCTAGCTATTGATATAGGTATTTAAATGTACCTAGCAATCCTAGATAACCAGTATCATGCTTTGGATGCAAATTATAGCCCGGATCTACTATTCTGAGTCTGAACAAGCATAGCTTTTAGATTTAAATGAATAAGAAATCTCCATCCTGCCTTTTTCCCCTTATAGCAGAATAATTATTCCTTACTCTAATCAAACCCTTAGAATACCACATAGTAAGTACTGGCTTTTCTGTCAGTGTCCAATTTTACGATTTTTATCTGCATATTTGCTCTAAAAATTACGTTATTTTCTTTTACTGTTTATCACAGTACTTTTGCATTACATGCAGTGCTTTGCTAAGTCACTGACAGCATATCGGTTAATGGGTGGTGTGAGATGATTGCACCAATGCTGACAATTGTACAGCATCAAAAATGTGCATGTCTAAAACACACAGCTATTAATCACAAGTGTCAGATTTCTCCCTCTTCAACTTTGAATTACAGTTCTTAGCTTGAAAGGCAAATACCTCAGCCACTCTTTTGAAGTGTAACATTCAAAAGTTCCATATCATCTTGTATCACAAATAGCCATTAACAAAAATTAAAGGAAACAAAGTCAGGAACATAACAGAATGATAGTCACAGTCAAAACATAGGAAAGTATACCATTGTAATGTAATGGAGACAGAGAACTAGAATAAATTATGCAATGATCACAGCACTATCTATCTGTCCTTTTAAAATGATATCAGAGAGGAAGAGGCTTTGACTGGAAAACAAAATCACAATGCATGGCAGACCCTTTTTAGGCCATTTTGGGATACAAGAGATAAGACAATAATAATAAACACTTAGACTGATACAGGGATATTAGGACATTAGCAGTACAGAAAATCTCAAGATATGTTGAAAAGCATTTATTTTTTTCATTTTATGGGTGGATCGTCCTTTAAAAACTGTAACATGAAGTGTCTTCTGGTAAGGTGCCTTAACTGCACCAGCTTTTCTGAGTTGTATTTTCTCCTGCTGAGTAGTTTATTTAGTGTTTTGATTCAGCTTCTAAGTTAATAAAAGGATGGAGCTCTGTGATGCTAACAATAAAAAAGGATATGCAAAAATGAGCTTAATCATGACACTGTGGAAATCGGTGTGGACAGTGTGGCTATGGCACCTGGAAATGCAACAGATAATAGAACACCAGTATTACATGGGGAATCTTATACTGCAATGGAAAAGATTCTGGCTGAAACACAAAATGCATATATACTTGCATCCATACATAAATAAATAATTAAATGCATAAATAAATAAATACATAAATAAATAAATAAATAAAGACCTAAGGACTTTATGACAATGCCACCTGTCAGAGTATAAGAGGTTAATGCTTTGCTGCAGAGACCTTGGATGGCATTACTGCTGTAGGATTAGCCAATGAAGCATTCGTTAAAATTGTGAGTGAAAAGATGAGCCGCCAGGAAGTGAAAGCAGAAATGTTATCAGAAAAGAAAATGGATGCTGAGGACTGAGTATAAAGGATAAACATCTGAGTACTGCATGTCAGGTAGATACTGAAAGGACTGAGTTGCATTTTGTTCATCCAGTAACACTTGGTAATAAGAGTAGGTCTCCCTGAGAGTGAGCTCAGACATGATAAGGCTCACAGAGTCTCTGTGCCCATCACTACTGTGGCTGCAGAAGGAAAACCTAGACCAATAATAAGAAACCATTTTCTTTGAACAAATCACTTCTGCCTACAGCATAGCAGCCTAACATGGAATGCTGTGTGGTTGACCACAGTGCATTTATACAACCTGACTACTCTTCCCTGACATGATAAAAACTCTTTTCCCAGTTAAGAAACAACACTGTCTATGGAGATTAAGATATAGGTTGCTGAATGCTTAATATCTGAAAATGTCATTGCCTTTTGGCGTAAAGAATCTGTAGACCCAAAAGAAGCAGTGACATTCCTTCTAGACTGTTCTGATGCTCCAACCAGTGACCAGTCTGTTACTGTCAATGAAGCAGTGGCAAGCAACCTGGAAGTAAGGGATAAAGGGATAAAATGCTTTACCTAATCTAGAGTCAAGCAAATAAATATTCATGCTGCTGGGATTTGTGCCATAGGTTGGCTAAATAAACTGTGTTTAACGGCTCAGCTGGTAGTACACTCAACTTTTTTGTAGAAGGTTGTAGGTTCTATTCACACACACAGTGTAGATGGATTGCTAGCAATGAAATATAGCATAAGGTAGGTGCTGCACTCCTGAGTGTGTCATCCTTTGCATGAGACAATAAACTGAGGTTCCCATCTGCTTAGCTGGTGGTAGCTCGGGTGTATATAAAAAATCCCATGCCACCTATTGAAAAGAGTAGGGGTCCTTTATTTTTATAAAAAATAACTCTTATTTACAAAATGTTTACATTTTTACAAATATTTACAAATATATAGGTATACAAATCTGTTTATACACATTGATAATTTCCTTTACAAACACACTAAATTTTCATCCCTATTAGATCTCCACTTCTTTTTCTATAACCATCTGATTTTACTTAATATTGTTGCAAAAATCTATTTACCATTAACCATAATTGTATGTATTTTCATTCCCTATAACCCATATGCCATAAAATAACTTTTTAGCTATTATTTAAACATACTGTTCAATTCTGTTCTTATAATATACATATTTAATCATATTCATTTATATTTCATCCATGTCTTTTTATTTTTGAAAAAAATCTTCTTTACATAGTTTTCCCCATAGTTTTTTTACTCTTTTACATTTCAAGAACACATGTTCCATTATTTCTTCTTCTTGACGATGTAAACATATTCTATCCTTTTCTTTTTATATTGCATATTTCCTTTTACTGATAATCTATCTATTACCACAAAGGATCTTGACATTCTACTTTCTGATTACACACTTTGCTTCTTTTTTTATAGCTTTAATTTTTTATCTGTCAGATTTTCCTATGTTTTATTCTATATCAACACTTTTTATTTTCCACAGAAATATATATTTTTTCTTGGTAACATTTTATTACTTCATTTGTATACTCCTTTTCTCTTTTCTTCTTTTTTACTATACCCCCAAATTGATCATGCTTATATTTATACAATGCTATTACTAATTTCTCATCTTTTTCATTTATCCACTTTATCACTTTATACAAATTTAATGAAGCAGGATATACCACTCAGTTAATTAAGTTTAAACACAATTCTTCTTTATTTACATACAAAATTCCTCTTTTTACTGAGTTTAATCTAGAACCCCATATAGATGAAAAAATTATCTGCAATAATTCCTTTTCAAATACTGTTGACAATACAAATCCACTTACTAAGTACGCTATTTTCCCATCAGTACTGAATTTATCAAATAAGCCTTTTTTCAGCAGAAAAGACAGGTTTGTTTTATTTTTTCTATTGTTTTTTTTTTCCCCATTGAATTCTACTTGCATATTTATTCCCAAAGTTTATATCTAACATAAAAATTTCATTAATCTCAAAATATATACCCCATCTTCATCTTTACTACATAACCTAAACATTTAATTTTCTTTTATATAAAGCCATCCATATTAGATCTAGACACTCATTTGTGCAAATTATTACTTCTTTTATCCAAATTTTGTTTCTTGCAATTATTATAATGTCATCTGCATGTGTTAACAGAGCTGGAATTCTTAATCCTTTAGGTATTATATACCCTGCCTCCTTCATTTTGTAATTTACTTCATATACTATCGCTTTCATAACTAATGAAATGAGTCTACTACTTATTGGATATCCTTGTCTTATACCACTCTTTATATGTGCCTCTTGGCTTAACCAGCCAGTTACTGGTATTTTTACTTTATTATTACTATATGCTGACATACTCAATTTTCTAACATTCTCACTTATGTTATATGTTTTCATTATCAGTTATAAGATTCCATGTCCAGTTGCATCACATCCCTTATTAAGGTCTCCTATGATGATCTTCACTTCTTCTTTTCTATTCATAGTGTCATCCACAACTTCTGTAACTATCATTAATAATTTATGACAACCCTTCCCCTTTATAATAGACATACAACCTTCCATAATAGTTTTCATTTTAGGTTCAAATCTCTTTTGCATTATTTTCATAAAGATCTTCTAATCATTATTATACAATACGATCAGTCTCCAGTTTTAATTGTCATCTACACATGAACTTAAATATTCCACTATGTAATTCTTTATAATAAAACCTTCATTTAACCATTCATTCAAAATCTTTAAAAACATTTTTGTTTGTTACTGTCTTACATTTTTATATATTTCATACCTTATTTCATTTGGTCCTGTATCCAAATCTATATTTACTTGTCCTAATACTTTAATTAGCTCATTAAGGAAATCTCCTTTTCCAACTCTTTATTCTCTTTTTCTGTTAACTTTTTTTTTACTTTCCTTGTTAAAGTCTACCTCTTTTTTTTTCATTAAACATTTATTGTACATATCGTACTACACTATTTAAAATCTTAGCCACAACTGAAACATAGCTAAATCCTGAAATAAAAGATGCTGAAACACTACCCTCAGTTATAATATTATTAGGCTCAATAGAAAACCTAAAAAAGCAGGTGGAATAGCTACAATCTTTCCAAATATGCTCACAGTATCTCCCTATACAGGCACAATCACCACTTTTGGAAAAGCAGAAATTCGAATCTCATTCCTAAAACTTAATAGAGCCAAGAGCATATGCATTGCTGTGCTATATATCCCCCAAGGACAGAACATTCCAATACTTGAAAACATACTATCTCAGATAACAGATATAATCACAAATGAAATTATCCTTCTGGGTGATGTAAACACTGACTGGCAGTCTTTATCTGAAAATTCAAGGATCAACAGCATCAGCCTCTTTTGGATTCACTTAACTTATTAATACACCAACAAGATATGCCAAAAATAACTGCCCTGTTTTGGATTCTGGTTACCAACCCGTCTAATTTTACTGCTTCAGGTACCCACCCTGATACAGTAAGTGATCACTTGCCAGCTTATACCCACAGGAGTATTACAAAGCTAACAAAGGAACATAAGCTCAAATCTACCCAAGATCTGTATAAATTCTCCAAGGAGTCTTTCATTGAATCTCTGAAGGCAGTTAACTGGTGCATCCTAAAAATACTCCCATTAAATGATGCAGTTGAATATTCTAGTGCAGCATTTCTAAATATTCTTAACACATTAGCCCCACACCATGCAAAAAGAATTAAAAACAGCATAATCCACGACTCACCAACCAATGCCAACTGCTTAAAAAAGACAGAGACAAAGCATGAATTGATGGCAAAAGAATAAAAATGACAAAAATTGGTAACTATTTAAACAGCTACAAGATCAAGTCAAGAAACAAGTTAATAGTGATAAAATGTCTTATTATACCAAGGATATCAAGACATCTTAAAAACAACCCTAAAAATTCCGGTCCTTCTTATACTCTTTCATCAGCCCAGGTACAAAAAAGAACCCCAGCCCATATGGAGGCATTCCCCTTCTTCAAACAGCTACCTATTTCAGTTCATACTTCATAGAATGCATAGCCAACTTAATATCAAACTCATCTAACACACCACATTCCACACAGTCAACTACCCCTACCTTAGACCCTATCACATTTCCTTTACAAAACTCACCTATCTGCAACCTCCCCAATACACATGCAGACAACTCCACCCACTTTACCTTTCAACTAGTTTCTATAACTCTCATAAAAAACTTTTACTGAAACTAAAACCTTGTTCCTCCTCAGCTAACAACTTTCCCCCAGAATACTTAAATCTAGCTGCAAATGCAATAACATACCCAATCAGCATTTTTATTAATAGATCAATAACAGAATCCTATGTCCATAACTTGTAAAAAATGGCACACATTACCTCATTACATAAAAGAGGTAATTCCACTGACATTTCAAATTTCCATCCCATAGCCATCCCTTTTTTTTTAAACCATTGAAAGATGTAACCACCAACAATTTCTCTTTTATTTCTTAACAATAAGCTAATCACCAGTAAGTATCATGAAGTTCAGCCAGACCACAACACTTCTACTGCATTACTATCAGACACTGTCAATAGGGTTCACAACCCTAATACATTTGTATCTGCAGTATTTCTAGATCTATCAAAAGCCTTTGGCATGGTCTTTCACAGTAAACACCACAATCCGCTCTCCATCCTGGGTCTAGCATCTCCATCTATTCCATAGTTCTCTAGTTACCTTGTTAATAGCCAACAAGCTGTAAATGGCAAGGATCCATCTCTACATGTCTTCCCACTTCCACAGGAGTCCCACAAGGATCCATCCTTGGCCTTCTACTGTTCAATATTTTTATCAAATAGCTACATTCATCTTCTGAAGACACCTTTATTCAATTTGCAGATGACACTACCATCATCTGTTCTTGAAACACTTTAACTCACCTCCAAGAAATCACTCAATAAACTGTCATCTTCATTAAAACCTGGCTTACAACAGCAAAACTCCTACACAATCAACCCCAAAAAATAAACTCTTCCTCTTTACCCCCAAAACTCACACCCTTAAAGCATCTTTCAAAATCTTTTCAACAAATGACACACAAATGAAATTAGTCCACAATACCAATCTACTAGGATAGATGATGATCTTAAATTTGACCACCAGATCCAAAGCAATATCAAGAAAACCCACCAAAAACTAGGCATGCTATACAGAAACAATAATTTTTGAGCACACCCACAAAAATTACTCTAGCCAAAATGTACATTTTGTCCTCCCTACTCTATGGAGCACCACAAAGTTACAATCCTCTATAAAAAAAAAAAAAAAAAAAAACTAGAAAGCTGCTACAACAAAATTGCCAAGTCAGTTGGAGTCTGCATGTCCTTGTGGATTTCCTGGGTGCTTATATTTCCTCCCACATTCCAAAGGCATGCATCTGTAGTATTTCTCCCCAGGCATCCACTGAAAACGGGCTCTGTTCAATTTGGACTTTACTGGTAAACAAATGTTAAATGAGTGAATGAATGAATGAATGAATGAATGAATGAATGAATGAATGAATTAATTAATTAATTAATAATAAATACATAAATACATTCATCCTCTTTTACCCATCACTGTAAAGCTCTGCATACACTTAACTGGCTGGAACCCCCCCCCCCCCACCACCACTCTGGCATTCATCTAATAACAATACATACAATCATACACAAACCATTAGCCTGCCCAGCTGTTACCCCTTTAATCAGCATGTAATTTCCAAAAAGAACTCTTAGATCAAAAGATAAACAACTTCTCACCATTAATAAACCAAATAAATCCCCTGGACAAAGCCTATACATATACTCAATAGCAAAAAAATGGAACTCCTTAGCTACAACCACCAGAATAATTTCTAACCTTCCCACCTTTAAATGCTGAATAATGACTACCTTACAAAATCTTGGACCTGCTCCTGTGCCGATCCTGGTGAACTTAGTATATTTCACTCACCCCCTTCAAATGACATCACATTTCACTACACTCTGTAGCCTCCTACTCCACTCCTTTTTGTTTTCCCCACAACCTAACCTTATTTAGTTCATCTCTACAGATCTTTCCTTTACCTCTTTCCATCCTGCTCACCTAAGCTACCCGAAGACACCGTACCTGCACTCTTTTTATAATCTTCTTCTCTTTCTCCTTCTTCCTTCTAGAACCACAATATGACCACCTCCCTCATACTAAGATATCACTCAATTATCTCTTTAAGTATCATATTAGAATTGTCTCAGGTCTCATTTATCACATACTAATCTATGTAACAAATAATATGACTATTGAATTTTTCCTCACATATTCTCTTCAAATCCTGTTATTTCATTGTACTCTGCTACGAAACGTATGTTCTATGTTTTTCTCATTACAGTATTCTTTCACTCTTATGGTTTTACTGTAACATGATACTTTGTGATTTAAAATATCTGTACTTACTGTTTTGTAATGTAACATGACACGTGATTGAAAATATCTATACTTGCTGTTTTTGTAGTGTAACATGATACTTTGTGATTTAAAATATTTGTACTTGATTTTTGAAATATTGTGATTGCGGAGCTTTTCTCCCCAGGCCTCCACTAAAATTGGACACTTTCCGGCCCAGTTGGACTCTCCCAGTAAACAAATGTCAAATAAAATAACTAAATAAATAAATAAATCTGGATAAGTAAATCCATATTTCTCTTTTTTCCTTGTAAAATATCTTTGGTTATAAATTAATGCTTGTATTTTCCTTGATTTCTTTCATATAGTTCTTTTTCTTTGTCAAAGTATTTTCTGTCATTAATTTCCAATTCCAATGCATCTGAGTCTTTTTTATATTTCTTTCTCACATCATACTGCTACTGTAAAAAAACATTTTTATATTTTTTCTTAAATATCATCCACCAATCAGACCATTTCTTATAAAATGCTCTCATAGTAATATGATTTCTCCATAACTACATTACTAATATCTTTCCTTCTTCATTCCATGTTTCTCATATATTCTTTTTATGCCTTTGACACATTTCTTACTTTCCTTTATCTCTAGCCATATTTCAAGATGATCAGAAAATCCTGCTCAGCTACCTCACCTTTTCCTATAACTAAACCTTCTGATACTATTATCTATTTCAGTTCTATACACACCACTTTTGTAAGTCCATGAATCTTTGTTCCCAAAGTTTTAACTTGCTAGATCTTATAACTTCTAACATTTTTCTTTTTTCATTTCCATTCTTTTTATGCCTGGCTTTTAAATCACAATTAAAATCTCTTGTTGTTATAAAATTCATATTAACAACTACATAGTCTAAAACCTGATGAGATAAGCTTTCCCTTTCTTTACAATTAGTAGGAGTATATAATGTTATAATTGTATACACCTTACATCTAACACCTTTACTGTATTTTTACAGAATGTGGTTATTCCAGAGCATCTCTTATTTCTCAAATTCCATATTATTTTTCCTCACCATAGTTTCTGTGTGTAATCTTTCATTTGTTAAAAATCTTGTGTCTTATAATATAATTGCATGTACATCATGAGTATTATACCACTCCAAAACCCCCTATTCTTCTTACTTTACTCGTAATACTATTCACAATTAGAGAAAGCACTCTAAAGTGTTCATTTTCATTTTTCTTTAGCTTAATGGTTTTATAAGTTCATAGCTAATTACTAGGCTAGCTGTCTTAATAAGCTATTCTAAGCCTAGTCAATTTCCGTCTCAAATGTGAGAATCAAACACTGTATCTTGTGTGTGTGTGAGTCAAAAACCTTAACCATTATGCTAACCCCAGTCATTAGCCATATATATTCTTTTTCATCCATTTCCTTTCTTTTTTCTTTTGTACTTATCTCTTTAAATTTTCTTTTTCTGTCTTTTAACCTTTTACCAATATATATTTTTTCTTTTACTGCCTCACAGTATATGTTTTCATCATCACTATTTCAGACCCTTCTTATATGTCTTCTTATTACTTCTTCTCACCCATTTTTTTCTATTTCAACTGCTTCTAAAAATGTATTTCCTTTGTTCATTCTCTTCTTTCTTTTACCTTTTCCTTACACTTATTTTCATTTTTGCAATCCACCCATAAAGGTCCAATTTTGTTACATGCATAACATTTCAGTTTACATTTTTTGCAATATGTCCCATTTCCCCACAAATACAACATTTTCTTTTATCACTGTTACTGATCAAATATCCTTTTCCACAAAAAACAAACAAAAAAAAAAACACATTTTGGGTTGTCACCATTATTTTACAACACCCTCTCTCCTCCCCATTTATCATGCTTGGTATATGTATATTTTTTCTCTTTCTATTTCCAGCAGAATATTACAATCCCAGCCATCAGTCCATAAATCCATTTTGTCATAAACTTTTGCAGTATCCAGTACCTCTTTATATAACGTTTTCAAATGTCCTTTTAAACCCTCTTTTTCTAAATTTGTTCAAAATTGTACATGAATTTTCTTTTTGGTTTCTCTGTTAAATGCTTTTATTACATAAAGATTCCATGGATCACAGTCTTTCTTTTTTTCATATTCTCCAATAAAATTCTTTAAGTAAATCATCATGTAACCTTCCTGACAGGAGGGTTGTAATTAAACAACCAGCATTTGCTGCCTCATCTCCATCAAACAAATTTCTTTGAAACATTTCCTCAGAATCCTGCACACATTCTCTAGTCTCAATATGCGCTTTCACTGCCATTTCTTTTACCACTCCATCATCTCCTTCTTTCTCCATCTGCCTCCCTGTTTCTCCAGGCAGTCTCTGCGCCTGGAACAGAAACAGGAAGTGCTGCTCCAAAATGGGTCACACTCACAACAATGACGAGTAGGAGAAATTCCCTGGTGCCCTCTGTGAAGGCTGCCAGCCTAGCCAGAGAGAATTTTATTGATAATTCTATCATTTGTAAATATCAATGTAAGACACAAGCTTGTTGTTTTAAATGGAAAAAAATGCTGTTAGATGTGGAACTGAAAAAAAATGAAACAACAGTGCTCTCTATTGACCAAAGTAAAGCATGTTGTGACCCTTTGATGTAGACAGTGGTGCCGAAGGGTCTAGATAAAGGAATTCTTGCTATTGTTTTAACCAAGAGGTAAATTGCTAGATTTTAAACATGCAAATGTATTTTTATTGCTCTGCTTCCTGACCAGCTGCAAGATAGCAAAAAGGGATGTTAAGAATATAAATGCAGTTTCTGTTAGCCTGGGAACCCAGGGAAGTGTGAAGAATGATGTAATGTGTAGTCTGGGAACCCCATGAAAGTGTGAAAAATGATGTAATGTGAATCAGAATTGCAATTTCAATTTAAACAGAGAGAACCAAGGATTATTATGCATTTTTGTCTTGACCATCCAACTCACAGCATTGTCTTCCTCTATAAGTAAGTTTATTTTAGAAGTGTGTTTTCTCTTAGAAATAGCTAGAAACTAGAAAGATTAGACTAAGTATTTTTCTGTGATGTCAGAACTGTACTACTTAATTATTTTAAGTATTTCTCTGTGATATCTGAACTCTTGACTAGCACTGTGTAGTAAGAATTATCGTCTTGTGTTTTTAATATTTATTATTGAATATTTTTAAACCTTTCAACTGTGGCTGTTTTGTGTAGAGATAATTTAAGCTCTAGAGTACATTGCATATGTATAGTGATTACTGTACCAAGTCACTCTAATAAGCTTTGACTGTTTAGTTATACTACCAATTGGATAATAATATTGCACAGTAATAATTGGACACTCTTTTTAGGGGCCTTTGAGTAGCTGATAAATATTAGGTAGGTGGTGGCAAGTGTTATTACCGTATAGTCTGGGTAAAAGGAGCACAGCTGGAGAACATGTGCCAGCCTTCCCCAGGAGTGTCTGTGTTGTTGTATAAACTATTATCTCAAAGTGTGTGTGTGTGTGTCAGCTAGTTGGGAAGGGACATGAAGCACTGGCTGGACAGAGAGGGTGTTGGAGGTTTTAGCTTGCCCAGCTGGCTGAGATTTGGACCCTATAGCAGTGCCAGTGGAGAGTCTTACTGGGGACCTGGAGAGCAAGGGAGCGACCAGCCCCAGACTGACTGTGATCTCTGTGTACTCTTAAGGGAAATTGCACTTTACTGTGTGTATTTGTTATCCTTTCCTTCTATATGAGACACCCTCACTGGTGTTAGTGGTGAGGATTGAGGCTCCTTGATTGCTGGGCCAGGGCGCGGGTATCACACCCTTGTCAAATTTCCCCTAGCAGTACAAATACCCTCTTGGGTATCACTGTAAAGATTCCACTGGTCTAGTGGCAATGACAAATGATAAATAAATAAACAAACTGCATAAAGTACAGTTTTTATGAGCTTTAACTGTTTGCCTGCTGATATACACTTGGATACGTAGCAGAAGTCTGATCCTTTAGTTTTTTTTGTTGTCACATTCTAAGAAGTTTTTACCTTATGAATTTCCTAAAATACTTTTTCTTAGTTCTCGGCTTGAATGTTCTGAATTTGCAAGTTCATATAAGCCAGTCACATGACTGGATAAAATAAGAAGCAGGAGTTTGTGTTTTGTGCTATATCGTATATCTAGTAATGAGTGATCACAACACATTTTCTGGTTTGCCTCTTTTTATTTTTGATCAGTGATAGGTGATTGAAACTAAATTCCAACTGAAAACTATCATATTCTGGAAGTTGTCAATTTTACTTTAGATAAGAAACATGATAATGCAGTGCATTTGACACAATCGAAGATTTGAACTTTGAATATGTTTATTTATTTGTTTTTTTACTATTTTTTCCTCTTCTCATTTTTCCTGTAAGATGATAAACAATTTAACTGAAACATAATTGAGCTAACTTTCTTTCTATTCATATCTGGGTGTCTGCTGTGACGCATTAATCTTAAGAGGTTACACTTTTGCCTCTCTTTCACTGTCAGGAAGGTGCTAACCAGGAATTGTTGCATTGCAAACAGGACATTTATGTAAGGCAGTCCAATCTAACTATACTGTGACTTTTCAAAGATAAGTGATAATTTTGCTTTCTGAAAATTTTCTTTACATTTAAAAGATGTACAAAAGAATGCACAAAGATGCTTTGCATTGGTGAAAGTCTGCTGTTGGGGTACATACCTTATGATAGTGCTTGTCTAGATTCTGGTATGTGTTGAAAGGAGGAAGTGAAATCATTAATGACATTCTCTCATGGAATTCTGTTACCAAGTAGTTTGAAAGTGATACCGAACAGAGCTTATGATGATACTGGGGTCAGACTGGCAAGGTTGTCACCAACTACAAACTTTATTGGGGCTAATAGAGAATTTCGTTTTATTGCAACCTGATGTGGTTCTGAATGATTTTCTTATGGTTCTCTTCTTGGTCCAGACAGGAATGATTTTACATTACTGAAGAACATGATTATAAGGTTAAGTATCAATTTATTGGTCCCATTTTCTGATCTGATCATGCATCTGTGATTTTAAATTTGAAAATAACCCCTTTGGGTCATTAGCCTAGGTACTGAGGACTCCCATCATATATGCTGAATAACGGCCTAGTTAAAAATTGCATTGTGAGTATGTGAGTAGCTGTAGGAGAATTAAACAAACAGGGCTTTTTTAAATGCTTCAACAGGATAATCTTCAGTGCAACTTTATGAGTATAGTGTGAAATAAGATATCTCAGGCAAAGAGTTTAGAAAGGGAATTTTACTTGAAGCAATGAAAATATCAGCGTAAGTTAAATTTAACAAAGAATAAGAAAATGATATAATCAACTGTGAATGAAGAAACAGATGAATATTTCTATAGGCTGTTACATTTTCAAAAGGCTCCACTTGGAGAAATGTATTTTGAAAATGCACCTAAAGTAGTAACTCTCCCTAACACTTAAGTTAAAGTATGAGATTGTTGAATGATCAGTATTCACAATCAGTAATGACACCACTGATGCAATGGAAAGGTACACTGAGGATATTTTCACACTATTCAAAAGTTATTTATTTATTTTATTATTTGTTTATGGGGAAAGTCTGACTTGGAATGAGTCAATTTTCAGCAGAGGTCCCGGGGAGAAATGTTCCTAAGTCATGTCTTTGTAACGTGGGAGGAAACCAGAGCACCCAGAGGAAACCCACATGAATGCAGAGAGAACATACAGACTCCACACAGAAGGCACCCCAGCCGAGAATCAAACCGGAGATTCTGTTGTGAGGCAACAATGCAAACCACTGCAACACTGCGCCATCCAGTATTGTAAATAATAAGTATTGTAAATCTCCCTAATTGGTATTTGAGGACACTAGGAAATATTATTCCTATGGTGAGGGATTTTTTAGATCAAACTGAAATTCTATACAAGATTATGATCAAGTAATGCACTTAGTGAAACCCATCTATGTTTATGAACTTAAGCTGATTTTGTGTGGACAAGCATGGAGTAGGCCCTAATGGTTATATTGCATTCACTTGTATGCATGGAAGCTGGGGGGGGGGGGGTCAAGATAAAATTCTCCCCAGGAATCACTCTGTTGGCTTTACTTGACAGAGGCACTGGGAACTAAGGTCAGGTGGCACGATGCCAGGGTAATCCTATGGGCTAGGCTTGTAAAGGTTCCAGGGCCATTAGCCTTGTACACACGTATAGTACATACCTATGTTGCATGTGTGGTCTGAGATACTGAACAGAGTGTTGTTGGAAGGAATACTGCACCTGTCTTGAAAATGAGTAGTTATGTCGGTTATTTTAAAAGCGTAAATAGAAAGGTATACTAGGGATATTTTGACACTATTCAAGAAGCATTATAAAACTGATGAGTATTTAACAGAGATATCTTACTAAAAAGACACAATACCTAAACAGGGAAAAAAATGTTTGACCATCATAGAGAATTTGCTTGTTTACCCACTGTAGTATGATCTTGGAGTTGGTATATTTAGTTAGGATGGGTGTGTGTGTGTGTGCTGGGGGGGGGGGGGCAAGCATTTTTCCCACCAGGAAAAAATTTGCTGAAATGACCATTTGATCGAGCAAGGTTTAGACAATAAGCGTTTGGCAAGGAGCCGTTCACTGAAAAGGTTTTTCACTGATGTAATATAGACCCCTTATTTATGTACTTTGTTATATTTTATACATAATGTTATACATCTTCTTCATCTGCAGAACAGGTCTTGTAGAATTTATTTATTTGTTTATTCATTTATTTATTTATTTTATTTTTAAAAGATAAAACTCAAGCATATCTTCATTCTGACCATTTCTCTCAGTGTAAACAGGTTTTGTTGCTCTGTGTGTATACCCAAAAACAGGGATGTAGCAAGCAAATTCCATTTTGTACTCACAAGTTCTTAGTGCTACCCCATTTGGACACTTGTCACTTAAAAAAACAAGTCATATCACAAAATGCTGCCCCCAAAACAAAATGTGACATTTTCAGCTATTCCCCTCAAAACTATTAAAATTAATGTTTTTACACTAGCAATATTGTACCTGTTAAAGGCCTTCATTTAGACAGTTGAAAATGAAATATGACCTAAAAAACATGTTGATGTGATACTCAGAAAAGAAAATGTACTCATTAGAGTAGAAAGAGTATGCCTGGCTGCACGTTTGCCCTAAAAGAACTATGCATTCTTAAAGGCTCGATTGGTTTATAGCCTGATGCACAGGAAGGGAAGGCAGCTATAAATGACAGCAGACAGTAAAACAGAAGCTTATCTGATATTACTGGAAATTAAAAACAAAAGGGTACTTAAATATTGTTGTGTTGGGGTTTTCATGGGCCGCATGCCTTAATATAAGAAGGGCAAGATGATGGAAGAGTCAGAGAGACAAAATGCTAATGATTATATAGAGATATATCATTCAATGCTATTATAGAATATCATCTCACTTCTATTCAGAAATGAGCATATTGATTGGACAGTCCAACTAGCATCCCCATTGTACATCAAGCATATACCAACAGAAAAAAAGTCTGGCCAATGAAGTTCATAGGTTCAAAGGATAGTACTAAGCTAACTGCTCTTGCGAGCCATTTTAAGCCTAGCCAATTATCCCTTGTGAGACTCAAACCCTGCACCTTGTGTTTGTAAGGCAAGTAACATTGTGCAGCCAGACATTCCACTGGCATATGCTGGAGACAGAGCAGAATATGAGAAAAAACGCAGGTACATTCTGAAAATCTAAAGAAACAGAATCATACCTGATTTCCTTGTATTTCAGTGCTGTCCATCATAAAATCTCAATTGAAAAAAGGCAACACAGATTCTGTTTTCCCCAGCTGCTTCCTATGTACTACAGTAATGTATTGTGTAAGCGTGGGAATGCAAGTCCCATACACACGGGCAGTACATCAGGCCACAACATGGAAGAAGACTGAAATGCTGTTATACAAAAAACATTATTTAAGAAATGTAAGTGATTTCTTTCTTAAATAATGCATTTGTGTAACAGTATCCATGACTGAGTATGGATATATAAGTATTTGCCAACTGCTGGCTTTGTTTAATCATGCTGCTTTGCCCTCATGATCAAACCACACCAATGGTGAGTAAATCCTGATATACCTTATGGATTATTGCTTAATTATGTTGTGGTGCTGTGGACTGATGGGCTGTAAGTAAAACTAAAATTTCAAAGCAGGAAAATAGCTAAGTCATGCTTTTTTTTATAACAGCAATGTAAGGACTGATATGAAAAAAGACAACATTGCTTCTGAAGTGTTGTGTGTTACTTAATCTATATGTCTTCACTCTGAGCACAACTGAGAATCACGACACCATGTGTGATTAGTTGTTCGAGTGCAGATTATCAACACACTAGTAAACCTTCTACTTCTGCTGTTCCATGCCATTTCTCCTTTTCAGTGCTAAGTCTAAATCATTATGAAATTAGAGTGACATTTCCTCTCGTATGGGTCCTGTGACCTTGTTTTCTATCTGCTGGAAGATAATGCACTTCTGCCTCCATTATCCGGTACTATTTTGTTTTAAAACAGCTGACCTTAAACATTGTAGCCTGCATTTCCTTTCTCATTCTATCTCTTTAATTAATGCGAACTGCAGCTGTTCCTTTGGAGACTTTTGGATGCTTGTTTCATTATTATGAGTCATGGAAATATCCTGCTTTTGGTACATTCAGTACCTCTCAAATCTTCTTCAGGTTTTGCGTTATCTACTTGCTCTGTTCTATTTTGATGAAGTTTTTATCATTTTAAAAATCGGTGACATTTCTGCTATTCACCGTAACCTTACTTCTGCCTCTTTGTTTAATACCGATGTGCTGAGCTTCCATTTCTTTCAGTAGTAATTCAATTTGCCTTCTGCTTGTCTAATATCTAAACTATATTATTTCTTACCTGGCTCCTTTTTTGAGCAATATCTTCATATTAAAAACAGTGTTACAGAAAAGATGCATAATTCCAGATTCTGCCCACTGGCTAATTTTATCATGTTAATGGTTTACTAGAATATTCTTTACTGTGCAGTTCCCTTCTAACTATGTGTAACTAATGCTGTTATAGACCAGTTTTAAGTGTTAAGATCAGTATCTTGTTAATTGTCCCCACTTAATAAGTTTATTGAATATAAAACATAGATCAAACAGAAGTCAGAAAACAGACGGAAATGTAACTATTGTAAAACAAGTAAAAGCAGGCACAAAGGCTTAAAGGCAGATACAATTTACATGATTTAGATTCATTGCTTCATTCTGTGTATACACTGCATGGCTACAAAGATTATTTGCCAGCATTTATTTGTAATAGTATATCTGTCTGCCTGGTAAAGATCTAAATGCATCATTTGTTCAGTTTGTTCATTTGGTACAATTTAACCAGCATCGTTTGTAACAGATATTAGAATGACCATCGGTTCTAGCCAGTACAGTCCTGAATTCATGATTTTGTCTCAGCTTTTGGCAATATTTAACCAGCATCATTTGTAACGGATCTTAGATGGGCCATCATGTATCTGGACAGTACAGTCTTGCATTCATGATTTTCTCACAGCTTTTGGCACAATTTAACCAGAATCATTTGTAACAGATCTTAGAGTGGTCACTGTTCCTGGACAGTACAGTCCTGAATTTGTGATTTTACCACAGCTTTTGGCACAGTTTAACCTGCAACATTTGTAATGCATCGTAGGTGGGTCATCATGTATCTGGACAGTACAGTCTTGAAATCATCATTTCATTACAGCTTTTAGAACAGTTCAGCCAACATCCTTTGTAACAGATCACAGAGGGTGCATCATATGCCTGGCCAGTGCAGTCCTTAATTAATCACAGTGGCTCATAGCTTTCAGCACCTCAGCAATGCATGGAAAGCTGTACATTGCATCACGCTCCAGCTCTAACTTCATTAATTGTTCTCTTTCTGGTCATTTTGTGTGTGCTTTCAAGCTGAGTCCACATTGTTCTTACTTGTCATTGCATTTTCTGAAAGCAGACATGATCATTGTGTTAACTTTGGTTGTACTTAATATGTTTAATTTCTAACTGTTATCACGAACCACAAACTTATAAAATAAATCCAGAAGTCCGCTTGATTGCTTTTGTGTTTCTGGATTTATTTTATGTTTAATTTCTATGCTTTCTCTCCTCAACAGATTTCATAGGACTAGGACAATATTGCCTATATTTATATGGCTCCCCTGAAACCTTAATAGCATTTTTGAAGCCTTAATTTTTATGTCATTACCCCCGATCTGTGCATACAGACCTGTGATTCCTTTGTCTATATGCAGTAGGATGTGTTGAAACCATTAATTTATCATAGAGGCGCAGACTTTTCTTGTTTATCTGCTTCAGATCTTATGTGACCACCACGATATAATTTTCTGTTTCTATCATTATTTTGATGCCACTAGTTTGTTTTCTGCCTTTTTATGTCCAAAACGAGTCTAAATAAAAAACTGTTACCATTCATTCAGTCTAAAGTCTTAGTTGTTTATTCTTCCCTTGTCCTGTTTTTCTTGTCTACTGCATACCTTTTGCGGTCTTAGCCTAGCTAACTTTCTCACTTTCACACTTCAGATCTGTGTACTGTCTCCAGACAGAGAACATGCACATGTAAAGATGATAAGGAAAATGAACCCAGTAATGAATTCCTCAGTGTTTTTCCATTAATATCACTATCTTTTCATGTAGTACATAGCATGAGTTTGATTCTTCACATAACGCAATGCAGCCAATTTCTTATCCAACATACCAGTTTTCTGTACAGATGAGAAACAGTATATTGTTTCCTGTTGTGGAAGCCTCTGATGTGGCACTGTGGAATTACACAGCCATCTTGACTGCCTTTTCTTATTCATTCACTACCTTAGACCATTTCACACACCTGTAGTAAATCTTATAATATTTTTGTGATGTTACTATCCCTTCATTGTTATGCAATCTTCACCTTTTTCATAGATATGCTGTTTTGCAAATTTTTGCATTCAAACCACACTGACCTCTCTTTCATCAAACTTTCTTCCTTGCCGCAAAATGTTCATTCCTGAATCATATATTAGGCTTGCTATACATCCTGACTTTGTCTACCTAACGGCATATATTTTATTTTCATCTTTTTTCATGCAATTCATATTTTTACACAGACACACACACACACACACACACACACACACACACACACACACACGCACATGTGTGTGGGAGGGGTGGTGTGTGGATGTGCGTGTGCATGGGTCTATATAAATTTATTGAATGAAACAATTATTGATAAGAAACTTACCAAAGGAAACTCATTGACGTAATAGATTGCTGTAATCACACAAAGTAGATCCCATCTCAGCAATCATCTCATTATGTAACTACGCTAATTCCTACATGGAAGTCTATATTAATCACAACCTTCTTAATTATATGTGTATTCTAATGCCATGATCACACAGCTATGATGCAAAGAGAAAAACCCATGTGCAGTGAATAACTGTCAGTACTAAGCTACAAGCTATACCAGCAACAGTTACCAGGGAAATAACCTAACCTATGTGCAGATGCTAAAATGAACTATATTGACTAAAGAAACAGAATGAAAGTGCACCATGCAACTCAAAATGCAGTCTTTGTCAACAGCTGACAAGTAAACATGGCATTTTTTTTTTTTATTATTTATGAAAGCATTATTCTAGATTCTGTTAACCTCAAAGCAATATGTAGAAACCCCGTGACATCTCTTCTCGTTTGATTATTTGGTATGGTAGAATAACTTTTGACATTTATTGCAACATATTCATATATAAAAGTACCACTTGGGAAGCTGCTAGAGTAGAATGTTGTTTATGTTGGGTCACTGAACCTAGAAAAGAGCTTAGCATGTTAAGAAGTCTTGCCACCGAGGCACCTCACTTTAAATGTTGTTATGTTTCATAAATAATAATAATAAATAAAAATAAATAAATGTTTCAGAGCCAGTTCCACTTCCAGAAAATGTGAGATAACAGTGGTTTGGGGTAGTAATACTGCATAACAATGGACTGTAATAATGTATCATTCTTTATTAGCCAAGGCACAGACTCCTGATACTCATGTTCAATGTCAGCCATCATTTTTTGATACGTTTCATGATTTTGTCTATGGTAATGTAGACACTGTGGAGTTGGATTATAAGCCATTGTGCTATATATTTAATAAAATAAAATTTATCTTCATAAAGTAATTCAAAATGTTTTACTAAGTTTGGAAATGTATGATCTTCAAGTTCAGAATAAGCCAGGTAAGATAATGTATATGTGAAAAAGAAGACTTGCTAAAGAAAAGGCTGTAGATTTTGTGGCTTATCTCTCAGTTTTCTGTGCTCACTGTGGAACTAAAAGAGCTAATAAACTATACTAGAAGGCAAATGTGCAATCATGATGCTAAATGATTATGAAGTAAATATTGTGGGAAGAAATAGCCAGGGGATTTGTTATGGCTAGGCTTGTATAGGCCCTAGGGCTGATAGCCTAGTACCAACCAATGAACTTATGAACCTATGAATGGGAAGCTAGACCATGCTAAGTCAGTGCATACGGATATTAAAGTACAAATTCCACACTGTCATGAGCTTTTTTGTGTGTGTAAAAGGCTTAATTTTGACAAAGTTACCAGTCCAACTTACTTCTACAGTGCTGTGTTGCATAAAATCCAGATGTTACATTCTGGAATTATCAAATTTAAAGAAAGAATGCATGAATTCTTTATTAGCTTAAGGTATCCCAGCATATTGGTTCAAAAGTGTGAAATATGCATTATATTCAGAAAATAGAATAGAAAATAGAATCAAAAAGTAGAAGTATTGCCACATGAAATATTAAATATTCATTGGATAAAAATAGAAGTAGATGAATTATACCTGTGAAGTAATTGAAGGCAATGGTCCATAGTCTGTAAGTCAGGAATTATGTGCTTTAGTGGTGCATTTGAAATTCAAGCATACCACCTCAGCACCTAAATATCATAAATAGAATG
This sequence comes from Protopterus annectens, assembly GCF_019279795.1. Taxonomy (NCBI): domain Eukaryota; kingdom Metazoa; phylum Chordata; order Ceratodontiformes; family Protopteridae; genus Protopterus; species Protopterus annectens. The sequence goes on along the minus strand of NC_056727.1, from coordinate 29,033,318 downwards.
GGCATATCTGACAAATGGTCTTCAAACAGCAAGAAAAAATTCTCACTACCTAACATAAGTGGCAAAGGAATCTTACTTTCCCAGCAAGAGTTGCTGCTGTGTCTTTCGGCTTTTCCCGGTTAGGGGTCGCCACAGCGGAACTCCAGTCCACTAATATTTTAGGCAATTTACTGCTGAAACCTCCAAAAGTAATGTCAAAGCCATCCAAGGTATGATTAGCACAATATATCAGTTTATTACACTCTCCTAATGAAGTGAACACTATGGCTTAACTTTAGAAAAAAGCCAAATGGTAGGCAATCAAATACAGAGCAGCTCTCTTAATAGCAGCCCAACCATGTAAAGTCCTGCATGCAGATATAGATTCTTCCCAAAAAGCTAGGCATTCCAAAATCATCTTATAACCTAAGAAATCAACCTCATTTTGCCCTGTACTATACCCATTGACTATTAAATTTCACTGCATTAACTATAGTTTCCCCTTCCAAACTGTTGGAGTTCCTCCCTGTATATCTAAATGGCACCATTTATATCCCATTTGCAGCTCACATCAAAACTGTGAAGGCAAAGTGCAAAAATA
>NC_056727.1:28975238-29027738 GCF_019279795.1 Protopterus annectens | reverse complement strand
AGTGCTAATGAAGAACTTTGCTTGACATAGATGGGTATCCTATTCCAGAGTATGGGAATTTTATGGCTCACAGATAGGATACAGATAATTTAAACAGGGGAAGTTACTTCCACAAAGAGACCAGGCACCAGTGGAATCTCCCAGGGTTCTGTGCTGGGACCTCCTGTTTTTGCATCTACTTTTATGAAGTAAAAAACAAAACCAAAGGCTCTGGCTTACTAAGTTTGAGATGACTGTAAGCTAGGAGCATCCTGCAGGAAGGTTGGCTCTAATAAATAAATGATGTCAAAATCATGATAATTGCCAAAAATTACTGTATCCTTTGAGAAGTCAACTACCCCAAGGAACAGCCACATTGAAAATACTTCCCTGAGATTTGACACTGTTGTTCAGGATTTGAAAAGTTATGTGGACAGTGAGCTAACTTTTGACCAAGATGTGTCTATTTTTGTAAGAACGTCCTTCCATACTGCATATCTTATAAATAAAGGGACTGCATCTAGGTCTAGGAACATCATTGCTCTCCTCTGTTCAGCCTCATTGGCCAGTCATTGAATATAACTCCCCCTTTGGTATGTATCTGTCATGCAGCAACTGGAACTCCCGCACAGGTACCTTACTAAAAGGGAACAAGGCCAAAACAACATGTCTTGCGTGGACTCACTCAAAGCCCTGTTACTGTAGTCGGCATGCAGTCGACTGTATCTGGCTCACAACATCATCTGACCCAGTACTGATGGATTTAATGTACATTATCAAGTCAAATGTCAACAGAAATACTCAGTCTAAAGATTTAAAGTTGTTCTGCAACATCAACAAAACAGTTTGGAGGGACAGTTATATTTCGCAAAGATATCTCTACTGTGGAACAGACTCCCTATCCAAATAAAACAAAGTTCATCACTGTTTATTTTCAGCAGCAACATAGATATATGGATCTGAAACAGAAAATTTACCCCAGGACTGCTCCCTGAACTACTAATGGAAAAGGGAAATCCTAAATGGTTTATCCCATGCATTGGTCCCCTCAAATTATCTATGATATGATCCCAGTTATTCTTATTAGGGGAAATATATAATTATCCACCATGGTATGGGCAGGCCAATCAATAACCAAATGGGATAGGTTATTTCAAGCACACAAAAAAATGGCTAGGCTTAAAATGGTCCACATGGGCAGCTAGCCTACTACTTACATATGAACCTATGAAAAACAGCCTGTCTTGTTTTATGAAACTGTGATCAGACGTCTTGCAGAATAACATATTATTATTATTATTATTATTATTATTATTTATGAATGCAATTATTTCAGTTGTATTAGTGCATGGAAAACAGATTAATAAAGAATATCTTTCAAATTAGTCCCGGAAAAAAAGAAGTTTAGCATATCTTTTCAAAGAATGGCAAGATGAAAAGATTAAATCTACTATAAAATTAAAAGCGTATTAAATGGACACTGTAAATCAAGCATATGTTTAAGTACTATAGAGAGACTGTTACATCTACAAAAAGCACAGATAAAGCTAAATGAAAGTACATGCAGATATTTTTCATAAAATGATGACCTTTGAACACTGCATAGAGTAAAGAAATGACATGCATTTACGTTATTTAGTAAGAAACATTACTAACTACTCAATTTAAAACAAATTAACACTGTTTTAATTGGTGAATGTGTTCAAGAACTGAGGATTTCTAAAATGAGCACCCATTTCAAATCTGAAACAAATTCTTCTTTATGAGCTTATTAATAGGTAATGATCTTTTCACTATGCCATAATTAAAATTAAAAGTTTAATAAAGTTAAACTCACAGTAATATTAGTATCAGCATGGTCAATTAATTAAAAAAATATTTCTTTAAAGTCCCTTGTGGACCATGGCCTTTTTTTCTCAGTCCTTTCTGCATCTCCCTCTGTCTCTTTCTGTCTGTTTTTGCATAAAATGGCAGCTCCTTGTTAATTAGAATAAAATTTGTCAGTAGAAAACCAAAGAGGCACACAAATCTACAACATTGTCTGTAAATATTTGTACAAGTAGACAAAAAAAATCATTTGATCAAGCGCACTAGTGTTGTGAGAACCAGTAATGAAATAAAATGACATAGGAAATGAATTTTGGAAGCATTCAGTCAGTACGATGTACACAAAACTTACTCGTATACATTCAGATATATATTTAAGTATAGGCAGGTTCATAAATATCTATGCATCTACACATATGTGAGATATATGTATGTACTCTGTTGTATTTTATACATAATGTTACATATCTTCTTCATCTGCAAAACAGGTCTTATAGGATTTATTTATTTATTATAGACATATTTATATATATATATATATATATATATATATATATATATATATATATATATATATATATATATATATATATATATATATATATATATATATATATATAGATAGATAGATATGTGTATGCATAAAATACACTGATGACACCAGTGGATGAAACTATTACTGCTGCATTTACGGAACACAGTGTGCTGCTTTCTTGAATGACATTCTGTGTTTATGGACTCTGTGCACCTGTATAGTGATTTGTGCACCTGATATATATGAGAGGTTGGCATAAAGGTTAAGGTTTTTGCCTTAAAGACACAAGGTACAGTGTTTGATTATCACATTGAGTAATTGGTTAGGCTTAAAATTGTCCACAAGGGCAGTTAGCCTACTACTAATCTATGAAGTTAGCTTGGTTATTTGTGGTATGTTGGCATAATGGTTACGTATTTTATCTTACAGACACAAGGGGCAGGGTTTGATTCTCATGTCGGGTAATTGGTTAGGCTTAAAATGGCACACAAAGGCAATTAGCCTAGTACTAATCTATGAACTTATAAATACATATACAAAGAGAGAGAGAGACACACACACACACACACACACACACACACACACACACACACACACATACACACACACACACACATGTACACACACATGTACGCACAAACACAACACACATCTTTCCCCTTCCCTAGTCTTTATTATAACCTAAACCCACAAACACCTACACATACATGGTGAACCCCACATCTGAAACATTTGTTATATGATCCATGCCCATTTACTTCAGATTTGATACTCAAAAATTGGATTACCTCTGTTTTTAACAAATATGACTATTACCACAGAAAAACTTTAAATAGAAAGTATGTGCAGCTAAACATCCTGTAACTGCCCTTGTATATATATGTGTGTATATATATATATATATATATATATATATATATATATATATATATATATATATATATATCTATATATATATATATATCCACAACACTGATGCACAGGCCGATGGCCACCTAGGAGCTGTAGCTGTGCATGGGCATAATGACTGTAGCACAACAGTATTTCCCCAGCACTAGCTCGCGTCAAAACTAGTTTTGTAATAAATAAACCATTCAATACAGCAGCAAAATCACCATTTAATCCCAATGGACATATAAATGGACAGAGTAGTACATTTTACATAAAAATCCAGCCTCCGACCAAGAAAAAGCAAATCGGTTTCTCCATATAGGCGATTTCAGTGCAAAATGATTTTTACTACGGAACAAATTTTGAAGCGAGCGAGTGCTAGGGAATACTGTTGTGCTATATATATATATATATATATATATATATATATATATGTGTGTGTGTGTGTGTGTGTGTGTGTGTGTGTGTGTGTGTGTGTGTGTGTGTGTACTTCAAAATCCCATTGCCCATATAACCGCCTTTCATTTCTGCAAGACAAAAACAGCAAAAGATGAAATACCCAAATGGCAAAATTTTCCCAGGGTAAGTTGACACTTGGCCAAACATAAACGAAGCACACACCGAGGTAAGTAACACCCACCTAGGTGTGAGGCTGCACCCCCACACCCTGGCAACTATATATACCAACTCCAGAATCACACTACAGTGAATGAAAAGGCATATTGGGCAAGTGCTTACTTACCCTGGGAAATTTTGCCGATCAGGTATTTCATCTTTTACTACTTTCAACTTGCGGAAATGAACGCTGGGTATATTGGCATTGGGATTTCAAAGTAGACCTATATATATATATATATATAGTGATAGATCTGTAGATATACATAGATCTGTATAATATATATATATATATATATATATATATATATATATATATATATATATATATATATATATATCTATAGAGAGAGAGATACAGGGAGAGAAAGATAGATCAATGCGCCTTTTTATTTATTTGTTTTTATTTTAGTTTATTTTAAATTTATTAAGTAGAATACAGCACTGGATCCTATTGGAGCTTTTTCAGTCTCAGCTTGGTGTAATCACGATGCTTACATGACCATATATAAAATGAAAGAAAAAATGCAGTAAATACATGTATTATATACAAAATTATTATGAAATAATCACACATAGAAATCATCAACTTGCTATTGGTTCATTAAATCAAGGTAATTATACCACTTGTCAACATACAACATTAACGTCCTGCTTCCTAGCATATCCTCTTAAAAAAAACGTACTTAGATCAGAGATTTTGCCCTCCACCACTCCGTAACAAAGCGGTTGTTGTTCTCCTATAACACCTAACTTATTGATACACTGACTTCATAATCACACTGCCTCTGTAAACAAGGAGAAAAAGAAATGTAGTATAACACTATGAAAGGAAAAATCAAAACGGCAATGGCCGTGATCACTCTGTTTGTGCGTGTGTGTGCATCTTTTAATTTGTAGTGCACCATTTAAGTTTAATGAATTTTCATAAAGAAAGGTTATTCCTTAAATGTCTTAATCATTTATTGCCTTCAGGTTCACCTAAAAACACTGGACAGAAAGAAATAAATCTGCATGGTCCAAAGCTATAGTTTACCAACCCGAATAGAAAGTAACAGGTAAGCTAAGGACTATGTAAGATAACAGTGCAATCAGGTACAGCAAACGACATCTCAGTAACATATAAAGAAACCTGACAGTTTGATGGATAGTTTAATTCCCTGTAGTTGCATGGCTGCAGATCTTGTTCTCTTCTTCACAATGATGATTAATCTGTCTTTTGCTACCTTAAGGCAGTTACATGTATTTTTTTTAATCTTGAAATAGATGAGTCTTTTTGGTGTATTGTCTTGGACTTTAAACATAAATTGAACATTTCCTTAACACTTCAAATGTTCCAATAGGATTTTAAATTTATATTCTCATTTCTAGCATGCTTGTTTTATATATTCAGAATATTATATGCAATTAATACGGTAATCATGATATTTGTCAGTCACCTTTTGTAGATTGTGAAATACTTATCAAGCAGAATTCACTTTCAGCACTAGAGTTTTTCTTTCCTAAAAACATGACAGTTGAGTTATATTTACATAGCAATTTCAGCACTAAGCAAATTTACATATGATATATATATATATATATATATATATATATATATATAGAGAGAGAGAGAGAGAGAGAGATACACACACGCACGCGCAAACACACAACCACACACACACACACACACACACACACACACACATATACATATAATTACTGCTTTTTTAAGTTATAAGACATATTGTATACCACAATAGTCTGCTAACTAGTACCAGTAAGACATGTCAAGTTTTATAATACAGACTGTTACAAGGTATTTAAGACCATTAATTGTTAACCATTCCTCAATGTTGTGATACATTTTTCAAATTACTGCGATTCTAGTCATGTAATCTCAAGATTTTGACTTACTTGCCCAAAGCATATGAACTAGGGGATGTAAGAAAGTTATCCTATGATGAGTTTTGGATTAGTTTGCTTGAGAAAGAAGAATACAGTTTCACACTATTCAGTTTAACTATCACAGTGAAAAACAATTACTGCACTGAATCACTATACATATTTTAGGCTGTTTGCTCAAATGTTTTTGTGTCAAGTAATTGATTTCTTGTCGATGCACAAGCCAGTGCATTTCTTTGTGCCAGTCCCAAGCCCGGATAAATGGGGAGGGTTGCGTCAGGAAGGGCATCCGGCGTAAAACCTCTGCCAAAAATTACTGATGTGGAGAACTTTTCATAATTACATACCGGATCGGTCGAGGCCCGGGTTAACAACGACCGCCACCAGTACTGTTAGTCAACAGGGTGCTGGTGGAAATTGGGCTACTGTTGGCCGAAGAAGACGCAGAGGACAGGAAGAAATGGAAACAGATGATCTGCTGTGGTGACCCCTAACGGGAACAGCCTAAAGAAGAAGATGATGAATTGATTTCTTGTTTTTGTTCATATTTACCTGTCCTTGGACAAAGTTTTCTTGTGAAGAAATGAAGCAATTTAGCAGAAAGTAATGCACATTTTAAACCAGACATGAAGACTTCATTATCTAAGAATTGCACATGTTCTGACAACCCCATTAGAAAATGAGGATCAGTGTTTGACATTTCAGTTGTGAAGCTACTTGAGGCATTTTATAGATTGTCTTACAAAATTGCAGGACAGTTTGTGGAAGCAAAAATAGGTCTAATTTTCCAAAGCAGTAATTTTTACAGGAAGCCATTCAAGAGCTTATATTGATTAAGTAGATATGTTTTCTGTAGGTTTTGGATTCTTTGTCACAAATGTTTGTTAAGAACAAAGGTACTTTCTTTTCATTTCTGGTATATGCATTGATGTGAAGACCACTATTGATATCTGACTTTGTTTACTTAGGAAAAAAACCTCTTTAAGTGGCATTATATTTTTTCCCTTTAAAAGCAGTTACTGCAAATCTTTTAGAAGGCAGAAAGTAAAGCATTATTTAAAGCTGTTACAATGATATCGATTTAAAAACACATTAGTAGTGGTGTAATGTACCATATTTCCAGCATATTAGCAACATGTATTGCAACATGGATAACCTTAAACAACTCTCAGCTTGAATACTCCATTTAACAAATGCCAACATTACCTATTTTAGGATGAAGATTTCTAGATTAATCACAAAATGCTTCTTCAATGTACTCATGAGACAATAAGTGAAGTAAAATATAGTCTATGCATTTATATGCTTCATTGATAGTAGTTAAAAAAATGACAACACTGTCTACTTTTTACAATTTCCTCTACTTACTTTTGTGAAAGTTTGTGTCCATCACTGCAGACGTACTTCCTTTACCAACATTTAATGTCATCCGTTCTAATTTTTGTATTAATAAATTAATTTACATGGACTTACACCAAGCTGAGCAGTGGCCAATGCCCTCATTCTAATGACATCTCAATGTCTAAATAAGGAAGTAATGTCATGCAACATAAAGGAAGGTATAAGTGACCAAGGGCCTTAAAGCACCTCAGCTAGGTGCCCAGTATTTTGTTTATCAGCCTATTACTTACTCTTTTGACAAAACCTCTCCTTTTAGTGAACCTTATATGTTTAAAGGATACCTCCTGTTTTGCTCTAAATTTGTAGTGCATGATTCCTGTTAATTCCTTCTTAACACTTCTAAATATGAAAAGAGTGTTTGCTTTGAAGGAATGATTGCAGCACCTTCTGTCCATTGTGCAATTGTCTTCACTATCAGTAGCAGTAAATGTGAAAAGGCTTGTTATTTTTAACATATCTCTCAACTGTCCCTAATTTTCAGGGACCTCCCTATTTCTGAATCAAATTTTAGTTCTGTCCCTATTAATCCCTTCTAAAAGTTTTGACTTTGGAAAAAAGGTAGTGAATTACACTTAAAAAATAATAACAAAAAGTAGAGTTATAGACTTTTTTACTTCAAAAGGTGTATATTAATTCACACATTCACTTCTTCTGTCGGCATCTCAAATGAAAGCATTAATGTTGAGATTTGTTCCTGATTGGTTGAGAGCTATGATGCAATGCTCCTTTGTTGTAGCATCTTCTGACCATTGTGTACACATTTTCACTGTCATTAGTAGTAAAACACATTGGTACTCTGTGTGATGACATTCAACCTATTGTACTCCCATATGGAATTTATACAGAATGAAAATAAGTCATACGCAGTACTGAGTCCCACTGTACCAAAGTTGTAGAGTTTATAAGACATTATAAGGACATAGAAAAAGACACAAATTTTTTAACAGGTTTTGTGAGGTTATTCAAACACACACACAAAAAATCGAATGACAGTGATTACAAAGCCAATTATTTTATCGGTGAATTGTAGTATATTTCCTGATGGTGGCATGTTATCACTTAAAAAGCTCTTTCCTGCCTTTGCCACATACTTTGGTCAGTAATATCATTCTGTATTTTCCCATAAGAACATTCACATATATCAGCCACCACCAGGTAGTGCTTGTATTTGTTATAACAGAAGTATTTAAGAAGCCTTACAACATCCCGAGTCGTGGCTCTGAAAAGACAGCTGTCAGTTTGTTCACATCCAATTACCAAAACACTTCCTAGGGTATATGCATCTATTGTTGGCCTTGAGGACTTATGGCATGCACACCTGTAGACTCTCTAAGGTATGTGCAATGGCTGTTGAAGTAACGCATTTATTCATAAATAAAAAATATTGCTTGGTGACTATGATTTTTTAGTTTTACTTCTTGGAGGGCTGGGGATAGACTTTTAAACACCTTGGCATACATAAGTACAGTGTAGGTGCTTTGTTTTGCTGGGCATGCATGTGTTGTTTGCTGAATCCATAATGCTGTAAGAAGAAGATGTCAATATTTGCTAAGTACTTACAACTATCACAAAGTGGGTCACATTGTGGTAGAAATAATGTATTTTTTAGTATGTATAGAGCAATCTGTACACTGCTTCAAAACATCAAGTTCTGTCAGACCAGCTGTTACATAAAGGCTATGAGTTGCCTGTGCTTCCATGTTAACCAAAGTGCAAGTGTGCTTAGGGACTGTGCATGTAATAAGGTTCTCTTTCATCTGGAACAGGAAGTAAGTTGCCTTGCACTTATGAACTTTTGTTTTTCACTAGCACAGCAGTAAGTACTTCAGCTAAAAATGACTGTGAGCTCTGGAATGCTGATCACTAATTATAAATGAAGCTAAACAGTTTGCTAGCTACAGAAGACATCAGAGTAGGTATCACAGAGAAAGAGAGTCTAGAAAAAATTGTGCAGTATGATATACACAGAAAGTAGTACAGTAAATACTGCAGACAGATTTTTTGATTGTGTCTTTCGGCTTTTCCTGGTTAGGGGTCGCCACAGCGGAACTCTGGTCTGCTAATAATTGGCAGTTGATTTTTACGTACCGGCTTGCCAGGCCTGATGCACAACCTTCAATGAAGGTACACCCATTTACGCATGTCTCCACGCAGAAGACGCTCTAGCTGAGAATCGAACCGGACAGCATCTTACTGTGAGGAGACAATGCTACCGCAGCAATACTGCAGACAGATATAGTAGTAATTAGTATTACTGCAGTATGATATATACTGAAAGAAGTACAGGAAATAGTACACTCAGCAATTAGTAAGTAGTGCAGTGTGATATATACTGAAGGTAGTACAGTAAATAGTATACTCTTAGCAATTAGTAAGTAGTGCAGTGTGATATATACTGAAGGTAGTACAGTAAATAGTATACTCTTAGCAATTAGTAAGTAGTGCAGTGTGATATATACTGAAGGTAGTACAGTAAATAGTATACTCTTAGCAATTAGTAAGTAGTGCAGTGTGATATATACTGAAGGTAGTACAGTAAATAGTATACTCTTAGCAATTAGTAAGTAGTGCAGTGTGATATATACTGAAGGTAGTACAGTAAATAGTATACTCTTAGCAATTAGAAAGTAGTGTAGTACAGTGAATAGTATACTCTTAGCAATTAGAAAGTAGTGCAGTGTGATATATACTGAAAGTAGTACAGTAAATAGTATACTCTTAGCAATTAGTAAGTAGTGCAGTGTGATATATACTGAAGGTAGTACAGTAAATAGTATACTCTTAGCAATTAGTAAGTAGTGCAGTGCGATATATACTGAAGGTAGTACAGTAAATAGTATACTCTTAGCAATTAGTAAATAGTGCATTATAATATATACTGAAGGTAGTACAGTAAATAGTATACTCTTAGCAATTAGTAAGTAGTGCAGTGTGATATATACTGAAGGTAGTACAGGAAATAGTATACTCTTAGCAATTAGTAAGTAGTGCAGTGTGATATATACTGAAGGCAGTACAGTAAATAGTATACGCTTAGCAATTAGTAAGTAGTGCAGTGTGATACATACTGAAGGTAGTACAGTAAATAGTATACTCTTAGCAATTAGTAGATAGTGCAGTATGATATATACTGAAGGTAGTACAGTAAATAGTATACTCTTAGCAATTAGTAAGTAGTGCAGTGTGATATATACTGAAGGTAGTACAGTAAATAGTATACTCTTAGCAATTAGCAAGTAGTGCAGTGTGATATATACTGAAGGCAGTACAGTAAATAGTATACTCTTAGCAATTAGTAAATAGTGCATTATAATATATACTGAAGGTAGTACAGTAAATAGTATACTCTTAGCAATTAGTAAGTAGTGCAGTGTGATATATACTGAAGGTAGCACAGTAAATAGTATACTCTTAGCAATTAGTAAATAGTGCATTATAATATATACTGAAGGTAGTACAGTAAATAGTATACTCTTAGCAATTAGTAAGTAGTGCAGTGTGATATATACTGAAGGTAGTACAGTAAATAGTATACTCTTAGCAATTAGTAAATAGTGCATTATAATATATACTGAAGGTAGTACAGTAAATAGTATACTCTTAGCAATTAGTAAGTAGTGCAGTGTGATATATACTGAAGGTAGCACAGTAAATAGTATACTCTTAGCAATTAGTAAATAGTGCATTATAATGTATACTAAAGGTAGTACAGTAAATAGTATACTCTTAGCAATCAGTAAGTAGTGCATATATATACTGAAGGTAGTACAGTAAAAAGTATGTTTGTGTCTTTCGGCTTTTCCTGGTTATGAGTTACCACAGTGGAACTCCGGTCCGCTAATAATTGGTAGTTGATTTTTTCATGCCGAGTTACCAGCCCTGACGCACAACCTTCAACGAAGGTACGCCTATTCATGCATGTCTCCACGCAGAAGATGCTCTACCTGAGAATCGAACCGGACAGCGTCTTACTGTGAGGCGACAATGCTACTCTTAGCAATTAGTAAGTAGTGCATTATAATATATACTGAAGGTAGTACAGTAAATAGTATACTCTTAGCAATTAGTAAGTAGTGCAGTGTGATATATACAGAAGGTACTACAGTAAATAGTATACTCTTAGCAATTAGTAAGTAGTGCAGTGTGATATATACTGAAGGTTGTACAGTAAGTAGTATACTCTTAGCAATTAGTAAATGGTGCATTATAGTATATACTGAAGGTAGTACAGTAAATAGTGCAGCCTTAGTGCAATAGTAATTAGTATTATTGCAGAACAATGTAGAAAGAAAGTAGTACAGGAATTAGTACACCCTAAGCACAATAGTAATTGGTATTACTGCAGTATGATAAACACCAAAAGTACAGTGAATAGAACAGTCTTAGTTCATTAGTTGAATCTGTTCTCTCAGTATTACACAGACTGTGATTATGTGTGTCCTCCCATGTACTACCTTGTCTCTCCTTCTGTTTGCCATTTACCTTGTGAGGATATCAAGTAGTGTTTAATGTCTGTCAGCATCTATTTTGTGGTCTGAGTGTGTTACCTAAAACAGGGGTAGATTCATATCTGATTACATCAGCACTGTGAAGAACTTGCAATGGGAATTCAAATGCAGAAGGACTAACACCAACTTCATCTTGTCTGAACATACTGCACTTTTTTGAGTGCACTATGTACCACTGAGAAGTAAACGGATGAGACTTCTGAAAATGCATATTTTAACATGGCCATAGTCTTTTTCCCTTACTACTCACTGTCTGTGTTCCTTCTGCTTAAACATGGCTTTATGGTCATCTGACAAGGTGGCCTGCTTTTTTTTGTATCACATTCACATTAAAAGTAGAAATCAAGAAATTTGTGCATCAAACAAAATAAATTACATGAAAAGTGAGTCAAGACATTAACATCTGTGTTTTTTCAGTATGAATGCCATAAAGCCTTACCGATCTTAAATCATATAATGTCACTAGCAACTATGAAGCCTTTTACAATTTAAAACTAGTCACTGAAAGGCAAACTGAAGACATTCTGAATTATTCATTTCATGTTGAAATGAAAGAAGGTATTATGTTACATTAAAGTTGATATTTTAAACTGCCATTCTCACTTGCACAAATCATGAAGGGTTTCATTTGCCCTTTTTTGCAGACTCTAGTAGGATTAAAACCATGAATCATTTGGCTCAGGGACTTAAATCTGGCATTATAATATGTTAATTAACCTCAAGTGAAGTTAATTTACATAGAAGAAATATTAGTGTTGAATTTGAAGGACAGCTACTTGTCTGAACTTGTCTGTTGTAATCACCTTTTCTTTTAAACTCCCAAGGAAAGATAACAGTTTATCAGTAGAAGAAATAAACCAGAAAGATTACTTTATGTGGTATGCATAAGCAAAATTGGATTTTCTTTTGTAATTTACAAATTTGTTCATTATAGTGATGTAATATGTTCTCTGGTTGAAAAAGCATTTAGCAAACAAAACTCTTTGTATGATTATTATCTTATTTTGGGCAAACTCATAGTTTTCATGTGACTGCTGCAAATATTTGCAAATATTTGTAGACCTAATATTCAAGGGTAGTGTCACAAAAGCTGCCTTATTATTGCAATATAAACCATAGTCGGTCTTGACTTTATATCTGCTTAGATGCATTCCTAGTCGCATTTCTAAAATCAAAGAACATTAAGATGCATTCTTTATAGGTTCATAGGTAGGTATTAGGCTATCTGCCCGAAGACATTTATAAGTTTAGCCAGAATGTGTTGGCTTTCGCCACCCCTCCCCCCCAGATTAGTTCCCTGTGCCTCTGTCCAGCAGAGCCATTGAAGTGATCCTAGGGTAAACTTTCTGTTTCCCATCCATTCGTCAAGGTTTCTCTTGAAGAGGGTTAGCGAGGAGCTCTGCCTAATGTAGATTGGAATCTTGTTCCAGAGCATGGGAAGTCTCTGGGACAGGAATCTATCCCTCCAGCACGTCCTATTTATTGTTGTGGTGAGGTTTAGATCCCTGGTGCGTGTGGCTCGAGGGGATATGGTTTTCTTTAGGTGGAGCATGTCCATCAATTCTGGGTTGGACATGGCCTTGTATGTCAGGCAGAGCACATATGAGTAGGCGGTATGCAACCAAGTACAGCTGGAGTTTCTTCAGTCGAGCTGCATAGGGCATCTGCTTGAGGCCAGTGATCCTCTTAGTGAGGTACTTCTGTGGTCTTTCCAGTTGTTGCAGGTGTCTTGTAAGGTACATCCCAAATGGGGCATTGTACTCTATGATGGGCCTGATGAGTGATGCGTAGAGGGGCCCAATGACCTCTTTTGATCTGGATGCAAACCCTTTTGTGATTAGGTGGGCCACATAGAAGGATTTTCTAACCACTTTGGCAATGTGATTATCAAAGGAGAAGTTACTATCTACTTGGGTCCCCAGATCACTTATTACGTCTTCCGTATTTAGGGGGCTACCAAATATGTGGTAGTTTGTGGGTACTTTGTTTTTTCCAAAGGGGATAACTATGCACTTTTTGGCATTTAGCTTGAGGCCATGGTTTTGACACCAGGTATCTGTCTCAGTGTGACCCTTTTGGAAGGTGTCTGTGTCAGCTAGAGAGTCAATTATAGCCCCTAGTTTGCAGTCGTCTGCGAACTTGATCAGCCATAGTCCTCCTGTGCTTGCCTGTACCTCTGAGAAGTACATACCGAACAGGAGGGGTCCTAGGACTGAGCCCTGGGGAATGCCACTTGTAACTGCTTTAGAGTCAGCCCTAGATCTCGCAACTCTTACCATGTGGGTTGTGTCCGTGAGCCAGTTGGCAACCCATCTCATGACATAGGGGTTTATGTTCAGGCTGGTGAGCTTGTCTATAATACCTGAGTGGGGAATGGTGTCGAAGACCTTGCGAGTTCTAGGTAGGCTGTGTAGACCACCCTTCCCTCGTCTATAGCCTTGGTAACTGTCTCAAAGAAGTCTACCAGGTTTAGGAGGCACGATCTGCCTTAATGAAGCTGAAATGGGTAGGGTCCAGTGTTTGGAAGTTAACAATGTCTCTGTTAATGAGATCCATGATGATGCACTCCATAGCTTTGCAGACCAAGCTAGTCAGGCTTATAGGGTGATAGTTCACTGGGTCAGTTGTGGCTCCACCTTTGTGGAGCGGAATAACCATTGCTGTGCACCACTCTGTGGGCACATAGCCTGTGGAGAGGCTGAGTTTAAACAGTGTGTTTAGGTAAGGGGTTAGTTCATCTTTGAGCTCATGTAGGACACAGCCTGGGACACCGTCCGGTCCCATTGATGCTGTGTTTTTGGCTTTGGAGAGGGCTGTTTTAACCTGGGTTTCTGTGATTTCAGGGGCACTACATTCTTCTGGTATAGTTATGGGCCCTTTTGGGGGTGCGGGGTGAATTTTGTACTGAACCTGTCTGCCAAGATGTTGGCTGTATTGGTCTATTCAGTGTATTTTGTGCCATTCTGCACTAACTACAATCAGATCTGAGAATTGCCACTTAGATTCTTGACATAGCTAAAGAATGCCTTGTGGTTATCATTGGAGTCCATGGCAATTTTTCTTTTGAAGCTAGCCTTGGATGATTTTACGAGGGAGTGTAGTTTCTTGCTGATACTGATCAGGGATGTCATCCCTTCTTGGGATTTTACTCTTTTCTGTACTAGTTTCCTCCTTCTATTGTATAGCTTGTTTATGGCAGGGGTCCACCAGACTGGTTTCCTTTTCTTGGATGAGTAAGTCTTGTTTTGTTTGGGATAGCATGATCCATGCATTTTTGTAGGTGCCTGTAGAGTGCATTAGTAAAGGATTTCGCAGCTTGGACAGCATTATTCTTTAGCATGGGGGCTTTGAAACTTCCCACCTTGGTCTTAAGTAACGCGAAGTTTGCTTTTGAAAAGTTTTTCACGGTGGTTTCTTTGACCGGGGGTGGTGGTGGAATGTGGATATTTAGAGTGATTAGTTTATGGTCAGATCTGACCAGCGAGGGGTTGACCTCCGGTGTGGAACACCGGTCACCCATGTTGGTGATGACCAGGTCCAATATGTTGTCACCTCTGGTGGGGGTGTTGACCAGTTGATCCAAGGCATTTGAGTTTATAAATTCTAGGAAATGTTGGGCAAGGGAGTTTGTACTTGAGTAGTTCTCCCAGTTAATGTTTGGGTAATTTTAATCACCCATTATCAGGGTGTTTGGGAGGACCTTTATGTTTCCCAGTGTTTCCAGGAATGCGGAGTTGGGGTCCCGGGACATGGTGGGTGATCTGTAGCAAGCTATAATTTGAATAGCAGTTTTGCCCATTGTTAGTTGCATGTGGATGATCTCTGAAGCAACCTGCTGTGCCACTAACCTGGTGGTGTGGGTATCCTTGATGAATATGGATACTCCCCCGCCTTTTGTATTTCAGTCCGGGTTTTGTGGCCAAAATGTATGGTATGAGTTGTAGCCTGGTAGTGCTGGGATGCTCTCTGGAGCCTTAAACCAGGTTTCTGTTACTGCACATATATCAATTTCCTCCATACTGAGGAGTGTCTCGAGTGCATGCATTTTGAGGTTTAGAATTCTGGCATTGAGTAGCATTATCCTCAGTTTTTTGTTACTTGTGCTATTTACGGCAGTGGGTTTGTCTTTTGAGCCTTGCCTAAAAAGGCACTATGGGGTGGTAAGTGCCTTGGCCAGTATTCGAAAGCCTAAGGGTGACAGGTGCAAGCCATCTCTAGCGAAGCAGCATGGCTTGTCGAGCATGTCATCCCAGGCTGACAGACACTGGATCCCCTTTGAATGACACTAGAAGCTTAGCCAATTGTTGAAATTGATCATTTTTTCTCTATACCGTGGTATCATTCTTGGTGAGGGCCGGATGCTACTCAGGGTCAGGGTCATACCGGCCTGGACTACATGATCAAAGAGCTCCTCCATGTCTCTTTTCATGTAGTCCAGGGAGGTACAGCTCAGGTCATTCACACCAACATGGACAATGACAGAGTCATATTTGTACTTGTTCTGGAGTGACCTGAGTGCTTGTGTCATGTGGCGGATCCTGGCACCTGACAGGCAGCTAACAGTAACCTTCTCCTATGTTCAGCCTAGTGAGTGAGACATCAGTGTGCCTGACTATAGAGTCACCTATTACTAGTGTGTTGGGTATGTTATTTTGCCTTAAGGGCTGTGATTGTGTGGCACACTGGTTTTGTGAAGTATATGTTTCATGGTTTGTGTTGGGGGGTGGAGGTTGCTTGGATGTCTGCTTTGGAGGTCTCTGTTGCTTTTGCAGATTTTTATTTATAGCCTCCAAGTATGTTTTCTTGTATTTATGTGTGTTTTTTACCTGTGCTGGTTTCATAGGTCTATGTGAGACTGGTGGTGTGATGCAAGTAATTCCCTTCTCCTCTTGACTGCCTCGTCCAGTCTTGGGTTGAGAGAGTGTAGCCTCCAGTTTGGCTATATAATTGCATCTCTCGCATGTATTAGTGTTTGGTGGAAGGAGGAGAGGGTTGTCTGTGTACATGACGCAATTGTAACATTGCCTCAAAATGCCCAGATTCACATGTTGGACTGGAGAGTACACCTGAAACTGCCCTTTGGACATGCCTGGATAGGTACAGTGAACTGTTTTACTGACTGGTTGGTAAGATCGAATAGAGAGCCTTGTCAACATACGAGTCATATTTACTTAATTTGAAATCAATTCCAAATGGCTGTAGTCTCATAAGTAGGATCATGTAAGCATGTATAACATTGATTACTTAAATGATTATGAAAATGCATGAATGCTTTGCAATGTTTTTTTTTTTTTCAGCAGTAATGGTTAGAAAAATATTCTGCAGAGTTAAAAAAATTATATTTAACCTCTATGGGCAGTTATTTATATAGTGCAATATCTACATGTTTGTGCAATGATCCTCTTTATTTTGCCAAAGGATAAATTGCTTAGATGAAATCATGGTGGTCAGAGTTTGCCTTTGTCCAAGGCTGCTGTGACCAAGGAGATGTTGATTCCTTTAGGGTAAAATGGTGAGGTGGATTTGCCTTTTTGAAAAATAATTTACATTAACAAAAAATTGCTTTGATAAGTAATTATATAAAATGCATTTCTACATAAGGGTAAATAATTACTGCATTATAGATTAATTTAAGCACAAAAAATACAGCTCCCATAATCATGACACCATTTATCTGTGTTTGCTTTCATTACTTCTTTGTAAGTGCTTTCACTGTCTATTTTCTCTCACTTTCTGAAACTGAATATATTAAAACCTAAGCTGATTACCTCAGCTTAAAGTATACAGACCTGAAATGAATACTAGAGTGGTATTCATAATCTTGCCCTTCGACTGCGGTGGTGGTGCGGTAGCGTTGTCACCTCACAGTTAGACGTTGCTCGTTCGATTCTCAGTTCGAGCGTCTTCTGTGTAGTGACATGCATGAATGGGCATACCTTCGTTGAAGCCAGTACGTAAAAATCTACTGCCAATCATTAGTGGACCGGAGTTCCGCTGTGGCGACCCCTAACCGGGAAAAGCCAAAAGACACAAACAAACATTCATAATCTTGCCCTTCATTGGTGCAGGGGTAGCCTGCAAAGGGTGGCACTACCCAGATACTGAGATGTTTTCAGGATATGTGATTCACGCTGACTATGCAAACACAGAAACATTCTGGTAAACATGACTCTTTACAGCAAAAGTGTAACATGCTTAATGAATAGGCATTATGGAAGAGGTACTACATGAATACGGCACCTTAGACATTGGTGTTTTACTCAGATTCTAGAGATAAATGTAAAAAGGCCTAATTTGCATACAAAACATATAAAGGACCCTGAACTTTTATGAGTGGTGTATAATAGCACCATGTAGAAGTGGATTTATGTGGAATAATGGGTGTTACTATGAAACAGCTCAAATGAGATAAAATAATTTATCTTGGTGTCATTTTAGTTCTTGTGCAAGCATGGACAAACTACAGAAAGGATTGTTTCAAGAAATAATTCATTTTGGTGTCATTGAAGTGCTTGTGCATATATGGGCAAACTACAGAAAGGATTGTTTTGGGAAATAATTCATTTTTGTGTCACTGAAGTTCTTGTGCATACTTGGACAAACTACAGAAAGGATTGTTTTTGGAAATAATTCATCTTGGTGTCACTTCAGTGCTTGTGCATACATTAATGTACTACAGAAATGATTGTTTCTGGAAATAATTCATTTTGGTTTCA
Organism: Protopterus annectens; assembly: GCF_019279795.1. NCBI lineage: Eukaryota > Metazoa > Chordata > Ceratodontiformes > Protopteridae > Protopterus > Protopterus annectens. The sequence continues at coordinate 29,009,382 of NC_056727.1, read as the reverse complement.
TTGAAGTGCTTGTGCATACTTGGCAAAGTACTGAAGGGATCGCTGAGGGAAATGATTCATTTTGTGTGTAATTTCTTCTGCATACGTGATTCGTGGATTACAGAGTCGATACAATATGTGCAGCAATGCATTTTATAATGGATGTGCGTAGCGCATGGATATTTGTCTATGAGTCACAAGAACACTCCATTATCACCTGCCACTGTACACACTTTCTCATTTACACCTCATTATACTTCATTTGCTTACACTAAATCATGGACAGTGCATTTTAATCTAAATGGCCTCTATGAGTCACTGCCTAGCTATGCTCATTTGCAGACATTGCCTAAACCTGTACCCAATTTGAGCAATGACTAGGAATGCCAGCCCTAGTTTGCTTTAAATGGTCAAATGTTATCACATTGTATTCATTGCATGTAGATAATGTCTCTTATTCTCTAATGCATTCCTGTTTTCGGGTGCATTATAGCATGCACAGTTTGTCGATGCCCCCTGTCATGAACACAGTGAATATGATGCCCCCTGTCGTGAACACAATAGATACAATGCCCCCTGTCATAACACAATAATTATACCGGTATGTATCGGTATTTACAGTGAACATGAAATACAGAACACACTTACAGACTTAAACACATTCAGTATAAAAGGTACACAAACAAAGCAACCTCAAATTGCTGGTGCATTCATACACTGCTCACCTGCTGAACGCAATCATACTAGCAGTGAGGATCCATACTGTTCACTCTCAGTGAACTCACAACTCAGTGGCAGTGTTTCTGACCACTCACTACTAATTTCCAGAAAAAACTCATGAAAGAAAGGAGGAAGGGCCACCTCTCAGTCACAGGCGTATTTCTAAACTGAACAAATACTCAGATAAAAAATAACAGGTTTGGTGGATATGCTTCTCGATTGTTTTTGCCAGGAAACTGATACAACAGACTCACTTCTTTAAATACCAACTTACTTCTCTACCCTCACAATTATAATTAACTCATAGCCTGTAGGCATAGACTTCCTATTTGCTCCTCCTAATTCTCAATTCTAGCATATTAACTAATAAAATGCAACTACTACTAATCCTGATCACAATTTCAGAATAAATTGTTGCACCCCAGGCAAGAACTCATGGACAAAACTTTCAGTATGGTGCAAACATGCTTTACGTTACAAACCAGACTGCATTACAAACTTGTAACTGCTTGAACCTATCTCTCTGTGACCAAAAGTGCGTTTGATATAGGATTGTATGATGTATTTTGAAGAGTTCAGCCATTTAGGAGTAAGACATTCAACAACCAAGAAATACATGAATAATACTAGAAACATTTTTCTTGGAGATAAGAATAAGGTTGTATGTAAACTAATATATTAGTTTATATTCTTTAATCTTAACTCTATTCCTACACCTGTATCCACTGCCTTCAACTCTACTCTTACTCTCCTATAATGAGAATAAGATACATTTATTATTCCCTTTATCTAATAATTGCTCATAACTTTCTAGTGTGATTTTGTAAAAAAAAAAAAAAAAATTAATTTTGCTTATTTTACATTTTCTGTATAGAAATGCTTAGTTCAATTTATTTAGTATTGCCTAGTTTTAATTCTGTAGAATTGCTTAGTTTAACTTTGTCAATTTCCTGTTTGGAGCTTTTCTCCCCGGGCCTCTACTGAAAATGGACATATATCCAGCTAGACTAGCCCGGTCAACAAATGTAAAATAAAATAAAATAAAAAAAATAAAAAATATATTATTAGATAGACATGAGTCCTGTAACCACTACAAGCAGAGCTGAGATTGTTAATGACACGAGAAAGGATTGTATGATGCATTGGAATTATTATAGTCAAATATATTTTATATAATAATCTAAAAACTTGGAATGTAAATTTGGCTATATTGATGCAATATCATTATCAAGGCTGAAGCTATTAATATGGAATCAAAAGATGAAAAGGCTAAGAGTCCCATTCCCAAATAAAGCGCACTAGGTGAAGTTGTTGCAGGAGTACTGAGAAAGTTTATTATTAATAAACAAAAACATGCTCTCTTTAATCTGTAAAGACTGCAAACAACAGTGCAACTTATAAGCTTAACTAACACCAGTACAACCACAGGCCTGTAATCGAGATGGTCTTTAAATTGATTTGATTACAAAACCTATAAAGCAAAAAATATTACCACTGTCTGTGCAGCAACCCTTATGAATTTATGTTTTTAGTTATCAATTACCAATCAATGTAAAAAGGGAGAAAGTAAAGCTAAAAAGGGCCTGAGGCCATAAAGAGACATTCAGCAGGTCTAGTAACCTGCACCCTGCCATTTTTTTATATATATCTATATCTTTATCTGAGTATACAGATAGATTGAGATATATAAACTGAGCAAGAACAAGGAAATTCCATAGTAACAAAACAGGAAAGAATTGAATGTTAATTACCTTTGGTGTGCATGACCATTATACCACTGGGAAAGATTTAAACTGAGCTTGTTTGCTGCAAATAGACAACTGCATATTTGAAAACAGGGATGAGCTTAAGTTTAATATCTTTGTCATATACCTCCTGGTGTTCATCTACTGATATGCTTAAAAATGGCCAAGCTCTTGAGAATCTATGACTAATACACTTTCAGACTTTTTCTATTGCTTGTGGGTTAATGGCTCCAATCTGGGTTTAAGCTGGGGGCAAAAGCTGACTAAACTAAGGATACTAATTGGTAGGAATGTTTAATTGTTGCTAAATTCCGTAGGATGCTGTATATACATCACCTCTTAAGTATAAAACCTAGGTCATAAGCCCCAGTATGAATAATGACTGTGAAGAGGCCCTGTTTGCTGAATCTATTGTTGAAGGTAAAGGAACAGATGCCTCCTTCATAATCTGGGCTTCCTTTCTAAATTACTTCAAAGCTGATTGTTCTAACCCAAGATGTAAATCATTGGATCAGACTGAAGGTCTGGCCTAGGCTTGCAAAATGAAGAAGTGACCAAGGATAAAAATGATCTTTCTTCTTGGAAATGAAAAAAAAAATAATTTAGTTATGGTTGGACTGGCATATAAAACTTAAGTAGGCATTGGAGGACCATCTATTCAGCTTCTTGAAAATGGTGGTCTGGGCTAATGAAGCTAAGTCAGAGACTTGGCCAATTCTGAATGAGTGGGAGGTGTATAGTTTGGGAGAAATACTTAAGTGAATCAAAACTCCCCTGATGTTGTCAGACAGATTAAAACTGGTAATTTTACAGCCATCCTTGGGGGTAAATACATAATTTCTGTTGTTTGGGTGTAGAATTAATGTCCTGGGTGTCATGCCCCATATAACCAGAAAAAATGGTCATTGCTTCTCTGTAAATTAACTTGAGGGCTGAGACCTAACTGATCGCTTTCAGCTCTGGGAATCCAGATTAATATTGCCTTCTGAATGAAAACTAGGTCTCTATGTTTATGCACTTAGGTCTGCTAACCAGTTCCCACTCTAAAAGCAACAAATAAAATAAATTCCCCCAAAGATAATAACTGTAATATGAATCAGAAGAGGAATGTGAAGTGAACAATGCGTATTTCTTTAGCGATGAGCTAATAGGATGTTGTTCACCTTTTCTGAAGTTGCCCACCATTTAAACACTCTGGAGATTGTCCAGCGCTTAGTGACATCAGGATCTTGAAATATCTTAGCATATAAACTTAAGGCTAGTAGGTTTACTCTGACTGTGCCCAGGGAAAGGCCCATGAGTTTCCAGTGATGGAAATAGAATAGTATAATATGAAAAGTCCATTTGCACTCCCATATTTCTATACTGCAAAAAAAAAAAAATATATATATATATATATATATATATATATATATATATAAAGTGGTTAATTGCTAATGGACATGCTCTCTTGGTGCTTTTGGCCTGGTTTCCAAAAACAATTTGTTGTTATCCTACTCCAGTCATCCAAGTCCTTTTGTTATTAGAGCAGGGACTAAATCTGCTTGTGGAGCCAACATTTTGAATTGCTGGACCTACAGTTAAGAAAGTATATCAGCTAATTAGATTTTAGACCCATTAATATGCTCAGGAGTGAAAGACATATTTATCTTTATAGAAAGAAGAACTAAAAGCCTCAAAACAGAATTGACCCAAAAATGTTTTGTAAGACATTTTGCTATGTACCTCATCTAGCGCTTTATTTTCTGATCTAAAAAAATGAAGCTCTTGTTAAAGTCGGTTGTGCCATATCTGAATGGAAACCCATATTTGGACAATTGGTGAATAATTGAAGGTTTTTGTTTGATACCCCATTGTCTTCCCAAAATAATGGGCAATTGTAATCCAGGAGAGAGCTTGACGTCAATCTGAGATCTTCTGTGACTCCAGTGTTAACCCTCACCCTGTAATCTCTCTTTGGTCTCCTTGAAAAATGTTCTCTTATAGATTTGATGAAAGTTCTGCCATTGTTGGTGTTCTGCATGCAAAACTGAGGAGGTCTATCAGCTTCATGACTTGTCTAATCATTATGCTTTTAAATGAAAACGACCTTGTATAGTGTCGATCTTAATACCAAAAATTGTTAACACCTTGACTTGCCCTTCTAATTTGCCTTCAACCAGGGGGACACCTAGTGAGATGCATAACTTGACCAATACCTGACAGCCTTCCTTAGTTTGAGCTTCACTTTCTGCCATAATTAAAAAAATCATCAAGGTACTAAATCCCAAAGGAGAGCAGGTTTTAACTGCTTCCAGCACCAAAGAAGTGACTTACTGAAGCAGCCAATCACCAAGCAAGCCACGGAGCACCCCACAGGCATGGCTTTGGCAAAGACGTACATGCCATTGAATGCTATGCTTACCATTTGCCAGTCCCGAGGGTGAATTGAGTCAGTTTTATTTATGCCATCATTCACTGATAGATTTTCTGGGTATGATACGCAGTGTATTAAATTGTACATACATAGTTTGTCCTTGAGGATGAAGCTTAAGGGGGAAATAATAAGTGGTTCACATGGGGACATGGGAGTGCATGAAAAGGTCCCTTGACCCATTCTAGTTAGATCATTTTTGATATGAGAGACTGATGTGTTTCTTCCTTTATTTTATGTTAAGTTTTTGTATGGTGAATATGAGTAGTGACTGTGGGACCCTTATGTAGAAACCCATGGTAAAACTTTTAATGATAAAAGTGGCAACTATTTCGACAGGATGATTCTTTAAGAGTTCTTTGATACGTGCTGTTTTAATGGGAAACTTGTTTGGGACTTCTGGGTTTGGTTGCATTCTATACTGAAATTGAGATGAGGTGAGGGACCCTTTTGGGTCTTTGTGCCAACATCTTATGGTGAGGTGTCTTCCACCACTAATGTTGCAGTTGTGATGAAATGTACATACAGGCTATCATCAGTTGCTGGAATTAAAAGCTGCATAAGACCAGTGGATGATTATTCATTTTGTTGGCTAGGTTCTGTCCTTTGTTTGTCCACAGTTACACTGAGCCAGGTTTCGCCTTGTCTGGTCTTCCATTTTAATTGACTGTCTTTTACTTTTAGTTTCCTGAAGCTTCAGTAACAGTTGTACCAAGACATTCAATGTCTTAGAGTGTGGGCCTTCCATACCCCATACCATGAATAAATAACCTAGTAATGGTTTAGTCTTAGAAGGGTTCTTTTCTACAGCTACCACCATGTAATATATGTACGCAATGACCAAGTTGCCCCATGACTTTATCTTTATACCTTTTGGCTGCCATTTGGCCAAACCCAAAAAGGCCTCTATATGATCTTTGGGCCCTTTCAAGTCAGCATCAATGATCTTCTGAATATCTTTACCATCTCCAAGATAAAAAAAAAAATATATATATATCTATATATGTATATATATATATATATATACATATATATATATATATATATATATATATATATATATATATATGTGTGTGTGTGTGTGTGTGTGTATATATATATATATATATATATATATATATATATATATATATATATATGTGTATATATATATATATATATATATATATATATATATATATATATATATATATATATATGAAATCACCTCTCCAAATCTTTTCTTTTAATGTTTGTGATATATCCACAATAATACCTCAGTCTTGCATTTTTTGCTGGAATTGTTTTATGTGTTTCAATTATTTTAGTTGCTATGCTCTCATTTTAAGAGAGTGATTCCCCCAGAGTGCACTACTGGTAATAATGGAAATGGCTGATGATGGGTGTGTCTGTGGGTGCCGTGCTGGGGGCCATTAGACTCATAACATTAGTTGGCCTTTGATTTAAGAAGTTTTTACTGCTCTTAACTACTATTTGAGCTGATCTCACCCTACCTTTATCATTAAACATTTCAATAAAAGCCTCTATATATCCATCTGTTTCACACAACTGATCTTCCACTTGGTTTACAGTAGCTAATGATGCCACTGTACCTGTGGGAAAATGCTGAGAATTGTCCTTGAGGTCTTGAACTCTTGTCTCCTTTCTGCTTTTCCTTCTTTTTTTTAGGAGCTACACTCTTTTTCTCCATTGTATGGCTCTGTGGTTTGATTTAACAATCTCTTTATGTTCTCCTGCCCTGCTTTTGTCATTTGGTTATTCTCTTCTGCTGAAAATTCATGAAAAATAACCCGGCTTCTTTGGAAATTCAATTCCATCTTTGTTTGAGATAAAATATTAAAGCCACAGGGAAAATCCACAAAAGATATGAATATTACTAAAATATCATGGAGATTATCTTATTTATATTATCTGTTTTTATATATACAATTTTTATTTAAGTTAATTAACTTGATTTCCCTCTCATGCTTGTGGCTATAATAAAGTTATTGTAATATGTGCTTTATATATCTATATCTAATCTATATCTATAATATGAAGCTATATATATATATATATATATATATATATATATATATATATACACATCTCTCTCTGTATATATATATATATATATATATACACATATGTCTATATCTGTCTATATGTATATATATATATATATATATATATATATATATTTATATATATATACCTATCTATATATATATATATATATATATATATATATATATATATATATATACCTATCTATATATATATATATATATATATATATATATATATATATATGTATCTAGGGAGAGAGATAGATATATATATATATATATATATATGGCCCCTATCATAACACTGAAAGGTCAAAAAACTGAAACCCATATGGTCAAACCCATTTCACTGAAAACTCATAACAGAGTTGTGTAAAATGTATGTGATGGTGTCATTTCTTATCGTAGGAGTTATCAGTGAAGTGAGTCTAGTACAGTATGTTTGTGTGATCATGGAGTTAATATGTGTAAGTAAGGGGGTGTGGGGGCAAAGCCTCCATATAAAGGGGAACAGGGGGGCTTCCCCCTGAAAAAACATGTTTTTAATGTATATATCTTGTAGTGAATGTTTTCAGAGTTATGAGTTGTGGCATTTTGAGTTTTCAGTGATAAATGATCGAACTTATGAGTTTCTGTGTTGTGAGTTTTCAATATACTATTATATTGTTTATTTACTTATTTATTTTGGAAAGGTTTAATGGAGAGGTGGAATCACCTTGGTAGCATGAGTGCCTACAACTGCTGACTGAATGTGAACGCTGTGCTTTCTGGTATTTCTTGTGTCATGCTATGCTTTTGAAGTCAGTGAAATGATAATACTATAAGTCTTGTATTTTGTTTATCTTTGTTTTCATGTCTTTTGTGTTGTTCTGTAGCAGTGGTACTACATGTGAATGCTGTTGCCTTAATAAGGATGGGCTTGAGTGAGTGCACTAAATATGGTAGTCAGGTACGTTCTGTGCTTTATACCTCAGGTATACCATTCTGCTATGGGATGGAGAATCCTGCTACTGGAGGAATGAAAGTGGTTGTGGGGCAAATGTGGTGTTTACTTGTGGTGGTCTTTACATAACTTCCACCTAGATAAATATTTGATGGCTGCCTTTAGTCATGTAAACAGCCCACCATTTTATATATATATATATATATCTATATCTATATATATATATATATATATATATATATATATATATATATATATATATATATATATATATATATATATATATATATATATATATATATATTTATATATATATATATATATATAGATATATATATATAAATAAGGTGGGGAGGAGGTGAAAACAGCAAAATGGCTGAATTGCAGCTGCTGAGAATCAAACCATGAGCCTCACATCTGTAAGATAAATGCTTCACTCATGATGCTAGCTCCCTTCAATGCTGTTAGATTGCCTTATAACCGAGATCCCCCCTGTGTGTGTGTGTGTGTGTGTGTGTGTGTGTGTGTGTGTGTGTGTGTGTGTATGTGTTAGAAAAAAGCTGTTTTTTTATATCTGAGCTTGTGGCTTCAGGCTTCAGAAGTATGTGAGGTGGGCAGACTTCCTCCCTCAATGTTGATAACCAAACCCTGGTCATAACTGCATTTGCTTATTTATTTATTTATTTTTGTATTTATTTATTTTGGGTGTATTTCTTTTATTCAGTAATCAGTACATAATTTGCACATCGGTGATTTTTTTTTTTAATGAAGTTGTGACAGTGGGGGAGGGAAAGAATTGTTGGCCTGGCCACCTCGTGAAAACCTTGCTTGTTGGGAGCAAGGAGTAGTGAAAATATGTTCTGTCAAAGCATATGCCTCTACTTGTTGGTTGGAACCCTAATCTTGGGTTGCCTACATTTCTTGAAAAAATTCCCTTATGCAAACTGCAGTTACCAGGGAATCTGTGAGATTGCCTTGGTGAATGGGAAAGTGAATTCCTAAATCTCTCTTGCACGACTTACAGCTGACTGGTTGTCCCACTTAGAGCATTATTATTTATTACTATTATTATTATTATTATTATTATTATTATATGCCGCAGTGGTATGGCAGTAGCATTGTTACCTCACAGCAAGAGGTTCTCCCGTTCGATTCTCATCTGGGCTTGAGAGTGCCTTCTGTGTGGAGTCTGCATGTCTTCCCCACGGTTGGGTAGCATTCGAAAGACATCCGTGCGTAAATGGGTGTGCCTTCATTGAAGGTTGAGCGTCGAGCTGGCACCTCGGTGTTTCATAAAAATCTACTGCCAATCATTAGCGGACCGGAGTTCTGCTGTGGCGACCCCTTACCGGGAAAAGCCGAAAGACAAACAACAACAATTATTATTATTATTATTATTATATTTTTAATATTTGAATTTAAAGAAGTGCTTAACAAACTACTATGAAAATCAACTCACAGTGGTCACTGAGCATCAGTACTAGTTTATTGTTCAGTGTAATGCTGACTGTCAAAGTGATTGTTGGTATGAGAAGAAAACCTTTAAATCAAGGCCATCATGAGTTTAAAATACTTAGGAATGGAGCAAGGCAAACTGTCTTGCTTGGATTTATCAAGATCTCATTTTTGAAGACAAAACAATGTGGACCCTCTAACAAGGTTTGATTGTGCATCTGTGATCTAAAAGTTAATATTGATAATGCAAACATCTTTTAATGCCAAACAAAATATGAGCATAGTTAATGGAAATAATGGGCAGCCACGGTGGTGCAGCGGTTAGTGTTGCTGCCTCACAGCAAGAGGTTCTACGGTTCGATCCTCGGCTTCTGTGCGGAGTCTGTTTGTCCTCTCTGTGGTCGCATGGGTTTCCTCTGGGTGGTCTAGTTTCCTCCCACATCCCAAAGACATGCTGTAGGTGGACTGGACACTGTAAATTGGCCCTAGATGTGAGTGTGTGCATGTGTGCCTTCTGTGGAAGGTTGGGTGTCGGCTTGGCAACTCGACACTGTAAAAACTCCACTGCCAATCATGAGCGGATAGGTGATCCACTGTGGTGACTCCTAACTGGGAAAAGCCAAAAGAAGAAGAAGATGCAATAGAGAAACATACAAAAAAAAATAGTTAAATCCTGAAATTAGATGTAATGTATCAAAGTAAGCAAAAAAAAATATGAAGGATGATTTATACTGGATATATAATAAATCTGGGAACATTAATCGAAATTAGAGCAAAAATACTCTTTTGACTAACACAAAAGCAACTTTGGTTGGAAAATGACTAGATGGACAGCAGCTGGCTAGTAAATAGTGAAAGTAATAAATTCTTGATTTCCTGTATAAGAAATGTAAGGAAATGGATGAAAATTATATCTCCTCTTTTCATTCAAAACTTGATCCTGATCTGATCTTTGAAACAAGAAAAAGATTTTTTGAAAAATATTGCAGTTCCATCTGTAAGTTGTCAGGCTGCATTATATTATTACATTTCACACTAAGGATAAATGCTTAGCAAATCAGTAAAAGTGTCTAAGAAGAGTTAGACTAATGGCATTTTGGAAAGAAAAACATTAGAAAGTGTGTTGTCTTAAAAATAAGATATATTTTCACCACATCTGTAATAGAAATGCATGAAATCAACACGGCCATGATTTTAGTATTAACATGCTAGAAACTGGACCAGCTTTATTTATTTATTTATTTATTTACTGCATTTGTTTACAGGGAAAGTCCACTGAGCTTTGGACAGCCCATTTTCAGTGGAGGCCCGGGGAGAAAAGCTCCACATACAAATTATACAGAACATACAGTTTCAGTTACATTAATGTTAGAAGGCTATACAGTAATAATAATAGGCATGATTTTAAGATAACACAGTATAGTGTACATGTCAGAGTTAACACTGTATTAACAACAGGTAGCCAGGAAATGGATTAATGAGGGGAATGTCAGTGAAAAAACAGGGAGGAATAGGTTTAGGAGTGGTAGTAAGGTAGGTATAGAGAGAGTGGATGGGTATCCAGGTTGGGTAGGTAATAGGGGTAGGCACATCTGGCATAGTTAGAGTGCTGGTTGGTTAAAAAGAGGAGGAATGCATGGATGAGAAAGAAATTGGAGAAGAATTGTCTCTGTATTTCTCAATAATGGCTCTAGCACAATTAATCTACTGACCTTTTAGTGTTCATCAGTTCTCCTAGTGATGTGGATGTCCTCCAAAAGTGTCTCACTCAAACAAATGACTGGTGCCAGAAACATGGCCTCAAACTGAATGCCAAAAAATGCATCATCATTCCCTTTGGGGAGAGTGACAACCCCACAAATTATCGCATTAATAACAAGATCCTAAGCACGCAATCAGTCGTGAGGGACTTGATAGCAAACTGACTTTTGCCCACCATATTGCCTCCGTTGTATGGAAAGCGTTCCACATGGCCCACTTCATTATTAAGGGTATCTCATCCAGGGACAAGGGGGTCATAACATCCCTGTATTCTTCCCTTATAAGACCCATTATTGAGTACAATGCCCCTTTCTGCATGTACATCACAAAGCACATGCAGCAGCTGGAGATACCACAGATGTTCTTCACCATGAGAATCCAGGGCCTCCAACATCTACACTATACAGATAGGCTAAAAGCCCTGTCCCTCTACTCAGTCTCATACAATCTCCTCAGAGGTGACTTCTGTCTGGCATAAAAAGCAATCTCAGACCCCACCTTGATAGGACTGTTGCATATCTGCAAGTCAAGCTCCACTCAAGTCACCCAGACACACGACCTCAACCTGGTCTGCAACATCAATAAGACTTGTTGGCAAAACGGAATTGTGTCCCAGAGACTCCCCTTCTGAAGAATAGTCTCCTTCTCTACATCAAGCAGAGTATCTCATTAACCCTTTTCAAGCGCAACCTGGATAACTGGATGGGGAACATAAAATACACCCCTAGGATTCCACCTGTGTCCCAGCTGGGGAGGGGCATCGGGTGCTGACTTGTCAAAACAAGGGCTAAATTCATGGCTAGGCTTGAAAGCGCCTTTGGGCCAGTAGCCTAGTAATTTCCTATGATCCTATTATCCTATTATCAACTGTAGCTGAGGATGCAAAAAAACATGTACAATTTTGTGCTTTACAAGAGAACCTGGCTTTCCTTGTCAAAGACGAATTGTCTGTAAGGAGCAAAATTGCACTAGGTAGGCATTTTATATTTTCTATGAAAAATGAATGAAGTATTAAATTACATAACTGATGTTACCCATATTGTTTTTGACCTCAGCAAGGTCTCTGATTATAACATTCATGAAATCATAATAAAAAATTGCTAACCATAATCATAAATACATTGCTAATAGCCTGGATTAAGAAAGATCTACAACACATACAGGCAATGAAACTCTGATGGGAAGGAGATGCATCTAGAGATGAGAGTTGAATGGGTCTCAGTGTTCAGTACTCAGATTTTTTTCATTTGTATAGAGCGTATTCTGCAGGATAATATTAACGAAATATGCAAATGTGAGATACGGAAAAAAATGCAGTCAAAATATTAAATTTAAACTTTGTATTTTCAGGTAATGCCCATATGCATGAAAAATGGGGTCTATGTTATGTAATCGAACTTCCAGAAGTTCGAACACCAGAAGTTCGAACGGGGAAGTCCGAAAGTTGAAAATGTTGAAGCCGTGGAAATCCAAATTCTTTCCCAGGGAAAGAATTTGGTTCGCTGTTTCTGCAGCTTTAATAATTTCCCCACTGTGGTGCGAAAGTTACGGAACGGGTCAAGGTAAGTGTGAGATTGTGATGGACATTGGGGTTAGGGTGCAATAGTGACTTATCTTAGGGTTATGGTTTGGGTTAAGGTTAGTGCATAGATAGTTGTGTATGTAAGGTTTAGTGCAGGTTTATAAGGTTTTTGGTGTGCATGTGTATGCAAAATGTCCCACAAAGTATCATACTACTTATTAAGATTTATAAACATAACAGAACTCTCACTATTAATTTCAATATAAAAGGTATTGATGTGGCCAGCACTGGAATATGCTTACAGAATCTAAACACATTATAAAATTTGTAGTAAAGAAATTTACAAAACAGCAGTATGGCGTTATTAAAAGACATGACAAGTAACGGGTTCTCGCTATCATTACCCATTTAATCTTAGAAATACCATAAATTAAGGTGCAATTTCAAAATATCTTATAATGCTGTGATAATGATAGATTGCTTTAACATCTTTATGTGAAACATACTAAACCGAGTATTCATTTATATGATTATAAGTTAAGATTATTGCAACTAAGAAGAAAGGGGAAGATAAGTTTCTCTTCACATCCTTCAAGAATGGTAGAAGGGTAGAATTACCTGACATATAATATCACAAATTCACAAAGGTTAAAGGTTATTAAAAGCATTTTCTAAAATGAGATGGCTAAGACAAATGCATATAATAGGCATAGCTGGTTGTTGGACTATCATCAAGATTTACTCTACTAAAAACATCACACAATTTTAAAACACAACATATGCCATATACCAAAGCAAAAGGTCAGCAGTTTCTCTGATTTAAATTGAATGGTTGAAACAATTTGACTGACAAGTAATTGACTGTAAACCCATTTGACTGAAATTCATTTCAGTGAAAACATACGTGACTGAAACCTGTTTCAATGAAACACAAATGACAAAAAAGTGTAAATGTGCAGAGAATATGTGATGGTGCCATTTCTGAGGACATGATGTGCAAGGGAAGGGAGTCTAGAAGATAATTTGTGAATTATCAGTACCCCCTATAATGTTGTACCCCCAAATTTTCAGATATATGTGTTTGTGCACCAACAATGACTCATTGTGTATGGTGTTTTTTGTCTTTTCCCCATTTAGTGTATATAACTAAGGGGGTGTGAGGGACACCCATATGGTGGGTGCAGTGGGGCTTGCCCTTTGCAAAAACATTGTTTCATGCTGCATTTTCTTATATTGAATGTTTTCTATGATTTGTGATTCAAGGAACTGTTTCTCAGTTAACTGGGTTTTCAGACATATCGTTGCACCCATTTGGCATTCAGTCAAGTACAGTTCTATCAAATGATAGTAAACCATATAAATGTGTATGCATGTTTGTCTCTCTCTTTCTCTCTCTCTCTTTATATATATATATATATATATATATATATATATATATATATATATATATATATGTGTGTGTGTGTGTGTGTGTGTGTGTGTGTGTGTAGTGTCAACTTTCTGTGCAGTCAGCAGTAATTTGCTCTGTATGATTTCAGTTTATGCCTTTGAGCTTGCACTGATCATTTGTTTATCAATTTTTTGCTTGTGTCAGCATTGTTAAGTACACATACACACACACGCACACACACACACACACACACACACGCACACACACGCACACACACACACACACACACACACACACACACACACACACACACAAACTCACGCGTACACACACACACACACACACACACACACACACACACACACAAACACACGCGTACACACACACACACACACACACACAGACACACACACAATTTGTATTTGAAATAGTAATATATCATGACCTTCATTTGCACATGGTTCAGATTATTCTTGCCAGGACTCCATTTATACTGTCTTAACATTTTATAGATACATGAGCAAATACCTTTTTATCCAAATGTCCTTAAGCAGCAGAATGAATATGCATCCGACATTCCCAGTTTTGTCTTTGGAGATAATAAAGAAGCAAATACACTTTCAGACAGAAAAGTCGCTAACTATTCAACTAACTAACTAGTTACATTTTCCAAAATTAAAATGTTGAAGTTTTTGATACATCATAGGTTCATAGGTGTGTACTAAGATAATTACCCTGGAGCCTTTACAAGCCTAGCCAATAGGATTACCCTGGCATTGTGCCACCCGACCTTAGTTCCCAGTGCCTCTGTCAAGTAGAGCCACTGGAGTGACGCCTGGGGTGAATTTTCTATTTCCCGTCTACTCCTTTATACTCATATCAACTTCAGCTGGTTATCTCTTCCAGATCAACCTTCAGTCAGAATCCTATATTTCTAATTATTTTTCATGCTCATCCTCCCTGTTGTCATTAAGTTGGTTTATTTACTCTCCCAGAAAGCCCTCTTAAGTGCCAACGTTAGTAAATAAAGGTGCAAACAAGCAAGTAAATACACGATCAGCATCATTTGTACCAACTTTTTCCTTTCCATTAATGGTACATTAATGTTTAACTTCTGTATTTTAATTTTTTTAAAGATCTAATATGTCACATTGACTTTCATAAAATATCATACACTTATTACTCCTGAAAGCAGGTAAATATTTTTTATGCTCTCCACAACAGGTATATCTGAAATTTTAATGAAAGAGCATGCCAAAAGATTTACCATATTTATTCTTCCTTGAATATTATTCTTGCAAAACCTCCTCATTTTAAGGGATTTAATCTAGAACCTTATCTTATTAAGCAAAAAATATAACTTTAATGTGTATAAGTCTTCAGGAAAATACCAATCACCACCAGTTTCACTCTAGCAATCTATGTGACAGAGAAGTACCTCTCAAGGGAATCAAATATCTTCTG
Source organism: Protopterus annectens (assembly GCF_019279795.1). Lineage (NCBI taxonomy): Eukaryota > Metazoa > Chordata > Ceratodontiformes > Protopteridae > Protopterus > Protopterus annectens. The sequence continues at coordinate 28,993,942 of NC_056727.1, read as the reverse complement.
ATTTTTTTCCTTTCTTTGCTCCATAACAGCATCTCCTTCCTGAAGATCTGTGCATAGAGTTTTTTTACCTATTTCTTCAGAAAAGATAGAATCCAATTGTATAAATTTGTTTTATTCCTTTATATTGTATTATTTTAAAATGCAAATATGTACACTTTACGACACATCTAAATTATACTGGACTACTCCTTTCTCATCTTTGACAGAAAGAATTAAACTGTCTCAGTAAGGTAATATGACAGTAATATTTATTTCCCTTCTGTGCAGATTGTACACGTTCTCCTCCTGTTCACACGTTTTGTTTTCTCAGTACTCTTGTATCCTTCCACCTCACAATGACGCGCACAAGGTTGATTGATGACTCCAAGTTCTCCCTAGGTGTGCATGTGGCGTACTTGTGTGTTTGTGTGTGTGTGTGTCCATGGTTGTGTTACACAAGAAAAGCCTAACAATCTAGATCCATTTCCCTACCTACTTTTAATCTTCATGGACATTTTTGGCAATTCGTAGGGTCCCTATAGGAGTGAGATGTAACTTGTGAATGTGGACGGATAGGCAAATGTATTCATCAGAAAACCAAGTAGTATAGGATTTAATGGATGACCTTGCCTTATACAATTTTCTATTTCCCCTCTTTAACCACCCAAGCATGCGCTGAAGATAATGCATACAAATAACCATAACAGTATCCATCTTAACTCATGTGCTTCCTACCAAATTCCACATCTTTCAAGTGTTTCCTGCCAAGTGAGAAAAGGACACATAATTCTGGACTTTTAAAATCATGAGTGCTATACACACAGACAATTGTCATATCATAAACTGTATCATCTGAAATTTATTATAGCAAATATACACATTTTTGTTAACTTTCCTTTCCCTACCCAAAATTTTTCAACTTCCAAAGTCCATAATGACATTTTATTTAGCGCTATGTGGAAAATCCTAAAAACAAAATTATATTATCACTGTTTATCAAGGATATACCCTTACATTTACTCAATTCTTCTGTTTCCATATTTATAAATATTTCATTTATTTCAGTAAACTGTAACAACAACCTTACCCCCAAACCACCATTATGCATGGTATTTGGTCATGGCATCCATTCCTTATATTATAAAACACCATCCAAGGTCAAACAAACATAGGAATTTTTTTAATTTTCACTGAAATGACTCCTTAGTTGACTTGGACTCAGTAGACCATAAATTCAATGTTTCATATCTGTTAGATGAACAGTTGTTCACCTAAAAATGACTTTAGTAACCTATCCATTAAAGGTACACAGCTGAAACAGCAGTTTTTGCAGGAGGCAACACACCCTACCTTACTGACATAGAAGGCAAGCGCGTGCCCTACACTGCCGTACTTAAATTTACCATCTCTTGGTCTGTACAATGCTGTGGAAAGGAAAGCCTCACTAAAAAGCACATGGCTGCCTTGAGCAGACACTGTGATGTCCAAGCCAGCACTGACTCAGAAAACACAGGGAAATTTGATTCAAAAATTTCCAAAAAATGTCCTCTCTCAAATATAAAATTGCTTTTAAAACCAAACCATAACTTGAATAATCTCAAGTTTTTTAATTGTTCATGTCTATTAAAAGGTTATCAAGTTATTCTGTACTAATTTAATTCTCTGTAATAACAATTTAATTTTAGCACAACTCTCAGTATACAAGGCTATATTATCTGTTTTATTTTTTTTTCCAGAATATAAATCTTGGAAATAGCCTTCAATTTCCATAATTAAAACTAAACGATGGACATTAAATGCATCACATTGCAATCCTCTGTTTTAAAATTAATGCTTAACAAAGGCTGAAACTGATGAAATGTCATTCTACATACTGTTTGATTAATGTCTATGAATTCTCATATGGGAATAATATATACTTATAAAGCTATAAAAAGGAATGGTCTTTTTCTCTTATAATCACTGAAAAAAAATCTTCATTTCGATTTCATATTCTTCAAGCATTTCTATTTGTTTAAGCTATATCCCAATTTCCTTTAACTTGTCATGTATTTTTTAACAATTCTGTTATAACAAGCCTTCTACCCAATAAGTGGTCTATGTCTATTTCTGCATTGTTATGATTCCTTAACTCGGTGTCCTATACTGTTAATGAAAAACTGTGATACCAATGATTATATGACTGTTTTAGAAGGGTGTTTCTTTTCCCTACATACGGAACTAGTATATGTAAGTAAAGATTACCTAACTACAAACATTTTGTTGCAATGTATATTTTTAAGGTACATAGATGGTTGATTCTTTGTGAGTGACCAGCTGGGGATATATAGGTTTGGGAGTTCATCATTCATACAGGAGAATATCAAATTCCCACTCTGTTTTTGCCTCTCCCAATTTTCTTTCTCTGAAATCTGTATTCAGCTCAAATTGTCTTCATTATGGCTATTGACTGCTTGTCTAGTTTTGATGAAAGTTTCTCATGTTAGCATTGTCCTTTCACAACACATATATGGATATATGTATAGATAGATATAGACATAGATATAGATATAGATGCACATATACATATATAAAAATATTGGTCTACGTAAGGTGGTCAACTACTCACAAAAATGGTTTCTCACTTAGTCAAGATACAGCAAACCATAGAAACTCATTCAATGTTTTCAAATGTGTTAAGTGAGCAGTTGTTCACCAAAAAATAATGTTAGTAGCATGTGTGCAAAAAGCACATGCCTGAATTTATACAAATTGTTTGACTAAACATTTGTGTGACACACAATGAGTAGACAACCAATTTAAATATGCCGATAGACAAAGATATGGATAGATAGTTATACACATACATACATGAATTCACTCTTCCTCAGATTGAAGTTGTCTCCTACCTTTTGTAATTCTTTGCCTTCCATTCTGAGAAGCCATTTGACATTCCTCACATTAAACTTTTCCCATCATATTTCACTTTTAACTGCTTGTGCATAAGAAAAAAGGTGTCATATAACCCACTCTGCTTATAGGTTCATAGGTTCATAGGTAGGTACTAGGCTATCAGCCCTTGGGGCTAATAAGCCTAGCAAAAAAGGTTCCCTGGCTTTTACCACCAAAGAAGATTATTTTCCTGTACCCCTGTTGAGCAGTGCCGCAAAAGTGATCCCCGGGGTGCATTTTCTATTTCCCATCCAGTCATCAAGATTTTTCTTAAAGAGGGCCAATGAGGAACTTTGCTTGGCATGAATGGGTAGGTTGTTCCAGAGTATAGGAAGTCTCTGGGACAGGAATCTATCCCTCCAGCATGTTCTGTTTATTGCGGTGACAAGGTTTAGGTCCCTGGAGCATGTGGTATGGAGAGATTGGGATTTCTTTAAGTGTAGCATGTCCAAAAGCTCTGGGCTTGACATAGCTTTGTATGTTAGGCAGAGATCACCTTTGAGTAGGCGGTATGCGACGGAGTAGAGCTGGAGTTTTTTGAGATGGTCTGCGTATGACATCTGTTTGAGGCTGGTAATCCTCTTAGTGAGGTATTTCTGTGGCCTTTCCAATTGTTGTAGGTGTCTTGTGAGATACATGCCAAATGGGGCATTGTACTCTATAATGGGTCTGATGAGGGATGAGTGGAGAGGAACAATGACCTCCTTTTTTCTAGAGGAAAACCCTTTTGTGATGAGGCATGCCACGTAGAAGTATTTCCTGACTACTGTGGTGATGTGGTTATCAAAGGAGACTACTGTCCACATGTGTCCCGAGGTCTCCTATCATACTTATGGTGTTTAATGAGCTACAGCCTATGTGGTAGTTCATGGGTACTGAGTTTTTCCCAAAGGGGATGACAGTGCACTTCTTGGCATTGAGCTTGAGGCCATTACTTTGACACCAACCATCTGTCTCTGTGAGGCCTTTTTGTAGAATGTCTACATCATTAGGTGATTCTATTATGGCTCCCAGTTTGCAGTCATCTGTGAACTTTGCTAGCCAAAGACCTTCTGTGTTGGCCTGCACTTCAGAGAAGTAGATGCCAAACAGGATGGTACTCCACTCACCACTGGTCTGAAGTCGGACTTGGAGTTGGCTACTTTTACTGTGTGGGTTCTGTCAGTGAGTGAGTTGACCACCCATCTTGTGACATAGAAATTTATGCCAAGTTTAGTGAGTTTATCTATAATTCCAGAGTGGGGGATGGTATCGAAAGCCTTGGTGAGGTCAAGATAGGCTGTGTGCACTACCTTACACTCATCTAAGGCTCTAGTGACTGCTTCATAGAAGTCAATCAGGTTTAGTAGACATGATCTACCTTTTACAAACCCAAACTGAGTGGGGTCCATGGTTTGGAGGTTACCTATGTCTTTGTTTATAAGCTCCAAGATGACCAGGCTCATCAGACTAATGGGGTGGTAGTTTCCGTGGTCCGTGGTGGCACCCCCCTTTGTGGAGTGGGATAACCGTCACTGTGCACCATTCAGTAGGCACATAGCCTGAGGTGAGGCTATGACTGAACATGGTACTTAGGTGGGGTGCATGTTCATTCAATAGTTTGTGCAGTACGCAGCCTGGGATGGTGTCTGATCCCATAGATGCTGTGCTCTTGGCTTTGGAGAGTGCATTCTTTTCTTGTTCATCTGTGATTACAGGGGCTTTGAATTCTTCCAGTATTAACATGGGCCCTTTGGAGGGTGAGAGGGGGTTAACGTTAGCACTGAACCTATCTGCCAGGATTTTGGCAATATCGGTTGGTTCTGTATATTTAGTGCCATTGTGCTGTAGCTCAGAGCAGATCTGAGTGTTGACATTGAGATTCTTGACATGGCTGTAGAATGCTTTGTGGTTGTCTTTGGAATCAGTGGTGATTTTATTTTCATAACTGGCTTTGGAGGATTTTATGAGGGATCTCAGCTTCTTGCTAAGGATGACCAGGGAGTTCCTCCAATCTTGGGATTTTTCTCTTTTTTGCAATACCTTCTTCCTTATATTGTAGAGTTTGTTTATGGCAGGGGACCACCAGATTGGCTTCCTTTTTTTGGAGGATAGCATCTTGGTTCTGTTGGGGATGGCACGATCCATGCACTCGTATATGTGCATATACAGTGCATTTGTGTGAGATTCAGCAGTCGTACCTCTATGTTCTGTCTGCATGGGTGTCGTGAAGTTTGCCACTTTTGTCTTAATAGGTTCATAGGTTCATACTAGGCTATCTGCCCTAGGGCATTTATAACAAAACACCAAAAGGAAAAAAATCTCAAAACTCCAACACATAGCAGAAAGTAAACGCCAACCACGAAGATGGAAAACCACAACACTTTATTCACATGTCCTGGTACCTCGGCAATTCGCCTTCAGTGGAACAATACATCAAATGAAACCCATCTCCATAAATACAAACACATCAAACTCATTATTCTATCAACCAATGGTCTGAATGTTCTAGATCTAGAATTTCATTTTTGGATGTTGAATTTTATGTGGGGGAGAATTATAAGGTACAATTTAGACCTTTCAGAAAACCAACTTCGGTGAATAATTTCTTACATGCTAGTAGCATGCATCCTCCCCATTTAATCAATGCTTTGCCTGAACAGGAATTTAAAAGAATTTTGAGAAACACTTCTGATCCCAATTTATGGGATGAGACATTAGATGAAGTGGTTCATAGACTTATGAGTAGAGGGTATTCAACAGAAATTCTGTCAGGTTTAAAAAACAGATTGTGTGGTGGAAAGAAAGTAAGAAGTGAATTTAGTACACGTCACACAGTTGTTGATAAGGAGGAGAAATTATTTTTTGTTTCTAGATATTCAGATTTTTCTCAAACCATAGAGAAGATTGTAAGACAGTTTTGGAGTGTGGTTTGTGATGATATGATTGTGCGAAGTTTCTTTCCTACTTATATTAGTTTTTCTTATAGAAGATTTGGTAACTTGAAGGAGTTATTAAATAAAAAACTAGAACAGTCTGCTGATGGAGAAAATGTTGGGATGGAGAAATGTGGTAGGTGTTCTGTATGTCATTTGGTTAGAAATTTAGATGGAATAAAAATCAACGGGAAGAGATATAGGGCGTTTGAAAAATTTAATTGTTTATCACAAGGGGTGGTTTATGTTTTAGGGTGTGATTGTGTTCAACCATTATGGTACATTGGTCAAACTACCAGAAAGATTAAGGTTCGCATTTTGGAACATTTGGGGGATGTGAGAAGGGAGAATTTGGATAGTCCTGTGGCCTTCCATTTTGTTAAAGTTCATAATGGCAACACTGAAGGATTTATTTTCAGTGTTTTAGCCAGACCACATTTTGATGGTGGAAATTTTAAGACAGAACTTAACAAGTTAGAAAATAAGTTGATTCTCAATTATCACACTTTACATCCGGGGGGCTTGAATTTAGATGTAGGTTTATCTCTATGAAATATCACATGATGTTTTTTGAATTGTTTTGCTTTATGAGAAAGTTTTGCATTTGATATTTTGCATTTGATATTTTACATTTAAAATATTTGAAATACTTAAAATATTTATAATATTTAATATTATTTAATGCTGTTTTTTGTACAACATCAAATGTTTGGAGTAGTCTTACCATTTATTTATTTATTCATTTATATTTATATTTATTTATTTATTTATGTAATATTGTATAATCTAAATGTTGGATAAAGCGAATTATTGATAAACTAGTATCTAAATAGTATATTTATGGGTATTTCATAGGTTCATAGGTTCATACTAGGCTATCTGCCCGAGGGCATTTACAAGCCTAGCCCATAGTTTTGTGGCTTACGCCACCCCTTTAGTATGGGGGAACTGTACCCATTATTTTGCTGTGCCTCTGTTGAGCAGTGACACTGAGGTAATCCCTGGGGTATATCTGCGATCTCCCATCCATTGGTCAAGATTTCTCTTGAACAAGGCCAGCGAAGTGCTCTGCCTCACATATACCGGGATTTTATTCCACAGCATAGGGAGTCTTTGGGTGATGAATCTATCCCTCCAGCACGTCCTATTAATAGCCGTGTCGAGGTTTAAGTCTCCCGCCCTTGTGGCTCTAATGGATCTAGATTTTTTGAGGTGAAGCATATTCATCAAATCTGGGTTTGACATGGCCTTGTATGTTAGGCAAAGGTCACCTCTGAGCAAGCGGTAAGCGTCTGAATAGAGCTGGAGTTCTTTCAGTCGGGCAGCATAGGACAGATGTTTGAGACCCTTTATCCTTTTGGTGAGGAACTTTTGTGGCCTCTCCAGCTGCTGCAAGTGTCGGGTCAGATACATTCCGAATGGGGCATTGTACTCAATCATTGGTCTGATGAGTGATGAGTATAGGGAGACTATGACCTCCCTTGATCTAGATGAGAATCCCTTCATGATAAGGTGGGCAATGTAGAAGGTCTTCCTAACTACTTTAGCTACATGGGTGTCGAATGACAGTCTACTATCAACCTGGGTCCCCAGGTCCCTGATAACTTCTTCTGTGCTCAGTGGATTGCCACCTATTTGGTAGCTAGGGGTAACCTTGTTTTTCCCGAAGGGTATGACTATGCATTTTTGGCATTTAACTTTAGGCCATGGCTCTGGCACCAGTTATCCGTTTCTGTGAGACCCTTCTGAAGGATATCTGTGTCAGATGTGTTTTCTACTATGGCGCCCAGTTTGCAGTCATCTGCAAACTTTGTCAGCCATAACCCTCCTGTGTTTGCTTGTACTTGGAAAGGTAGATGCCAAACAAGAGTGGGCCCAGGACTGAGCCCTGTGGTACACCACTTGTGACAGGCTTTGAGTCTGACATGGCGCCAGCAACTCTGACCCTGTGGGTTCTGTCACTCAGCCAGTTTGCAACCCATCTTGTGATGTATGGGTTAACATTTAAGCTGATGAGTTTTTCAATGATACCTGAGTGGGGTATTGTATCGAAGGCCTTCGCCAGATCGAGGTAGGCTGTATGGACTGCCTTTCCCTCATCAATGGCTTTGGTGACTGTTTCGAAAAGTCAACCAAGTTTAGAAGGCATGATCTGCCTTTGACAAAGCCAAACTGGGATGGATCCAAAGTCTGCAAATTCCCTATGTCTTTATTTATGAGGTCCATTATGATCCTCTCCATGGCTTTGCAGATAAGGCTTGTCAAGCTAATGGGCGGTAATTTCCAGGGTCGGTGGAGGCACCGCCTTTGTGAAGTGGGACCACAGTTGCAGTGCGCCACTCCTGGGTGCGTATCCAGAGGTAAGACTATGATTAAACAGCTGTCCTAGCTGTGGGTTTAATTCCTCGTTGAGTTCGTGGAGCACACAGCCGGGGACACCATCAGGTCCCATGGATGCTGTGTTTTTGCTTTGGAGAGAGCAGTTCTCACTTGGGCGTTGGAGATGTTTGGGGGCTGCAATCGCTTGGTATAGATATCTCTCCTTTTGGGGGAGTTTGTACTGAACCTGTCAGCCAGTATGTTGGCAATGTCTGTAGGATCAGTAATCTTCACATCATTTTGAACTAGTTCTGAGCATATCTGGGAGTTTCCTCCCAGGTTTATAACATAGCTAAAGAAGGCCTTATGATTGTCTTTTGAGTCTTTAGCTATTTTTCTCTCAAAATTTGCTTTGGATGATTTTATGAGAGCTCTTAGTTTTTACTTATAGTGATCAAGGGTGTCTTACCTTTTAAGGATTTTGCTCTATCTTGTAGTAGCTTCCTCCTTTTGTTGTAGAGTTTGTTTATGGCTGGGGTCCACCAGACTGGACGCTTGCCTTTGGTACAAAGAGTCTTTGTTTTGCTTGGGATTGCCTTATCCATGCAGTCCTGCAGGTGCTGGTAGAAGGCATTTGTAAGTGATTCAGCGGCTTGAGTACTGTTTTCCGCTCGGGGGCCTTAAAGGAGACCACACTAGTCTTTAGAAGTGTGAAGTCGGCTTTCGAGAAGTTCTTTACTGTGGTCTTTTTTATTTCAGGTGGGGCTGGGATGAGGACCTCCAGCGAGATTAGTTTGTGATCTGATCTCACCAGTGAGGGGTATACTTCTGGTGTTGAACATTGTGCTCCCATGTTCGTGATGATGAGATCAAGTATGTTTTCTCCTCTTGTGGGGATGGTGACTAGTTGTTCCATGGCATTTGAGTTTATGAATTCCAGGAACTTTTGGGCTAGGGTGTTTGGGCTTGAGTAGTGTTCCCAGTCTATATTAGGGTAATTGAAGTCACCTAGTATGATGGTGTTTGGTGATACATTTATCCCCTCTAGTGTTTTCAGGAAGGCCATGTGAGGTTCCTGAGTTTGTGAGGGTGGCCTGTAACATGCTACAATTTGCAGAGCAGTCTTGCCTATGGTTAATTGCACCTGGATGGTCTCCGATGCATCGTGCGTTGCCACCAGTCTTGAGGTGTGGGTGTCTTTGATGAATATGGATACCCCCTCCTTTCTTGGTATTGTCCGGATTTTGGGGCCGGAACGCATGATAAGAGGTAAAACCTGATAGTGCTGGGGTGCTCTCAGGAGCCTTGAACCAGGTTTCTGTCACTGCACAGACATCGATGTTCTCCATACTGAGAAGGGCCTCGAGTGCGTGCATTTTGAGATTTAGACTTCTGGCATTGAGCAGCATTACCCTTAGTTTTTTCCTTTTTGTGTTCTAGGGTGGTAGGTTTAGAATTTGAGCCTTGCCTAAAAAGGCACTATGGGGTGGCAAGAGCCTTTGCCAATATCCGAATCCCAGGGTGACAGGTGCAAGCTGTCCCTTGCGGCAGCGTGGCTTGTCCAGCATGTCATCCCAGGCAGACAGACATTGGATCCCCTTTGAATGACACCAGAGTTTAAGCCAATTGTTAAAGCTGATCATCTTATCTCTGTATTGTGGCATCATTCTTGGTGAAGGTAGGATACTGCTCAAGGTCAGGGTCATACCTGCCTGGGCTACATAATCAGAGAGCTCCTCAATGTCTCTTTTCATGTAGTCCAAGGAGGTGCGTCTCAGGTCATTTACACCAGCGTGGACAATGACTGAGTCGATTTGTACCTGCTGTTGAGAGACCTGAGTGCTTGCGTTATGTGGCGGATTCTAGCGCCCGACAGGCAGCTTACTGTGACCTTCTCCTTACTCAGTCTGGTGAGCGGGACGTCAGTGTGTCTGACTATGGAGTCACCAATGACTAGTGTGTCTGGCATTGTGTTTGGCCTTAAGGGCTGTGACTGTTTGACACTCTGACTGTGAGGTCTATGTGTTGCAGGTGTTTTGTTCTGAGGTGGTGGTTGTTTGGGTGTCTGCTTTGGTGGCCTCTGCTGTTTTGGTAGATTTTTGATCAGAGCCGCCGAGTATGTCTTTGTGTGTTTATGTGTATGATTTGAGGTTGTGATGGTACTATGTGAGACTGGGTCTATAGTGTGTGTGGTAACCTTCTCCTCCTGACTGGTCTTGCCAGTCCTATGTTGAGAGAGCTCAGCCTCCAGTTTGGCCGTATAGTTGCATCTCTCACATGTATTTGTGTTTTGTGGGAGGAGGAGAGGGTTGTCTGTGTACATGAGGCAATTGTAACATTGCCTCAATATTCCCAGGTTCACCAGCTGAGCAGGAGAGGACACTAGCAACTGACTCCTCGACACGGTAGAAGGACTAGACAAAAAAACTTTAAAAGAGATTCCGGGGACGTGGGTGACCGAGAAATGGGGTTTGCCTTTTGGGGTGCTATCTATAAGAGTGCCGTATCAAGGTAATAAGTACTGTAGGAGCAAGTGCTAGGTTTAACAGATAGAGAAAAGTCTACTTGGAGTCAAGTAGAGATGATCTTTTAGGTATTAGAGAAAGTGCTAGTAACAGGGATGCTTAAAGGTAAGATTGAAAAGAATGCACTCTGCAGTGTGCACTAGAGAAGTTAGATATGAAAGTAGGTAACTTGAGTTTTACCTGTTTAAAAAGTTAAGGTTTAGTGGAGAGTTACTATTTTTAAAACAGCAAGATGGACTGAAAGGGGTGGTTACTTTTGTATTTTGGTACTATGAAATACTGTAGGATGGCCAATAAATTTAAATAATTGAAGGGGTGGGATTTCAAAAGTGATGGTTTTGTGATTACTCACATAAGCCAGTGAAAGTAGAGAGAAATGAGATATATGGTCAGATTAACATAAGAGGTAGGCAACTAGAAAGACAGTGGTATTTATTCTGCCTGACTCAGAACAGAGAGAGCTGTGGTCTCTTTTGAAGTTTTAATATGCTGTTAAAACAGAATGCAAGCAAAACACAAGGTAAAGAAAACAAACTACAGTATTCAAAATATAGAAAGGCAATACAGAAATACAAAAAATAACAGCAAACTAACCTTTCCTTCACAGCAAAGTGTAGCAGAGTCTGGATGAGCCTTTCTGGTAAAATGGTATTAAAATGCTTTGTAAAGCAATTAAGCAAAAAGGAGGGAAAAAAAAAAAGTTTCTATCAATTGGTTGATAGAATAATGAGTTTGATGTGTTTGTATTTAAGGAGATGGGTTTCATTTGATGTATTGTTCCACTGAAGGCGAATTGCTGAGGTACCAGGACATGTGAATAAAGTGTTGTGGCTTTCCATCTTCGTGGTTGGCGTTTACTTTCTGCTATGTGTTGGAGTTTCTAGGGCATTTATAAGCCTAGCCAGAGTATGTTTGGCTTTCGTCACCCATTTTAAATTAATTTTGCTATGCCCTTTTTCAAGGTTAGTATACTGTGCCTCTGTCAAACAGTGACACAGAAGTGATACATGGGGTAAACCTACGATCTCCCTAAAGAAGCATGAAATTGGCTTTGGAGTAGTTTTTGATGGTGGTTTCCTTAATGGGTGGTGGGGTGGGATATGAATGTCTAGGGTGATTAGCTTGTGATTGGATCTGACCAGCGAGGAGTTGACCTCTGGCGCATTACCCATATTGGTAATGACCAGGTGCAAGATATTGCTGCCCCTGGTAGGGGTGTGGACAAGCTGATCCAAGGCTATGAATTCCAGAAAACGTTGAATGAATGAGTTGGTACATGAGTAGTTTGTCGCAGCTGATGGTGGGGTAGTTAAAATCACCCATAATTAAGGTATTGGGTTGTACCTTAATATTTTCCAGTATCTTAAGAAATGAAGAGTGGGAATCCTGGGCATGGTGGGGGATCTGTAACAAGCTGCAACCTGGATTGCAGTCTTGTCCAGTGTTAGTTGCACTTGGAAAATTTTGGATGCATTATGTTGAGCAACTAGCCTGGAGGTGTGGATATACTTAATGAATATGGACATGCCTCCACCTTTAGTGTTTCAGTCCAGGTTAGGTGGCCGAAAGATTTGGTATGAATTATAGCCTGGTAATGCAGGGGTGCTCTCTGGAGCCTTAAACCAGATCTCTGTCACTGCACAGATGTCGATGTTCTCCATTTTAAGTAGTGCCTCAAGTGAGTGCATTTTAAGGTTTAGACTTCTAGCATTGAGTAGCATTACCCTCAGAGTTTGATTGCTTGTACCAGTTACTGTGTTGAATTTAGCATTCAAACCTTGCCTAAAAAAGGCACTTATAGGGGTGGCAAGAGCCTTAGTCAGTATCTGGAATCCCAGGGGTGACAGGTGCAGGCCATCTCTGGCAAAGCATCATGGTCTGTCGACCATGTCATCCCAGGCAGACAGATACTGAATCCCCTTAGAATGACAACAGAAGCGTACACAATTGTTGAAGTCAGTCAGTTTGTCCTTGTACTGTGGTATCATTCTGGGGGATGGCAGGATGCTACTCAGGGCTAGGGTCATACCTGCCTAGGCTACAAGATCTGAGATCTCCTCCATGTCTCTTTTCATGTAGTCCAGTGAGGTATGTTTCAGGTCATTCACACCAACATGGACAATGACAGAGTTGTATTTGTACATGTTGTGGAGTGACCTGAGTGCATGCATTATATGGTGGATCCTGGCACCCTACAGACAGCTGATAGTAACTACCTCCTTGTTTAGCCTGGTGAGTGGGACATCAGTGAGCCTGACTATAGAGTCACCTATGACTAGAGTGTTGGGTACGTTGTTTTGCTTTATGGGCTGAGGTTGAGTGGCACACTGATTTTGTGGGCTATGTGTCATTTGGGTAGTGTTGGGGGGTTGGTGGTTGTCTGTGCTTCAACTTGGGAGGTCTCTGCTGCTTGGGTGGATTTTTATTGAGAGCCTCCGCGATTGTGGGTGTGTGCTTTGTGTTTCTATGTGTGGGTTTTGGTAGTGTGGGTTTTGAAGGATTATGTGTTGAGTGTGGTGTGGTGCAGGTGTTAACCTTCTCCTCTTGACTGTCTAGTCCAGTCTTGGCTGGAGAGAGCTTGGCTTCCAGTTTGGCTGTATAAGTGCATTTCTCACAGATTGTAGTGGTTGGTGATAGGAGGAGAGGGTTGTCAGTGTACATGAAGCAATTGCTACATTGCCCCAAGATGCCCAGATTCATCTGGTGGACAGGAGAAAACACCGGGAGCTGACCCATGGACATGTCTGGATAGGTGCTTATTTATTTAAGTACTAAGAACTGTTTTCCTCTTGAGAAGTGAGGAATGTCGAGTGCTGCAGCAATTTGCAGTTTATTTAGTGCTTACAATGAGTTTGGAGCAATTGCTGAGCATAAGGAAACAGTTCTGAGTGCTGAAACTAAAAAACTGCCTAGTTCTAGCTAAAACTAGCTAGTTTTAGCATCAGTCCTAAAAAGTGAAGCAGACTACGGGCTGTTTGTTGAACCACAATCTTGTCCCAGATGATGCAAGGGTCTGCAGGCTTGTAGCCTTTTCCTGGTAGATGCCTTGAATACCAACCAGACCAATCAGGTATGTTAAGCACAGAGACTCACTCTCCAAATAGAAACAGTCCGGAATCAATGCACTCTGCTCCTACTCTCATCATGATTAGAATATAAGCACAGATTCTAAGCTGTTACCTATAAAGCAGTTATTAGGCTTTCTGGTGATCAGCAGTCTCCAAGAAATAATGTAACTGCACTCCTTCTCTCACCAGGAGAAAACAGAAGCACTAATCCCAAGATGACTACTGAGAGGCAGAATGTGGGTTCACCTGCATTTTATGGCATCACCTCGCTCCAGTACTACACATTCCCTTTCACCATTGGAGATCTTAGACACTTAATCACAATATTTCTTCATTTGAAACTAGAGATTGTTCATTTTTTCCATTAAAGTTCCTGGACCATATTTCAGTCTGACCCAAATATCCCAACACATGTTCTTTCTACTGAGTATAGCATTCTACACTTCAGTGAAGGAAGTGTTTTGTGTTTGCATGGACATCCATGAGCACTTACATAATACAAAAGACCAAGGTAGTCTTCATATTCTTTTCATATGTCTTCCTTTCTGTCTCACTTATAGAGTTTAAATTTTGTACATTCTGTTTTTGATTTATACATTGCAACATGACAATCTCCTATGTTCGTTCTTCAGACAATTGATATTGACTGGTAAAATTAAATAGTTATATTCTTTTGCATTAAATACTTTTATATTTTCCCATCTTATTATTTCATTTACTTGTTATTGCACCTCTCCACCTACATTTTATCTTTAATTTTATCATACTCAAAACCCTTATAATCTACTGTATCCTGATGGGGTAGAATAAAAAGACTGTTTCTTGGATATACATTCTTTTTTCTTCAAGCACTTTTTCATTTACATATTGCAAAACTTCCACCTGTTCAACCACCTCTTCAACAATCTGCCTCACTGTATCTCTATAGACTTTAATACTGTTTGAACACTCATGCAAAATGACCAACTTCCTCATGCCTGCTGCATTTCTTCACAAATGTTTTCTACTGTGCATCTTTCTCTACATGCAATATATGCATTTTTAAAGCAGTTTGCATCTGCATGTATCATTTACCCATATTGTTATAGACATTAAGGTTACTCACTTAGAAAAGAGGGTGCCACTTATATTAGTATAGTAATATGTGTCTCATTTGGAATTTAATTAATATTCATTTTATCAGAAGTTCTTTGAAGAATGGCATCTTTATCAAAAAAAAAACCTGTATTTGTTTTTGCTCACTAATAGGAATGAAGTGAATGGTTTAATAGTGTAATTACAATAGGGCATACCATGCAGAACGTCAATGTGCTGCGATACATCTACCTAAGACTCCATCATCCATAGACTCTGTCATCTGTAAATAGTATGAGTCCAGGATCACACAGCAGTGATATAAAGTGCAAACTTCCTAACACATCTAAAACATGTACTGCAGTCCTTCCACACTGCAGAAAGCAAACACTTGAGCAGTCAATTAGTTGTGACATTGAAAAAGCACTTTAAGTCATTGTGCAATCAAGTGAGTATATCCCATCTCCAGAACTACAGAATAAAATACCACATCCACCTATTTTGTTATTGGAATGGCACATAGGGGGATACCACATCCACCTATTATGGTATTGGACTGACACATAGAGGGATACCTCATCCACCTATTACAGTATTGGAATGACACATAGTGGGATACCTCATCCACCTATTATGGTATTGGAATGACACAGAGGGGGATACCACATTCACCTATTAGGGTATTGGAATGACACATAGGGGGATACCACATCCACCTATTATAGTATTGGAATGACACATAGGGGGATACCACATCCACCTATTATGGTATTGGACTGACACATAGGGGATACCACATCCACCTATTAGGGTATTGGAATGACGCATATGGGGATACCACATCCACCTATTATGTTACTGGAATGAAACATAGGGGTATACCACATTCACCTATTATGGTATTGGAATGACACATAGGGGGATACCACATCCACCTGTTATGGTATTGGAATGACACATATGGGGATACCACATCCACCTATCATGGTATTGGAATGACACATATGGGGATACCACATCCATCTATTATGGCACTGGAGTGACACATATGGGGATAACACATCCACCTATTATGTTATTGGAATGACACATAGGGGGATTCGATTAATGCCTTTAATACCATATTTCTGATTTAGTCTTAATACTAGGAGTTGACAGTCCTGGTGAACTTATTTTGCATTTGACTGTAGAAATACTGCATTTCTTGTGTCACTGTACAAGGAAACATAGGTTACTGAAACTAGTATTCCAAAATGTTTAATAATCAGAAATAAGAGCATAGTAGCTTTTGAGGAGTTAGATACTGTGCCTCTTTTAAAAGATGCAATAATATTTGTTAGCTTTAATGGAATAAAACACAATGATATTGTTTTCTCCATTTAGCCAGCATTTACATATCATGGACAGATGTTTATTTTTTTGCATAATTTTGTTCAATGGTCATTCCATGATCACTGGCCCATGTCTCCTATTAGCTCACTTGTTCCTTTTTCTTCCTTGTCCCAAGTGATTCTGAGGAAAAATTTGAAATCACAGCCATCAACCAGTGAGGTATTGTGAGAAGTGTTTTATATCCCTAATCCACATCTCTGTTGCTCAGAAGATCTGCTGCAGTGCTAGGTCCCATCACAAGGTTGTGTCTCTGCACATATACTCTGTCTATGAAAAATGTGATTCACTGCTTAATATTTCATACCTCTGAATCCCGGTTCTAGTGCAATGAGTGTACATATGCGGAATAACCCATGAGCATTGCTAATGTAATAGAACTGAGACCACACCATCACGCCACAGTGGACACTGCAGCATTAACACCCACCCCCATCTGATCCACCACTAGCAAGTTTGCTAAAAGATCTTGTGGGACCTGGGGCATCGTCAGGACTCTTTTACTCCTTACTATGGAGCTTATGTTCAGTATCCTGTGCATGCTGGAGAAATCCCTGTCTGCCTCCCTCTAATCTGTCTGCCTCCCTCACCTCTAAACTTGAAGCTTGCTATAATAAAATCTCTAAATTCGCCACCAAATCCAAAAACTCAACCCACCACTGCCTCTCCCTTCAATCTTTAAACTGGCTAGGACTCCCAAACCACCTCGACTATCTCCAACTAACAACCACTCATAGATTAATATTCTACCCAGAAAAATGCCCTGCTCTATCCAACATCCTCCCCTATTACATTCCCAACCGATCTCTAAGATCTGAACACCAAAATCTAATCTCCATCCCCAGACCTAAACATCCCGCTGGCCAACAACTACTATCCTTCTCTCTAGGTAGGAAATGGAACTCTCTCCCTCCTTCTCTTAGAACCATACCTAACTCAGACTACTTCAAAACCCAACTTTTCTTACACCTATCTTCAAAATGGAAATGTTCTTGCTTTCACCCTACTTAATCCCAAGGTTCCCCTAGACTAAGCCCCTATACTCCTGCACCTTTGTACACTCGAACTCTAGCAATATTTTTAGCAGGCTCTAACTTCACTGTATGGATGACAATATTGAATAGTTAGCAAAAAAAAAAAATATATTTTGACTAATTTTTAACTTTTGCTGTGTCCTATAAATTCTTGCAGTGTATTGTAAATTTGCATTTTCAATGTTCTTACTGTGTCTACATTCTATTGTAAATATGCATTTTACAATGTTCTTACTGTGTGTACATTCTACTGTAAATTTGAATTTGCAGTGTCTTACTATGTTTTCTTGCTGTGTGGATTATCTTTTGTATTCTTCTTAAACATTGTATTGGTTGTACTGCCTTTGGAGCTTTTCTCCCCGGGCCTCCACTGAAAATGGGTTCTTCTTGACCCAGTGGACTTCCCCGGTAATCAAACTGAAATAAAATAAAAATAAATAAAATCCCGTGCTGACATAGGCAGTCACTGCTCTCGGGAAACAAAACACAATGACAAACTGACAAATAGAGACTGCAGAATGCAAAAGAAATTAATGCTACTGCTTAAAGTCTGACAAAAAAGTCACTATTACATTGCTATAAACGTAAAAGTCACTATTACATTGATACAAGCTTAAAGTTCTTACATATATTATTGAAACTATAGATACAGTGAAATTCAAATACATAGAATTTATACTTGACATATTGAACTATTATTTCAAAAAGTAATAAAGGAAATTTCTATCACATTTGTTAAATGTGTGTACAAAAAGATGTTGGCATATTTTAGGAGTCTTTCAAAATATTGTCAAATCATCATATGCCATGTCTGGACTAATGTCTGAGATAACATATTACTGCAAAAGACATCTGATATGAAACAGGAACTCAAGAAAGATGGTCAATATGCCAGGAAAAAGCATGCATTTGAAAAACAAAAAAGGTAAGCAGCCATTTCCTCCCATGTCATCTTACTTTCTGTCAAATCTATTTATCATGGGGCTATAGTACATCAAGGATAGCTAGTGACATTTATAAAAAATGCTATCTATGACATATTCTTTCATTTGCTGACAGGATACAGAAACACTGATATGCCAGCTTACTGAAGCAGATTTTTTTAATGTGATAACAGACAATTCAGTTTAAAAAAAAAAAAAAAAAAACGATTCTTAGATACCAGAAGATCGTTTGGAGGGAAATTAGCTGACTATTGTTCACATCCTCCTTTTTTCAAGGAAAGTTCTATTTTTTGGTTTTCCTATACTTACTGAGACTAGAAAGTAACATTAATAAAGTACATTACTGGCAGATGTAAAAAAGAAAAGAAAAAAAAATCTGCATGATGACAGCATTTTAAGTAAGCAAATTAATATTTTGGGAAAATGGGAAGTATTAAGACAGCAGGGGTACGTGTTGGAGTACAGTGCCCGATATAGTGGGTCAAATACTAACGGTAAGCCTTAAACCTGAATACGTTTGCACACA
>NC_056727.1:28835238-28972738 GCF_019279795.1 Protopterus annectens | reverse complement strand
ACTGTAAGTCAAATGTGGCACCAACCTTTCCTTCAACTTTCTGCTTATAACCTGTTTTGTTCACTTACATATTCTTCCTCCCATCAAAATTATGTATTCAGTTCACATATACTGTAACCACTCATCACAGTTCTCAACCAGTGCTGCAGAGCTCAGTGTACTGCCAAGTATCTTCATTTTTCTTCATGTTTTTTTATTTAAATGCTTTACAAACAAATTACAATTACAAACAAAAGGCCTGCAGTAAAATAGTGCATTAGAAAAAGAGTACAGACAAAAAGCCTGCATTATACATGAAAAGAGACAGTCTTCATTAAGATTAAAATGTAACTGGTTGTTTCTTTCTTCTGTTTAGCATTTATGTTCCATTGTCTAACTAAATGACTACTGAAAAAAAAATAATACAGTGCATACATAAAACTCTATCTGCATGCCAAATGGCATACAACTGGCTGCCTGACTACCTGATAAGGTCAGATAGTAATATTATGACTGCACATGTTCTGGAATTTTTGACTGTACTACAAACAGACAAGCTTCATGACCCTGATATCCGTGCAACAGTCTTGGTACAATTTGTTCAATGCATGATCCTTGTGCAGCCCCTACTTCAGCATTACTGTGATAGCAGCAATAGTGTAAAGTGCTGCCTTGCACTAATTCTGGGGCAAAGTCTTGGAAAGTCACTGTTGATGTTAAATTGTTAGCATGACAAAGAGTACAGTCTTCTTAACCATACGACTGCTTCATCATAGGTGGACTGCATCTGTGCTTCTGTGTTTCACCTTTTTTACCCATCACATTTACAACAGCCCAGTCATTATTTTCACTTTAGCTCCAGCTCTTCTGTCAACAGACACGTTTCTTAAAAGCTGCCTTGTAATTAACTTTAACCTGTTTCAAAACAGGTTTGCCTGTCATTCAGAAGTCCTGTTATGCAATGTTCTATCGCCCTTGGTGGAGTTAATAGAAGAAACCTTACAAAATGGAAGCATCAGCAGTAACTAAACAAATGGTGGGTTGTACTGGTGATTCCCCTGACAAGAGAACATAATCAGAAGCTGTACCAGGGCACTGACTAGGTTGACAGTAAGGCAGTTGTAGGACAAACAATGGGATAGAGAAAGAATGAATGGCCGAGAGATCTGAATTACATATACTAAGTCCGAGATGCCATTTCTCAGAATATTCCCTTTTCTAAGAGGTATGGCAATCTTGGAGTTGATATATTTAAGTTTGCAGTTGAGAGGAGCTTCCGCCCCCATGCAGAAAAAGAGGTTTCAAGGACAAGAGTTATCAAGATTTCAAGGTTTGCTCTTCCTTCTGTGTTTTCAGTCTTTTTTTTGTGGGGGAGGGGCTTTTCGGCACTCTGCATTTCGATTACCAACATTTCAATAGGGAGACATTCATTGTACCTCTGTCCTTATACATTGTCTTAACTTACTGTGTATCAGTTTGCTGAGAAAGATTTTTGTTTCATTTCTTTTAACACATATTGCATAAATAGTACTCATGACTGACTAAGCTCTTCTACTGCATAGGATTATTGAAGTGCTCTCAATTTGTTTTTCCATTAAGAACATAACTCTACATATTCATATGAGCTGCTGGACCATTTATTTTTTCTTCATAAATTATGTGCTTTATTTTAAAACTTTTAGCAAAATCATATATTGAACTTAGACAAAATCATAAATCTTTCCATCCTGTGCCAGTCTTTCCCCTGATGATCTCTGTTATCTGCATCTGTTTCAGAAAAAAAGTTTAGGTAGTTCTACAGATGGTATGAGTCCTCTTTTCTGAAACTTCCTAATTTCATTAGATGTCATCTGGGCTCATTAGGTTTTCATTTGGTTGTGTAAAGAGCTATTTATTCTTCCATGAGGAATGCAGTACCCCATTCTTTACGCCATAATTATCACAGGTGATGCCAACCACATATACTGCATTAGGAAAAAATAATATTTAAAGCTCGTCTGCAGACTGTACTCAGTGTTTGCTTACCTGCAGATCAGTGACCTTACTGATGAACCTAGGGTATGTCTTATCATCTTTTACATTACAAATTTTATCCGATTCCACCTGTATTCTTTGTGTGGTCCTGTTCTAATCTTCAGCACTAAAGGCCATAGCCGTATATGCTTTCAATGTACCACTTGTTTATTTTGCTTTATTAAAAATAATGTATTGTAACCAACGTACATATGCTTTTTAGCCAAGAAAAGAATACATCTGACGTATTTAAGCAGGTAAATAGGAGTTGGCATTGCTAAATGCTTATTTTCTGGAGTTACATCAGAATACATCAAATAATGTATTAAAGTACAAACTGGAAAAGTACATATTCAGGAAATGGAGTAATTTCAACATTTTACAAAATAGCATGAATCTGAAACAGACTGCCTTTGTCTGTAATATAAAACAAAGTACTGAATTATCAGCAAATTGTTTTTATGGATGTAACACATTCTGTTTGACTAGAAATGTATATATATATATATATATATATATATATATATATATATATATATATATACATATCTATATATATTTATGCTGGACAGTTGCAGCTCAGCATTATTAATCATTATGAAATCCGTAGATGGCCCTTTAGTTACCTGCCTCATTACAGATATATGGTTTTCATTATGTGCTAAGCACAAGCCCAAAAATCATTACATGTAAAACTGAGGCTTTTTTTCCAGCTCATAATTATGTTCTCCTTGCCAGCTGGCATGCTGCAAACCAAGAAAGAGAAAGCAGAGAAATAATTGGAGTCCATCAATTAAAACGTTACCCATCTTTCATGCCTTGTTTAAAATCCACTCATTGGAATGCCGGCTATCCACCAAATTTGTAAGAGTCTTTGGGACTAGAATCCCAGACAGATATACCTTGGATATTCATTTTGATTCTCTATGATTACCACTTACAGATGTCTAATTCATATTGGCCCTAGGTGGGAGTGTGTGTGCCTTCTGTGGAAGGTTGGGTGCTGGGCTGGCAACTCGACACCGTAAAACTCCAGTGCCAATCATGAGCGGACAGATGATCCGCTGTGGTGACCCCTAACCGGGAAAAGCCAAAAGAAGAAGAAGAAGACAGATGTCTAATTCACATATACCAAAAGGTTCATAATGTAGTTTCTTTAAAAGATAACCACTGTGAATGACTTTCTTCATATTTAGCTAAGAGTATATCAGACATCCCTACCAAAAACAGACATTTCCTGATTTCTACAAAAGCTATCTAATAATTTATGTCAGTGATAATCCCTTCAGTAGTGGTCTTGAGCATCTGGCTATGCCTTATACTTAATTAAGCTCATGTTCTGTCTGTTATTGATAATTTATTCAGTCTAGTTGCCTTGTTATGTAGTCTGGATTTACACTGATCTCTTTGGCTGCACATACAATTTATAGATAACATCTTCACTTTCCATTTTCATTAAAATGTATACAATGCTGTATTATTTAACAAGTATCCATGCTCAAGTGTTCTACATTGGTGACAGACACAGTCTAGCAGTTCTCATATACCTTTATAGTCTTCTTTCTTTCTTATAGATTTTCAGGTTCATATGTAAGAATGAGGCTAGCAGCCCTTGTGGGCAATTTTAAGCCTGGTCAATTTCCATTTCAAAGGAGATAATCAAAGAATATAACTTCTGCCTTTGAAGTAGGCACCTTAAACATTATGACAACCCCAAACCTCCCGCTATCTAGCATTCAAAAGCCCATGGCAAAAGTCAACCTTTTTACAAAATATTGACACAAAACTCTTAAATGTATCCCACAATAAGAGAAATAAGGCACTAATGATTGCTGTGGACTATCCAGAACTTTTCAGTTGTTTCATCCAACATCTTTTCCATTTCAAGCCATTTGTTAAAATAAGCAGGTAATTAACAGAATCCAAGGCTCATCGTGATCCATAGGCTGAGTATTATCATACTGATAGACATATCCGGGGATACAATGCCATTTATTACAAAGTCAGTTGAGAAGTCATTCATTGGCTTTGGCAGTGGTGTCACTTTATTACTCCATCTATTGCTTACATCACCAGTGCATGTCAAGTATTAAACTATCCTGCTGTATGACTTTTCTCCCTCATAAATTCTACTGTTTGGTTAAAATAACATGAGTTCTACCCATGGGGCACAAAAGACTCAAGTAGCAGGAGGACCATGGTTTTCATGTCTTCCACATTAGTCTCTCTATGGTTAATATACTTCACTAAACATTAGATGAGTAAAGTAGCCAAAATCTAGGGCCATGGATGCAACCAAATCAGATCAAAATAATTACTCCTCCAGGCTGCATTCTGCGGCATACTGATGTCTTCCTCCCATGTTCTGTAGCTCTTTCCAACTAAACTGAGTTTCCTACAGGCATATTATTTTACAAAAAAACAGTAAAACAAAAAATGCTGAGTCAAGCTGTCTGTCTTCTCCAGGGTCCATTGGCTGGTACTATTAGTACTATTCTGAGGTAACACAATCAGTGCTGTAAACAAAAGCTCAGAAAAGGAGAATGATTAGTACAGAGTACACCTGCAGTAGCACATAAGACAGCAAGCTGTTGATTATAATCCCTTTTGATGAAAATTATAATAAAAGCCTGTCATCCTAAATTAGTAAGATAAAAAACTAAAACCCTATAAGATCTGGCGAAAAAACAGTGCCAA
Organism: Protopterus annectens; assembly: GCF_019279795.1. NCBI lineage: Eukaryota > Metazoa > Chordata > Ceratodontiformes > Protopteridae > Protopterus > Protopterus annectens. The sequence continues at coordinate 28,968,049 of NC_056727.1, read as the reverse complement.
TTATGTACACTCTAACTACAATGAGCACTCCTAAGGGTCACTTATTCATTGGTTATCTAAACAGAAGAAATTATAATATGACAGAGAAGAAGTGAAGATATTTAAGGCAATGAGCTGTTAATAGGCTACTTCCTGTTTTTTTGGGTTTGATTCCCACAGTCTCCATTTCCTTGCTATGGGACTTTGAGCAAGTTATTTAATCAAAGAGTGCTTTGTAATAATTAAGAAATTGAACTAGGTTCCTCATTTGTTTTCTGGAATGCATATCTGATAAATACCTGTGAAACTAAATTTAAGAAAATAAACATGTCTGACAACAGAAATACAGCCATCCTCAAGCAGAGGAAAGCAAACAACCTGTAGTATGATTAAAATGTTTACAATTAAACCCCTTAGAATGATTGGACTAAACACAAGAAAAAATGAAATAATAGTAAGAATTAGCATTCATAGCATAACTTGCATGGTGGCAAAGGAAAAAGGAGTCAAAATTCATGGAGTATCATGTCCAAAAAAACTAAGGAGGAGCTAACATGGAGGATCCATGGAGGGCAGACCCAGAAACATGATACAAAATGTTAGCCATCTACTCAGAGAGGGCCTTTTAAGAGAATGTATCAGAAACAAGGGAACATTAGCTGCCCGATTTGCATCCAGGGATAAATCCCTGTTTATAATCCAGGTGTCTTTAGTACAGTCAGTTTCTTGTGCAGCTGGAGAGGGAGGTGACAAAAGCTTAGCCTGCTTGCTTTTCTACCGAGATCACCATTGTGGAATACCCAGTGAAAACACGGATCTCATGGATTTACTGTCTCAAAGTATTGAACTGAGAAATGATTGCATTACATATGTAAGCACATGCAAGCATTACAGGCTGTGTTATACATGTTACTCTAGAAACTATCCAGATGCAGAGGGGAACATGAAGTTGCAACCTGTTATACTGTCTCTCTCTTCTTATGTAGAGAACCAATTTCAACTGATAAAGAGTGGCTAGTGACCTTGTCTTGGAAGAGTTAAACAACAATTTGCACCTGTAGCTCCTAACACTATTTGCATGTTTTAAACACCCAGGTAACACTCCAGATATCCATGGAAAGAGAACTTACTGGACTCAGACTGCATAAAACATCAATAATTATGCTGTAGTTTCACTGAACTTTGCTTTTGGATTGTCAGAATACACTTAGTGTCTCAATTTTATACAAATTTTAAAGACACAATTCAATCATAGTAACATTGTCATAGGTAAGCCAAGCAGTTAGACAAAACTGGCATCGTTAAGCACATAAATCTGTCTCCTATATGCAGTTATATTTTGTCTGAAAGATCCACATCATTTCTCCAGTATACGCTTCCTGAGTTGTAGCGAACATTCTCAAGTGATACTAGCTAAAACAGTATTAAGCACCATGATTGTTGTACTTAGTCATAACCTTAATTTGGGATGATAAACATGCTGATTGTCAGCCTAATTATTTAAGTTGCATTCCTGCAGTATGCACATCTTTAATTAACTGATTTAAATGACATTCTTTCTTTAAGCAGTTCCATATTTTAAAATTCAAAAAGCCAGCTTGATAAATGAATACTTTCATTTTTAGGAAAAGTTAATTGAAAGCTTATTCTGTTACTCCATGTTTGTTCAGATAAAGGATACTATGTATTTTACTAAATTAATCTTTCTGTTTAGAATTAGGTTAAGATAAGGACCAGGTTAGATGGAGAAGCAACCAAGTAGGTATCTAGCATCTACAGAAACAGAGATACAAGATTGTGCAAGACTGCGGTTATACTGGCATTGTATAAGCTCTGGCACTAACACAGAACACTGCAATACAATGAGGAAAGATAAACAGTCTGATATATCTTTCTATATACAGAGGACCATTTCTCTTAATCCGTGGTAAAATTCATCTAAACTAAATCCATTGTATTGTTACACTCAATGTGTGGTGCACTTGGTGCAAGACTGTTACTAGATAAAATGTTGTGTAATGTACCTTAAAATAAAAGACTTTGGTCATATATATATACTCACACACACACACACACACACACACACACACACACACACACATACGCGCACACACACACACACACACACACACACACACACACACACACACACACACACACACATATATTCATATACATATATCTGTGTGTCTGTGTGTGTGTGTGTTTCACTTCCAGTTGTCCATTTAAAGAAATGGAGACACACACACACACACACACACACACACACACACACACACACACACACACACACACATTCACCTACATTTATATCAATATGCATGAGTGCACACATATGTTTATCTGTGTGTTTATGTGTAGACACACAAACACATGTGTGCACTCATGCATATTAATTTAAATGTAGGTGAATGTGCGTGTGTGTGTGTGTGTGTGTGTGTGTGTATGTGTGTGTGCATTTCTTTCACAAATCATCTGAACATATTGCTTAGCAAACTTTGCCCTAGTTATTATTGAAATATCACTTTCTTTAATAATTTAACGCTTTAGCTATTGGTAATGCCTGCTCACACATTTGACAGCTGGCATCAGATCAGGGTGGATCATCAGTATTAAGCAAGCACAAATTTTATTAACAGCAATTGTTATTATTGACAAAAGTTATGATAATTGCTTGATCTCTTAAAGAAAATCTGGATTTGTGAGTTGTGGTTCTATTATTTTTGAAGTTTGCTTTGACAATGTGAATTTTTGTCTTACTAGATGAAGATTATTTAGAATGCCTACACAACTATTATTCTGTTAGTAATTCTACAGACGTTTAAACATTGGATCATTTAATGTGTTATTTGTAAAACAGAACAGATTTAATTTCATTATTTTACTTTTTTTTCCCCTCTGTAAAACTAGTTAGGCAAAAGGGTACCATTACAAGGGTAAGTCAAAAAGTTTTGGTGTCATTAAATGAGCTGTGTTTTCGAACCTACATGTTATGAAAGCAGAGAATACTGGAATCAAACTGAGGACAGGTGGTTAATACTCATTAGCAGCATTTTAACCAATCCGTTCTATCTGTCTATCTACCCATCTATCTGTCTATCTATCTGTCTATCTATTCATCTATCTGTCTATCTAACCATCTATCAATCTATATATGCATGATCTAGTTTGTTAAATCGAACCAGAAAAGATTGAATGGAAAACCATTTAAAAAAGTATCAAACTAACCACTTCTCTGAAAAAAAAATATATATATATATATATATATATATCTTGGACATTGTGTTCTAAACAAAATCTATAATTTGCAATTCATATTCATTTAACATACTCAGGTTCTTCTTAACTCCTTTGTAAACTATTTGAATATGCTGTGAAACTATCTTTGTGGCATTAGCTATGTATAGAGGGCATATATTAGTAGTTATTCCTACTAATGTTAGTGAAGATTCAACAATGTAGTTTAATAAAAGATTCACAGTGTAACACAAGTAGTATGCTGGAACAGAGTCACCACATTTCTTGTCCTGTGTATCTAGTAATGCGGTCATTGTATAAATTACAATCTCCTACCATATGAACCTTAGGTTAGAGCCATTTTCACTTTCTGGCCATTTTATATGTTCATTATAAGTACAGAAATACAAGGTAGCAATTACATTTACTTTAAGTCCAACACTGCTGCAGATACTGCCTTGACTGTCCATTAGGATGTCTCTCAAAATGGTTGATAATGTGACTTTATTACAATGTTGACCTGATAACTAAAAATAGATGTCCACTCTTCATTCTCCTGAATGCTTGTTGGATTTTGTTGGGTACAGAACTAAGAAAGGGATCCACAATCATATAGTCCCTTCTGAGAACAGGAAATTAGTTGATGCAAGTAGCAAAGTATCTGCCATCACATTTAACCGGGATGAAGAACTCTCCCCAGCTGTGTTTTCCTCAGACTCCCTCATCCATTACACTCCACATCTACGCCCTTTAGTACCTACATGCTTGAGTAACAAACAGCTGTTATATTTTTGCTGGTTTCTCCCATGTCTCCTGTAAAAAAAAAAAATCAGTTATTTAAACCATCATATCATGTGACAAGAGCTGCTGTAGATCATACTTTAGATTGCCACTACTGCCCCGATCATTTAATTTGTTGCCAGACTTTATTAACTGAACAGAGTCGTTCATACATTCCTCTCAGTATTACATCAGCAGTTTGATCATTCACCATGCCTGTTTTATAGACTAGATTAACCATATTAAAACCACCAAATCATAATTTTTTAACTTAGATTCCATTTACTTGGACATCTTGGTTCATCTCTTCCATTAGTCTGCCTCATGCATACTTATGTTCTCATCTACTCACAGTCCATTTTAAGTCAATGGAAACATTACCATCACAATGAATCAAATGTGTCACTAAAACATAGACATTAACAGCTAATAATTTCAAAAATGCAATTGAAAATCATTCATAAATCATTCTTAATTTCTTTTAGGACTGACTCTTCCTTTGAGCATATTTGTCTGCAAGATAGCTGTCACTGAATCATTTTTATTTTCTATAATATGCAGTAGTTCTATACTACAGAGACCAGCAGCATGTACAACGAAGTTAAAGAGAATTAATTCTGTATTAAAGTTTTAGTTTTATTGAATAGATGTAATCAGTATAAATGAAACTAAAATATAATTATGGTTCAATAGACTGAAAGAATAATTACATAAATGATCACATAAATAATTTATTTATAAATGAGTATGGCATGGAAGAACTACTGCAGCAGCAAGGCAAGGCACCTGGCAGTGCAAACCTTGACTCTAGAAGATGGTCACTGTTGAAGTGACACCGTGACAGATGGAGTAAATCACATAAATAATACAATGTATTTCTTTATACTCATTAAAACTCCAGTGACTGAAAAAAAAATAATTTCCATGATTCTCATTGTCTGCTTGCTATTTTTGACCTATATATGAAAGTCTTCCCTCATAGGTCAATCTAAGATTTAAAATCCTAATGTACTCACACATCAGGTTCGTAATACCAACACTCTAGCACTTACACCATCTTAAGTCTAGACAGATTAAACATCGGTTATTTATTCTGCTTATGCTACAAATGTCTCTGCCACCTAGTAAACACTATATTGGGTAGCCTTTGTACCCAGATATTTAATTTATCATCATGGACCTATGTGAGGAAGCATGCACCATGTACAGTTTGAGGAATAATTGGACAAAAAACAGACTTGCATGCAAACTTCACAGAAATGGTACCAGAGAGGACTAAGCCCTAGAAGCAGGAGCTTCTTAATTTTGAGATGCTGTGCTGCCCAATAATGTAGCAGCAAAGTGTGGCTGGATATAGGTGATGTTTTGTTTACTCCCTGACAGTGTGGTTCAGTGGTATCAACTCACACCCAGCAACGTTTTTTGTACAATATCACCCTTTTGTTGCTGTTATTTTTTGTCACTGCCTTTCCACTTTACCTTAAAATAATTAGTTTTCCACACTATTCATTTTCTTTATGTATCACAGTTTTAAGTGACTTTTAGTATTCTGTCTTGTGTCTTAGTTTTAGTAGTTTATGCATATAGTTGTTAATGTTTGATCTATTGGTTTGTGTTATTTTATCTAACTTGTGTTATTTTATGTTAGGGATTTATAGACCCATACATATTCCATTTCCATCTTTGTTACTGCTTGCTTAACCATTGTGAATCAGAAACTGCTGTTTTATCGTTCCACTGACTCAGTGTAATGCTGCTTTTAGACATCGGTACTAGGTCGGTTTCAGGAAAGATTCACTCCTGTTACTTTGAGAGACATCAAGTAGTGTTTGCAGTGATTTTGAATATTTTGGACACTTTAATCCTTTAAATGAGATGTTAAACTGAGGCCCCATCTGCCTAAGTTGGTTGTAGCTCGGATGGAACTCAAAGATACCATGGCACTCATCTAAAAAACGATTGGTGGGAGTTCTCCCATTACCCTGTCCAATCTCCTGCTGCAGGGTGCTAATCTGTAAGACTACTACAGCTGATGTCTCCTGAAAAAAAAGCCATTGGCCTATCAGGTCTAACCCAGGCAACAACGTGTAAATTAATATATTCAGTTATTTTCACATTCTCATTGGATTAGTTGTACAGAGCTGCTCATCAGATTTTTTCTTTGGTTAATGCTCAATTTACTCTGATACACTGAATATTGTTTTCAATCAACATAAACAGTTTTGAATGCTATTTAGCCTTTCATACATATTTGTGTTTTAGGCCTTACACATTTGAAATTACCTTATAAAAACATTTAGACGTATTGTAAAGTATGCAGGACTTGCTACAGTTGATTGAAAATATGCCTGCATGCTTTATTTTCTAGTTATTACTGATAGTGTATTTGCCAATTCTCTTGAATTGTTTCTAAAATGACTTCTGTTTCTATCTATTTCATTAAATTTTGAGCACACTAAGAAGAAACATGAGAAGGCAGCCCCAGTGGGAAGCATGTGCCAAAAACAAAATTTTCTAGTTAATGTTTCTCTTGACCTTTACCTTATACACATTAGCGTAAATGCATTTTATTGATTTAAAGTTTATTTTTGTGAAATGTCAAAAAGGAATTATTACAGAGTATTTATGAGCCCTGCAGTGTGGTCTCATGTTTCACATTATATGGCCTCTGTTATTTAGGATATAGAATAAGACAACCTTATGTGTGACAGTTATTATAACTGTCTATTTTATTTCATTATTAAGCAGCCATGTATGACAGACTGAAAGCTACATTAGTAACTTAACATTTCTATAGCTTATACATGCTTCCACTAGCTTCTCCAATATACAGTTGCAAGGAAATGCGTTACCTAACACCACTGCTATAATACCGATGGCTGCATCATTACATAGCAGATTTTTTATATGTTTTGTTAACTAGGTTGTGCAGAAGAGTTGAGGCCCAGGCCAGTTTTGAATGAAGGACAGACAGGATTATTTGATTTAGTGACTAGCTCAGAGTCACATAGTGGAGAAGTGCAGACTGAAAAACTCAAACCCATGACTGCAGCATATTACTCATTAATAACTGTTATATATTATATTATATGATATTATATTATATATTATATTAATTATATTTTACCTATATAGTGAATTGTGAAGTTACTGCTTAAATTAACCTTATTAACCAAAGTTACAAAATGTGTTTTAATACTTTTAATAAATTCCAGATTGACTGTAGTAATGGCGCTTTCATGTAACTTCCACTGTTGGCATTTACATCTGATTTATTAAGCACATAGCCTCCTAGCATCTATTGTACCACTTCTATTTGAAACCTATTTTTCTGTATAGTACAGTGATGATGACTGGCTTCCTTACCTGAGTGACCTGCCCTTTCATTAATGATTGGAAGCCTGAAATATTAGGATAAGAGAAAGAGCTATTTGTCTAGAATGCACAGCAAGTGGAGACATTAACCACTGCTTTTTCTTTATTGTTTATAACTCTAATATTTTCATGTGTATTTTCATACTGACTGAATTATGGATTATTGGAAGACTTTATAGGTTCATAGGTGTTTGACAGGCTAACAATCACAAGAGTCTTTTTAAGCCTAGCCATGCATCCCAAATCTCTGACAAGTTCTGGTACCCTTGATTAGTGTAAGCAGGTACTTGGGAGATGAAACATTTACAGGCATGGGCATTGGAGATGAATCATTTACAGATTGCCTGTGCCATTACAGATATAGATGCCAAATCAAGGATGAATTTCCTGTTTCACATCTAGTTGTCCAAGTTACACTTGAACTGGGTTAGGGAGGAGGTCTGATTCGCATAGATAGGGAGTGAGCTTGTTCCAGAGAAGGGTTAGTCTTTAATAGTTTCTGGGATACATACTTGTCTCTCCTGCAGGTCCTGTTTACATCACAGGCAAGGTTTACATCTTTAGAACGGGTGATTCTGGTGCCGTTTGTTTTACATCACAGGCTAGGTTTACATCTTTAGAATGGGTAATTCTGGTGCCGTTTGTTTTGTGGATGTGCAGGAGGTCCATCAAGGTGTGGTCTGTCAGTGCCTTGTATGCCAGGCTTAGATCTTCCTTCAACAGCCTATAGGAGACAGAATACAGGGATAGGAATTGCGGCAGTCTGCACAGGACATGTTACTGTATTTTTTTAGTGAGGAAACTGTTCAATTGTTGGATCTACCTCATTAGGTACATACCAAAGGAGGCATTGCACTCAGTGATAGGTCTGAATAATGCTGAATACAGTGCAACAATGACTTCCTTGGACCTAGATGTCATACCTTTGTTTATAAGTTGCACAACATAGAATGATTTTCTCTCTACTGTAGACACATGATGCTCAAAGCCTATATTACTGTCTATGTGTGTCCCTAGGTTCCTACGTATTGGGTCAGCTCTTAGTAGTGTGTTGTAAATATGATAGCTAAGAGGGATGGATGACTTCCTGAAGAGTACTCTTATGGATTTCTTGGCATTAGCAATGGCTCAGACACCAGTTATGTGCCTGTGACAGCCCTTCCTGGAAAACATTTGTGCCAATGGGGTCTTCTGTGACTACTCCTAATTTGTAATCATCTGCAGAATTAGTCAGCCAGAGGCAACTGACATTGGCCTTGATTTCAGAGAAGTAAATGCCAAAAAGGAGAGGTCTCAGGACCAATCCCTAAGGGACTACTACTGTGACTGGCCTCTTTGTATTCTAACTTCCTAAGTTCTGCCTGTGAGCAAGCTGGCTATCCACCAGATGACATAAGTGTTTATATATTACCCCTTGAGTTTGTTACGAATGCCTGAAGGGGGATTGTATTCCATGCCTTGGTCAGGTCAAGGTAGGCAGTATGAACCATTTTGCCCTCATCCATTGCTTTGGTGACCTTCTCAAAGAAATCCACCAGATTGAGTAGGTATGACCTGGTATCCCAAAACCAATTGGGGCTGTTTGCAATGTCTGAAGGTTTCCTATGTCATTATTGATAATTTCCATGATAATTATTTCCATGGCTTTTCATATGAAACTAGTGAGACTTATGTGTCTGTAGCTGCCAGGGTCTGTAGGTGGCCCACCTTTGTGTAGAGGGATGACTGCTGCTGTTCTCATGAAGCACAAAGCCTGTTTGGATAGTAATTCCAGAGGGCCTGATAGGTCATGTTTCATGCTATATAGAAAGCATCATAGGACATTGTAAGAGCCCATTGTTGGTGAGTTTATTGCCTTAGAGAGAGAGCATCAAAGACCTGTTTCCTAGTGATACTAGGGGGGAGTTATAATTCATGGTATTTCCTGAGGAAAGGTTGAGGGGGGTAAAGTTGGAGCTGAATTTATCAGCCGTTAAGTTTGCTATATCTACTGGCTCAGTATAGATAGCTCCATTGACAATGGATTTTGTGCAAAATTGAGTATTGCTTTTAAGACTGAGGACATAGCTAAAGAATGCCTGGTTGTCCTTGGCCTGTGAGGCCAAGTTTACCTCAGATTTAGCTTTGGTAGACTTTATTTGTCCATTGAGTTGTTTGTTTAGTTTGATGAGAGTGCTTTTGTCCTGCTGGGTGCTGCACCTCCTACTTTTTGCCATAATTTTCTTCCTTCCATTATACAGCCTATTGATGTTGTGATTCCACCAGGGAGGCTTGCTTTTTCAGTTAGTTTTATACTTCTTCCTGATGGGTGCAACTTCATCTATGCAGCTATTAACTTGCTTGTATAGGCTTTCTGTGAACAATTCTGCAAGGTCAGAAATGGTCTCAGGGTTTATGGGGTCTTGAAATTTTGCAAGGTTATCACTTAATTGTAGAAATTTAACCTTAGAGTAGTTCCTGAATATTGCAGATATTACACCCTGTTAGAATGACATCAGAAACTAAGCCAATATTTAAAGTCAGTCATCTTCTGTTCATATTGTGACATCATCCTTGAAAAAGGCACGTGAGGTTAGGTTGTGAATCATCTACAACCAATGTTCAGATCACTGTATGGCTAGCCCTGCCACAGTTGTTCATCCATGCCACACAAACACATATACACTAATACCTATGGCAAATTTAGAGCGCCCAAACTATATATACATTAGTGTGTGTGTGTGTGTGTGTGTACGTCTCTATGTGCACACACACATACACACAGACACATATATAGATATAGATGTAGATATAGATATAGATTTAGATATATAGATGATCCACTGTGATAAGTCATATTAGATCTACTAACAAAGATATTTGATCAGTCAAATTTGTCCATTGACATACTCAATAAAACTGCTGCTGAATTACAGCAAATTTTATTTATTTATTTTTTTGCTTTGTTCCCTTATATACAATTGCAGGACTCTACAGCATGAGAGAAGGTTAAAAACACCTGATAAGGATGAAATGTGTCAAGCAACTGCAGACTTTTCAACAGAGCTGATTTATCTCTCTCTCGCTGTCTCTCTCTCTCTCTCTCTGTGCATATATATATATATATATATATATATATATATATATATATATATATATATATATATATATATATATATATATATATATATATATATATATATATATATATTTATATGTATATAATATATATGTATATATTTTCTGAGAGATGAAGAGCCAATTTGTTTGAACAATACAATATTTTATAGTTAATCTACTTCCAACTCCTTTTGTATCTCCCACATCTATCTCTCTGTCTATCTATCTATCTATGATATCTACCGCTCTGTCTGTCTATACCTCTATCTATCCATATAACTATTTATCAGTCTATCATCTATTGATCTTTCTATCTATCTATCTATCTATCTATCTATCTATCTATCTATCTATCCATATAACTATCTATCTCTCTGTCAGTCCATATAACTATTAGTCTATCTATCCATCTATCTATCTCTCTATTTATATATATATATATATATATATATATATATATATATGTAGACAGAGAGATGTCAACTGTGATAGAGATAAATAAATTGATAGGTGGCATCCAACTGTTTTTAAAAAAAAAACATTTTCATGAAAGCCCCATTAATCAGGACCGCTCCCATTCATTGTCCTGGAGTGCCCAAAGAAATTATTATAATTAAAAACAGAACAGGAGCCCAACAGTAGCCAGCAGAAAAAGATGTTAATCCCCCCCCAAAAAAAAAACACTTTCTTTCTTTACCTTTAGTAAAGACAGTGACCAACTTAGATTAATTCTCCACAAAAATTGGAGTTTCCTTTATAAGGACTCTTCCCTAGTTGACAGAATTGGCCAGTCACCCAGTATTGTTTATAGAAAAGGTACTAATTTAAAAAGTTTTTTGAAATTAAAAGCACTAAACCTACTTCTAGACTTACTGGAACCTTTATGTGTGGAGCATGTAGGATGTGTAAATATATAAAAACAGGTAATTCCTTTAGAGTACTGAACACATGTAAATTTTACATCAACCATAAGTTGAATTGTGAGTCCAAGAGTGTTGTTTACTTAGCTTCCTGTACCTTATGTCCAGCTTTCTATATAGGGAAAACGGACAGGAAGCTTCGTGAGAGAATTTACAAACACTCTTATGCAATTAGCAAAAATAAAACAGAAAATGCTTTAGCAAAATATGTTTCATTAAATGGTGGACATAGTTTCACGTTCCAAGCTATTGATCAGGTACTTCCTGACATTAGAGGTGGCCCATATTCAGTACTGTTAGAGGTACGAGAAGTAGAATGGCAGTTAGCACTTAATGCTTTCTGCTTGCCTGGTTTGAATGAGAATTGTAATATTTCATGTTTGCTTAAATTAAGGAATCTTACATGATAGTGTATTTTTAACTTTTTACTAATGACATTAACATAATCCTTGTATATACTGATTGCATACACACTTTTTATTTGAGTTAGTATGTAAGTTTTAAGACTTACTTTAACAGTTTGAATTGTTGTGCTTTGCACCTTTAATTCATTGCTGCTACTAGTCACATGACTTCATGCTACATAGTTTAAATGCTGTAGAAACTGTGTAACTGCTGTTTGTCTGTGTGTCTGAAGAAGTTACTTTACTTAAAGTGACGAAAACGTGAGAAAAATTTTTATTAAATTGACTTTACGTTAAAAGAAAGTGTTTTTTTGGGATTAACATCTTTTACTGCTGGCTACTGTTGGGCTCCTATTCTGTTTTGGATTGTTTGTTTCTTCTGCCCAGTAAATTATTATAATTAAGTAAGGTGAGGAGGAGGAGTTCCAGGGTGGAGATGCCCTGCTCTCAAAATTAGTATGTCAGTGGTGTGTTTGCATGGCAAAAAGTTTGTACTGTGTGTGTACGTAATTATGTGGTATTGTATATGTTCTGTCTTATACCTTATAAATATGCTTGATATTTCTTTGATTTTGATTGTATAGAAATGGTACTGTTCCTTAAAGACTTTCCTATTCAACAAATAATTAAGAAAATATGATTTTTTTTAATTGCTTTCCTTCAGTACTCTGTAATGTTGAAATAAAGGCAGCACTGTTTTCCCAATGGTGATTTTTTTATTTAATATTTATATGCGCCACTGACATAATAGCCTCTTAATGATGTAGGTACTGCAAAAAAAAAAAAAAAAAAAAAAAAAAAAAAAATACCTACTCTGGAAAATTGAACAACTCTCTTTAGCACCTGACTACCTAGTAACTACCTATGCACCTATAAATGTAGGTGTGAAATTAAGTTGCTCATGATTTGAAAAGGTAGTTTTATTAACAATCCGCTGTATCAGTGACAAAATAAAAGTGAAGCTTATAAAAAATTAAGATATGTATGATAAACTTTTTCAGCTTAGTTCTGACTTTCAAAGAAACACCATCACTGCAGCCATCATATGGCATTGAATAATGCCATCTTCAGTTAGTATTATTGAAGCTAAAATGAAGACATTTCCATTCTCTCAGTCATTTGAAGGTCATATCCCTCCATGCTTTGTATCACATTATGTTAAATCCAGAATTTACAGTGTAAATTAACTCATCAAGGGCCATGTGCATACATGCAAGTAATGCATACAAGACAACCAATTATTATAAATTATATCAAAAAACATGACTGCTAATTCACCTCCGAAACTCATTAGTGGCAACATCAAGGGCAATTTTAAAATTTTGCAGCCAATAATAGGTGGAATAATGTGAGCATTTGAAATATTTGATTTATTCATAGCCATAAGAAGAAGCATACATTTAAAATTAAATATCCTTATGGAGGATTTAATAAACTGAGTGTAAAAAAAGAAAAGGGCTTAGTCTACTTCAGCATTAAATCAATCATAGCTTTCCCTACAGACTGCTCTTGCATCCCACAAACCCTTTATTGTGGACTCTTGAAGTAGCTTAGCTGTATGTGCACATTTATCCTTGACATGATTGAATGTATAATAATTTGCGGTGTTTCTTTTAAAAAGCAAATACCTTTTGCTTTGCAGAAAGAATACCATATTTTGACTTTGTACTTGTTGTGATAGATTATGGTACCTATGGCTATCTGCTTCCTTGCATCTCTGTAAAGATAGCACTGCAGAAGCTAAGAAAGGAGTGTTAGCAGAATCCTGTAGCAGGAATAAACAAAACTGGAAACAAAAGGAATAACTGCTTGTGTAACACTAGAAGATACTCAAAAGCACTGAGCTTTGAACAGCATACAGATTGTTGTATCACAAAGAACCCATGTGAACAAAAGACAGTTAAGTACCATTTAAAATGTAAACACAGATGAAGCAAAAACAAAGGAGGGCTCTATATTCTGGTCAGACAGTTCAACCTTGTCTTCCTTTTGGATATTTATTCAATGTTCTTTGTACCATATAGGGGACATGTAATACATATATTTATACTTTTTCAGAGCATTATCAGTGCACCTTGAAAAAAAAAACTCTATAGAATGAGTCCTAAATCTAAACATGAATTGCATTATAGCTAGCTAATATGTATAGTCTTTTTATGGAAATTTGACTGATTGAGTCTGCTGCTCCATTTTAGTACACACACACACACACACACACACACACACACACACACACACACACACACACACACACACACACACCACAAGGCAAATATAAACAGGCTTATTCCAAAAAATACTACATGCTGGCATTTAGCACAGAGAATGAAAGCCATGAGCTGTTAGCATGTTACTTCCTGTGGTACCGGGTTTAATTCCCTTAGTCTTCATTTCTCTAATTGTGAACTTAAGTCACTTAACCACGCAGTGCTCCTGGGCAATTTGGTATTTGGGCTAGGCTCTTTAATGCTCTCATGCACTACATGCCTAGTAACTATTTATGAATCTGTCTATGCAAGTTTGACTAGTTGTAGGGCCTAAACTGAATCATCTATGTCAAGGTAATCCACTGAAACTAATGGATTACAACAAACATAACAGACAATTTTAAACCTAACCAAAGACGGCATAACAATTTGCTTCCTTCCTGCTTTCTCTGAGATCATACTGCAGTGATGAAAAAAGCTACATCCTCATACCCCAGTATAAAAGGATTTGCAACAAGTATAAACCACACCATCACAAATCAAACCACTACATACAATACACAGGGCTACACCCATGTTACACTCTACCTGTCAATAAAATATACCAACACAGCACAAAACCATGTTATACCCTATCTGTTAATAAAATACACAAACACAAATCAAATCACTATATACAATACACAGGGTTGCACCCATGTTATACCCTACCTGTCAATAAAATATACCAACACAGCATAAAACCATGTTACACCCTACCTGTCAATAAAATACATCAATACAGCATAAAACCATGTTATACCCTCCCTGTCAATAAAATAAACCAGCACAGCTTAAACTCTTCCACAGAACGCCGACAACTACACCATGTAAACCTCAACATCACTCACTAGTACATATGCCACTTCATATACAACAGCACATATCATACCAGTACATTACAAAACAAATTCAGATAGGACTCTTCTGGCAAAACATACTACAATAATTCTTCAGTAAACTCAGGCTTTATTAAACACATCCCACCTGATAAGAGTATATGTCTGTGTGCATGTGTGTGTGTGTATATCTTCAACAGGGGCTTATATAGGTCCTATAGAATGTTAGTTAGGGGTTATACACATTAGACAACAAAATAGGTACTAATTACTTGTTTTGTTTGTGTATTTTGGCTTTTCCCGGTTAGGGGTCGCCACAGCGGAACTCCAGTCCCCTAATGATTGGCAGTTGATTTTTACATACCGGTTTGCCAAGCCTGATGCACAGCCTTCAACGAAGGTACACCCATTCACGCATGTCTCCACGCAGAAGACGCTCTAGGTGAGTATCGAACCGGGCAGCATCTTACTGTGAGGCGACAACACTACCGCTGCACCGCCACTGCGGTATGTGTATAAAACATGGTTGCCTGTACAAAGGAATTAAGGAAGTCAGTTCATCATGTGAAGAATTGGGAGCAAGCAAAGCACTGAGAATGGTAGGGATATTCATGGAACTAGAACCAAGCCATCAGTGAGGTCTGCTATCTGGTGTTTTGCTTGAGTATTACCCATCTTTAAAAGTGTTACATGGATCGTAAATATTTTCACAAAGTACTGCTTTGTTTGCTTTAATAACTGAGTGAGTTATGTTTGAATAAAGCATGTTTTATTTTTTTGTTATGTACTACCTGTAGCATTTCCCTTGATTTCACTATATATGTGTATATATGTACATGTAAAAGTTAAGCACTGTAATGTAATGAACAGGTGGGATAGTTGGAAAGCAGTAGTTAAGTAGGTTATTACCAGCAGTTAAGTGGGATGTTACCACATAATAATGAGTACCAGGAAGTATCTGTTTTCCCTACTATTGTGCAATATTAAAGTTAGTATATATTTAGTTGCAAGAGTATGAATGACACATTAACAAAGTCATTAAGTTGTATGTCTTTCTAGATTAACACTACTTGTTACAATATACATATAGTTATTCACTAATTAATTGTCTTATAATGATTTTCTTATTCTTTTTCTTTACTTCAAGTGGAGCAAATTAACCATATTTTTATGGCTATATGTATATGGGAAAAAAAATAAGGATTTTAATTATTTTTTGCTTTACCTGATATTTTCTTATTAAATGGCAGTTTTACTTAAGTCTTACTCTGTTATTATCATTTCATTTCTTGTAAACAATATCAGGGTTCCTGTGACATTTATGCTCTGCACTAGGGAATTGATGGTTCATTCTGCTCTAACTTAGTATCCTATTTGTAAAGGATCATATTCCCTGTAGTAACTGCTATAATGGCATTTTTTCCATAATGCAAAATGCTGACAGCCTTAATAAGATGAGTTTATACTTCAGCATTAGTAATTATTATCTTATATGAAGGATATGTTGGCTGTGCTTGCTTATTCAATACTGATCTCTATTCTTATTAGCATTCCAGTTTTAAATTTGTAACAAAGAAGGTTAACTAAGTTTTCAGGGTGGTTGAATTAACTTAAGGTATGCAGCTAAATGGAATTTTTGGTAAAATGACAAGGAAAAACAGCAAAGTAAATGATTATTTTATACCTATTCGAATACAGTGTACAGAAGTGAAACTACACTTTATGTTTATTAGTAATTTTGCAGATTTTTATGTGTGATGTTAAAAGTTTGTATTGCATGGAATTTTTGGTAAAATGACAAGGAAAAAACAGCAAGGTAAATGATTATTTTATACCTATTTTAATACTTTGCACAGAAATTAAACTACACTTTGTTTATTAGTAATTTTGCAGATTTTTATGTTTGATGTTAAAAGTTTGCTTTGCTGATGAAACAAATGTAGGTCCACATAATTTATTTAACTTAATACAGTATATTTATGCATTTTGACTAGGGATGACTTACAGATATTGAAATTTGCAATTCAAAATGTGTTTCTTTGATGAGATCCTAAATTCCAGATTGAATTAAAAATATTTTCTGGCCATGCAGATAAACAAACAGGAAATACTTATATTTTTATACACATTGTAGTTGTAAGGTGCTTGCTAGCACTTATAAATAGGAACTATCTACATGACAAAGCAGAAGATATTAGTATTTTTGAAAATGTTGTCTGTAAAGTAGTATATTCTCTTGGTAAATTATCTAAAACCATTACTGCATTTAAATGTTTTATTTTGTTTCTAGTTCCTGAGCAAACACTCTGCATTTTATTGCATTTTTGGTCCATATCAATTTGCAAAAATATGCATAGCTAATATTTACAGTGTAATCTAACATTCTGATCTTTGTAAATATTTATAGTATCTGAAACCAAAACATGTTTTTAACTGTAGTTAAAGATTCTGGTATGCTAGACTTGCCCAGTTTAGAAAGTTATTTGTTAAAAACAATATTTGATATTTATGCTTATATTGTTTGACATGTAAATGTTTTTTTTTCTCTGCTGAATTATTCATAATGCTGGTTGAATGGTATAAATAGAAATTCAGTATTGATTCCGTGTGACAGCTAATGGTGTAGACTGCCTACATATGTAAGTATGTTATTGTAAATCGCAGTGCATATTAGTAAATAGCATATGTGCAAATCTACAGAATGGGTTTGTTTTGAAACACTTAGATGAGTGAAGGTTTCAACTTCTAAATTTACTGTTAGTGAGTTCAGTATTAGCCGCAAAACAATTTATTAATTAATGACATTTTTTGCACATTGTTGTTTTGTGTCATATAATAGGTTGCTGCCTCCTCACATCCTTGAATTTTAGTTTTTATTTAATAACAGAATGTTGTAGCAGTAGTGATTGGCAGTCTGTTATTTCAAGGTTTATTGTTCGCAGTTTCCTAGTTATTAAACATGCACATTATTTGACTCTCTTGGTTAGGTGTACACTGCAGGTGCTGTTTATGTGCTCAGATGGTATACTCATCAATAGACATTATTTATGTGAGAAAAATTCCTTTCGTGAAATGTATAGTGACTGTTTTTCGAAGGGCAAGGTCATACATACAGAATTTTATTAGTTTCATATTACCCTACAACACTCTGCTTTAGACTGCTCAGTGCAGATTCATTTTGGGCTGTTTGTTTACAATTATGATAAAAGAATCAGTGTTTTTTCATTGCACGGTTTACACAGTGGTACTATAGTGTCAGAAATTGCTGTAATAAGTACATTTGCTATATTTGGAAGTATACACATTTAGTAGCTGTAGGCATCAAATCTGCGTTAGTTTTCATGGAGCCTGAGTGACTGGTGTTGATCAGCCACAGACATACATTAGGTTGTATAGACATACAACAGATATTAAGTTGTATAAACATACCACAGACATTAGGTTGTATAGACATACAGCAGACATTAGGTTGTGTAGACACACAACAGGCATTAAGTTGTATAGACATACGACAGACATTAGACTGTATAGACATATGACAGACAGGTTGTGTAGACATACGACAGACATTAGGTTGTATAGACATACAACAGACATTAGGTTGTATAGACATACGACATACATAAGGTTGTATAGACATATGACAGACATTAGGCTGTATAGACATACAACAGACATAAGGTTGTATAGACATACGACAGACATTAGGTTGTATAGACATAGAACAGACATTAACTTGTATAAACGTACCACAGACATTTAGTTGTGTACACATTGTCTGCATTGCAGATTCTTGTCTGCTGCTGGCTACACTTTGGTTGGATATCTGAAGAGTATATCATCCTGCATGCAAAATCTGTAGCTCATTTATATATTTTACATGCAGTCTTTACAGTCAGTGTGTATTGCCGTCAACTAGCTGCAGTATTGAAACTTACTAATGCATATTTTATAAATCAATGATCTTTGGCACTAGACAAAAAACTTAAAACCATACTCAGTCATTGGGCTATACAATTTAAAAATCTTGCCAAAAAGAGGAAGGGATTTTTTTTTGTCTATATTTAATGTTAATAGTATTATAAATGTGAACAGAAGGTTATTTGTCCTAGTGCATTGTAAGATAATTAATTTTGATATTTTTCACTCTCTTTAGATATTGGAATGTTATTAGAGACTCAGAAACAGTAAATGCAATTTTTATGAGGGCAGAAGATAGTGTGGTCCTTTGGCCAGATTTATGTCACAGTATAGCAATATTATACACTTCTAATATTATACTTTTCAGCTTCTTAGCCCATATCCCAGGTAATTTTTTTCTTGTTTCTACACTTTTTTTTTATTGTAATTTATGGTCTTAGACTTTAAAGAAAAGAAAATTATTAACTATTATTTTGACTGAGGATTTAAACTGTTCTAGTAGGCATAGGAAATGTAAAACATAAAAGATATTAACATTTTTTCTGATATCTTAATGAATGGACAATTGTATTTGGCCTTAGATTTAGGTTATAAATATAAAAGGGGCAATTTTCAAACAGATGTTCAGTATTCTGCTTACTCCAAGGAATGTAATTTGGTAAACTGTCAAAATTCCTTTTCCTGTTCCAGATAATTTATCTACATGCTCTACTTTCACTTTTAATTTACAATACTAAAAAAGGCACTTTTAATTTAATAAAATAAAATAAAATCAACGACCGCTGAGCAAAACAATGAAGGGTACTGATGATTCCAAACTCAAAAAAGCGTTTCTAATATCAATAGCTGATAATCCAAATACGAGCAAAACGTATAAAAAAATCTGGTTTATTTTAACATAAAAAGGCAAGCGCTTTCGCAAACATAGCTTCTTCAGACCTTATAACAAATAACATTAAAGAGTATTGGTTTAAATAAGCAAAAAGGCGCCAAGATCACAAACATCTCTTAAAGAGACAAGTTAATTTAAAAAGTCCATTTAAAAATGATATTGTTAATGCATACAAGTAGAACATTAAAACCATGTAAGTCATAATACTACTATGCAATCAATGAAATACATAAAATTAAAAATAGAAAGTACAAACACTAACCTAACGTCTCTGATTCCCTAGTCTCCTAGATTTTAATAAAGGACATAAGGGGACTTTACCATTTAAATATATAAAAAAATATGTTTGCGAAAGCGCTTGCCTTTTTATGTTAAAATAAACCAGATTTTTTTATACGTTTTGCTCGTATTTGGATTATCAGCTATTGATATTAGAAACGCTTTTTTGAGTTTGGAATCATCAGTACCCTTCATTGTTTTGCTCAGCGGTCGTTGATTTTATTTTATTTTATTCAATTTTGCACTTTTGTACTGCTGAGCATTTACTCCGCTGGGTTTATTCTTTTTACTTTTAATTTAATATTTGCTTCCTACTCTCCTGTATGGCTCACCAATTTTCACAAGTCTCAACTCTTCCAACAAACACTATCCTACAACAAAATTAGCAAATTTGTCTGCAGCCTCCAAAACCATTCCCATCACTGCATGGAGTTTGATACCCTCATCATCATCATCTTTCGGCTGTTCCCGTTAGGGGTCGCCACAGCAGATCACCTGTTTCCATTTCTTCCTGTCCTCTGCATCTTGCTCTGTCACACCAACCACCTGCATGTCCTCTTTCACCACATCCATAAACCTTATCTTAGGCCTTCCTCTTTTCTTGTTACCTAGTAGCTTCATCCTTAGCATCTTTTTCCCAATATACTCCGCATCCGTCCTCAGCACATGCCCAAACCAACATAATCTTGCCTCTCTGGCTTTGTCTCCAAACCTTCCAACCTGGGCTGACCCTCTAATATACTTATTCCTAATCCTGTCCACCCTCATCACATCCAGTGCAAATCTTAACATCTTTAACTCTGCCACATCCAGCTGTAACTCCTGTCTTTTTGTCAATGCCACTGCCTTCAACCCATATAACATAGCTGGTCTCACTACCCTCTTGTAGACCTTCCCTTTCACTCTTACTGGTACTCGTCTGTCACAAATCATTCCTGACACTCTTCTCCACCCACTCCATTCTGCCTGTACTCTCTTCTTGACCTCTCTTTGACACTCACCATTACTCTGAACTATTTATCCCAAGTACTTAAACTCATCCACCTTCGCCTTGCATCCTCACCATTCCTCTATCCTCCTTCTCATTCACACACATATATTCTGTCTTAGTCCTGCTGACCTTCATTCCTCTTCTGTCTAGAGAATATCTCCATCTCTCCAGGGTCTCCTCCACCTGTTTCCTACTCTCACTACAGATCACAATGTAATCTGCAAACATCATAGTCCACGGGGACTCCTGTTTGATCTCGTCTGTCAACCTGTCCATCACCACTGCAAATAAGAAAGGGCTCAGAGCTGATCCTTGATATAATCCCACCTCCACCTTAAACGTATCTGTCACTCCCACTGCAGATCTCACCGCTGTCACACTACCCTCATACATATCCTGTACCACTCCTACATACTTCTCTGACACTCCTGACTTCCTCATACAATACTACAACTCCTCTCTATGCACCCTGTCATATGCTTTCTCTAAGTCTACAAAAACACAATGCAACTCCTTCTGACCTTCTCTGTGCTTGTCCATCAACACTCTCAGAGCAAACATCGCATCTGTAGTGCTCTTTCCCGGCATGAAACCATACTGCTGATCACTAATCATCACGTCCCTTCTTAACCTAGCTTCCACTACTCTTTCACATAACTTCATGCTGTGACTGATCAACTTAATCCCTCTGTAGTTACTTCAGCTCTGCACATCACCCTTATTCTTAAAAATCAGTACCAAAGCACTTTTTCTCCATTCCTCAGGCATCCTCTCACTTTCCAAAATATCATTAAACAATCTGGTTAAAAACTCCACTGCCATTTCTCCTAAACACCCCCATGCTTCCACAGGTATGTCATCTGGACCACCAGTCTTTCCATTCTTCATCCTCTTCATAGCTATCCTTACTTCCTCCTTGCAAATCCACTGCACTTCTTGATTCACTATCCCCACATCATCCAACCTTCTCTCCCTCTCATTCTCTTCATTCATCAACCCGTCAAAGTACTCGTTCCATCTGCTCAACACACTCTCCTCACTTGTAAGTATGTTTTCCTCATTATCCTTTATCACCTTTACCTGCTGCACATCTTTCCTATCTCAGTCCCTCTGTCTAGCCAATCGGTACAGTTCCTTTTCTCCCTCCTTTCATACAGTTCTTCATATGCCTTATCCTTAGCCTTCGCCACCTCTCTCTTTGCCATGCACCTCATCTCCTTATATTCCTGTCTACTTTCTTCATCTCTCTGACAATCCCACTTCTTCATTGCCAACCTCTTTCTCTGTATACTCTCCTGTACTTCCTCATTCCACCACCATGTCTCCTTGTCATCCTTCCTCTGTCCAGTTGTCATACCAAGCACATTTCTAGCTGTCTCCCTTACTAGCTCTGCTGTAGTTACCCAGCTGTTTGGTAACTCTTCACTGCCACCCAGTGCCTGTCTTAACTCTTCCCAGAACTCCACCTCACAATTGCCCTTTTTCAATTTCCACCATTTGATCCTTGGTGCTGCCCTCACACTCCTCCTCCTCTTCTTGATCACCAACGTCATCTTACAAGCCACCATCCCTTGATACCCTCAATTGGATTGCACCTCTTCAACACATTACTGTCTCCTGACTACTCATAGCACACAAGACACCATCTTAATATCATCCACCTTAAATATCCTCATTGTCAAATCTCATCCAATGGCATGTACCAAATAAAACCCAAAGATCCTCACAACTGTAACTAATTTCTGCTAGTAAATCTAATAATTATTAGGGTGACTCACTGTTTTCTGTTGCATTCTTCATGACATGGAACAACATTTCAAACCACATCTGTCTTTTAAATAACCTGCGACAATTCAAATCCATCCTAATATATCACCTGACTGCTAAAACACTATGCAACTGTACTACACCTACAGTTTGAAGTATCCAATCCTATTCCCAGTACTTAATATAGTATTTTCAATTCTGCTCACAATATCCTGCAAACATGAATTTTCTTAATCTCATATGCAATGAAAATAATGATTGCTGACCATTTGCTTTCAGATACTTCATAAATAATGTGTGTTGACTGTTTTTCATTTGAATTGTCAGAAATGTATTTCTATCTTTTTTTGAGCTTTTCTCCCTGGGCCTACACTGAAAATTGGTATTTTAGTTGCCATTTGGACTTTCCTGATAGACAAAAGCAAAAAAATAATTAAATAAAATAATTTGTGTCTTATGTCATTAGTGAAAGGTATTAAAAAAACTTACAGGTGTTTTTTTAGAGACTGATAATTGGCAGAAAACTCTTTCATGCTTAAGGACATATCATCTTACTGTTTGGTTCTCAAATTTTAAGCATAAGTATAAAACATGATCCAGCAAATGAAAACATCAGAAACTAAGATGAAAGGACTGTGCACCTACACAAAAAAATAATAGAAATTCCAAAACAGTCCGAAACACAGCGAGGTGTAAACAGTGATTTATTAAATGCAAACTAGGTAAGCACTTTCAGACCTTAAAATCAATTAAAAAACAATCAAAGATTTTTAAAAACACAATGTCTATTCAACAAACAAGAAATAAATCACATGATCCTAAACATGATTACATAGTATTCAATGCACTATATGCTTCTTAAAGTGATATCATGCTGCAGTAGAGCATCAAAAAGTGCAAAAGCATCATAACACGCAAAACACTCTGCACATAAAGCTACAAAAATATATCAGAACAATTAACTGTTTCTCTACATATATAAAACTAAAAAATAATAACACAAACAATATATATACTGCAGCTAAGAACTAAATATTAAACAGTATATCGTTTATATGAAAAACAGTTGTAAGGTGTTAAGAAGCATTTCAATAATTTGTAGCCTCTTTAAGGTCTATCAGTTCTAGTTATTAATTTTTTTTTTTTGGAAAACAGGCTAAGAAATATTGCTAAAATCCAAAAATGCTCAAATAAAGGTAAACATTGCAGGTCAAAAAACTGATTTATTGCACTGAAAGTTAAGATGTAAGAAAATTAATTTATTACACCTAAAGTTAAGACTGAGTGTATGCTGCTTTGTATTATCCAGACTTCATCAGAAGTGTGACGACCCACCACTGGACCAGTAATCAAGATGTCTCAATCCTCACCACTGGCAACAGTGGGGGGGGGGTTTATTGGGAGGATAGCAAGTGCACACACAGTATTTCCAGATGCAGCTCCCTGCATCGAATGCAATTTCCCTTAAGAGTACACAGAAACTTCAGTCAGTCCGGGGCTAGTTTCTTCATCTTCCTCCAGATCCCTATAAGACTCCCCACACTGGCACAGCTAAAGAGTTGAGATCTTACTGAATAACCAAGCCAAGACCTCCAGCACCCTCACTGTCCAACCAGTGCTTTGTGTTCCTGCGCAATTAGCTGAAACACATACTCTTTGAGGTTTTATTCACACACACACACACACACACACACACACACACACACACACACACACCTGGAAAAGCATGGCACAGGTTTACTAGCTATGCCCCCTTCTGCCCAGGCTATAAGGTAGTTTCCACTGCCACCAGTCACTCCTTATCAGCTACTTTAAGGCCCTTTAACAAAGGGTGTCCAGTCTTACTTGTAATATTAATATTAACACAAATGGTAGTTTGAACAAGAGCAAGGCTATTAGGACTGGCCCACACAGTGTCACCAAATAAATATGCAAGTATTCTCAAAACTTAAATAACTCTACACAAATCAGCCACAATGAAAGGTTTAAATATATTTAATAAAAAGTAATAAAAGAACAAGACAATGCAAAATATATCCACAAAAACAGTCACCAGCCCACACAGTTTCCTGAGTTCTTAATAAATCCAAAAGCAAGTAATGATAAAAACACAGAAGAACTCAGGTATGACCAAGGTTTCCAGTTTCAATTGAAGTTTTAATGTTAAAACATAAGCGCTTTTGCAGGAAAATTGCTGTTTTTATTTAATTTGTATCATGTGACTACCAGTGCTTGCTAGAGGTTGTATAAAAGAAGCACATTTCAGTTGTATTTATTAGCATCTGATGAAGCAGATTTTCCTGCAAAAGCACTTATGTTTTAACATTAAAGCTTCAATTAAAACTGGAAACCTTGGTTGTACCTGAGTTCTTCTGTGTTTTTATGAATACAAAATATATATTCACAGTGACATCAGAGTTCAAAACCACAGGAAATATTTAAAACAACATTGCAGGACAGTATCAGAAAACCATCAAAACTAAGCTTTACTATATTCCTCACTGTTCGGAGAATTAGTATAACCTAAGAACTTAGTAATAGAGCAAGTCAGTTGTGGTGAATGGATCTTATAGTTGTTGTCAGGTCCAAGACAGAATGCAGAATGCTTTGTCTCACCAAGAGACTTCTCAAATTAATATGTAAAATATTATTGCTGTGATAGCTTGCAGAATGACATCATTCCTTGTCATCTGACTCCTAGTTCTCAGGCCAAACAAACATTGATGAAGCTGGCAGTATTTAGCATCTACCTGTAAAAATATACAGACAAGGGCTTCTCCTCAGGACTCTGGCAGATGCTGGAAGTCATAAAATAATTGCATTTCTTCACACTTTCAAGGCTAGTAATTAATTACCCTAAAGACAATACAGAAAGTTTCCTAGTACAGACATTATATTTCTTCCTGTATTGAAAACTGTAAGATACCATCTTTAATCACCTAGCCATAAAGTAATTTAATTTCAGGTATTTTTTCTAAAATTTACTAGACTGAGGTTAACCTACTGTATCCCAGTTTCCACAGTTAAAGTACATACATTTAAACAGTTACAATAGTGCATGTACAAGCAGTTTGATATACATATAGCATACAGTTCTAATACATTTGTAACACAAGCATCTTACATAAATCATTTTGATATTCACTGATGACATCTAATTATTTACAAGATTCCAGCTAGCTGGGCTGGCAGTATTTCCTTTCATCACAAGAAGTATTACTGCAGACAGAATTAAGTTATGATTATATAAACAAGATACATTGTGAAAGGTACTAAATAAGAGAGGTTTTCATTTTTGTTGAAACAGCATAAAATGGATAGTGTTTTTGTGGTCCCTTCTGTGTACTGATGGGTCCATTGCTGGTAGTTATGTAGCTGTTATGCAGTGTGTGGAGGATTTTGTCTCTCAAATGTATACCTCATATAATTACTTAGCACAACATTGGCAGTTGCCTCTGTTGAATGGGTCAGATAATGCATGATTAGGTAAGTTGATAACTCCCTCTGAATTAGATATGGCCTTATAGTGGTGTTCAAAGATTCTTCTCCAGGTTTGAATGGTATCTCACTTTAATTTTTAAAAATTTTTGTGATAGAGCACCAGATGTTTATTTTACTTTTAGGTTTAAATGAATGGTTGCAACCGGGTATACAAACTGATGAGATATATGAAGGTGTTTTGTGATTTATTTTTAAAAAAGGTGACAAAGCTTATCTTGAAAATTGGAGACCTTTGACTTTATTAAATGCTGATTACATTTAGTTTTTGTAAAATTTTACAACTTTGTGTATCTATGCTTTCTGTGAAATTGTACCATTAAGGTGTGTTTTTTTTTTTTTTTTTTGAGAATAAAGAGAAACCAGTCTGGAATTTATTGACAGATATATGGGAAATTGTGCATCATATTAATCCTACCCATAGATTATTGCTTTTCTATGACATAAAACAAGCCTTTGATACTGTGACACATTCTGGTTTGTGCGATATTTTTTCTGGTTTCAATATCAGTAGCAGGGTAACACATGTTTTTCAAATTATTTTTTCCTATTCCTAGGTAAGACCTTAAGTTAAAGGAGTTCTAGTGAAGAGATTAGGGGAGATTACATGGGATTATGTAAGGATGTCCCCTTAGCGGTTTGTTATTTAGTTTGGTTATGAATGCTGTGATTTTTGTCAGCTCTACACAATGTCAAAGAATTTCTGCATGAATTATGCTGCACATTGATTTTCCTATTTATTTCCCCAATGCAGATGATATAACTGTAGTTGTTAATAAACAAGAATTAACCATTGCATATCGAGAGATGGAGTCTGCATTTAGTACAGTAGGGCTTTTTTAATAAGGTGAAATGTAAAGGTTTTTGGTATATTGCAGAGTTTGGATTTATCTCGTTTTTCCTACTAAAATTGATGTGTTGGTCATTTCCTTTGGGTGTGGAAGTACTTTTTAAGAACAATGGAATAGGATATTGTAAAACATGTGTTCTTTCTTGGAGGATCGGAATGCCTTTTCCCTTTCTTATAAAAATAATTTTTATTTACTTCATTCTGTGTTTTTTGGGAAATTGAATTATGTTGCTCGTAGTTTTCCAAAATGAAAGCTCAGTTGTTGACTGTAATATTTGATTTTTTTTTTTTTTGGAGGAGGCTGTGTGTGTTGGTTTAATCCATTAAATGAGGTAATCTCCATTGTAAAGTGAACAATGAGGGATTAGCTTTTTCTCATCCTGTTTTGTATATTGCTTCTACTCTTCTGTATTAGATGGTTACCAAACCCCTGTCTAACCCAACTGATTTAGCTATGAAAATTTAAAGAGTTATTATAAGGAGTTGTTGGTTACTGCAATGTTAAAAAAGTAGAGGTTTGCTCTTTCTTATTTAGATGGTGAATAATATATCAAATTTGTAGACTGAAAATTGTTCGATACTCTTCCTGTTTTACATAGAAAATTATGGTATGAAGTTATTATGGCTAATTTTTAATACATGATACCATGGGAATCTTTCAAATTTAGAAATCATACATGAAATACAATTGCATTTTTCACAAATATATAAAATGAAAGATTTTTTATTTTACTTTTTTTTTTTGTGAGTGATTTTGGGTTGGCTCTCAGTAAAGGGCTTGATAGAATATCAAATTAAAGAAGATAAGATTTGTCGGGTCTATATTAGGAAAGCGAAAAGACATTTATGAGAATAAGTAAACGTCGAACCATATAGCGTGAAGTGGACTTAGAGCAAAAGTCAAAAACAGCGAAAATGGAAATATAGAATTTCCATGGTTGGCCCGTCTGTGGATTAGCTGAATAAGGTAAGTGTTGGATAGTTATGGAGTTTAGGATAGGGTGAGGGTTAAGGTAAGTGCTTAGGTAAGTAATGTATGTAAGATTTAGTGTAGGGTTAGAGGTAGGGTTTTGTTAAATGTATGTTTGTAGGTTATTTATCTTGTTTGTGTATATTTTCACAGGGGAAGTGTGTGGTAGTTACGGACCTTAGGGTTAGGGAGGGGTTAAGGATAGTGCATAGATAGTTTTGTATGTGGGGTTTAGTAGTGTTGGAAGTAGGGTTTTCTTAAATGTATGTATGTGGATTATTTGTTTTGTTTGGGTTTATGTCTGTAGGGGACGTGTGTGATAGTTACGGACGTTAGGGTTAGGGAGGGTTAAGGATAATGCATAGTTAGTTGTGCATGTGGGGTTTAGTGTAAGGTTAGAAGTAGGGTTTTGTGCTTTACTTTAGGTTAGAAGTAGGGTTTGGTTAGTGTATGTATGTAGTTTATTTATTTTATTTGGGTAGGTAGTATATAGCTAGTGGTGGGGTTGGCTGACTATGACAGTTTGAATTTTTTTTTTCGCTGTTTAGTGCATTCGGGATTTTTGCAGTTCATGGTATAGGTGGTCAATGTTTTGGTATTCGCACATATGGTTTTTCGCTTTCGTAATATAGACCCAATTTGTCAGTTATGTCATTGTGATGAAATGATGGAGCATGCTTTAGTGTCTTTTCCTGGGCCACATTCTTTTTGGAGAAAAATATTATCAAATTACAGTTTAGGTTATGTAAGGCACAACATGTTAGGTTCAGTGATGTATGGAATACATGATATTTCTGATAAACCCATGAGAGACTATTATGGTAGGATTATAGTTTGTGCGATGTTGATGTTACGGATTCCCATATGTGATGAACTGCTTACTAACAAGCTACGGGATTGTTCTTTGATTTCAGTGAAATTGAAATGGTGTTTGTGGAAAAAAATAGTGGAGTTGTTTAATGTGATGAATTCCCTCTTTTTTATTTAGGTTGGACTGATCGTTTTTTTTTTCCTTTTGTTATTGTCACTTCTGTGCTGTTATATTATTGTTTTGCTATTTATTTTACTGATTGTTTGTTACTCTTGATGTAATCAATAAACTACCACTACTCTTTTTGATAGGTTTTATGGGATCATTTACATCAACCAGAGATATTACCAACTCAAGTGGATGGGTCCTCAATTTAATGTCTCATCCAAATTAAGAAATAAGTCAATTTCTATGTAAGGCAAACAGGCTTCATTAATATAAACAGGACTTTGCATCATTTCTGAGAAGTAATGTTTGTATAAATGGGAATTTACACCCCTTCCATAGAACTAACAGTTGGTTAACTTGTGTTCCAGTAGTGAGGGATCAAGAAATCAGTTTCCTGAAATGACAGAGCTAAAAAATAAACAACTATTGAAACATTACTTAGGGTGATATCATTATTAAACGAGAGAAGCAGTATTTCTACTAGATTGTATCCATTAGGGTACCTCTGCTCAGCTTGGTATCTGTGCATAAATTATCCTAGTTCTTTGCTGTGCTGAGTTGTTGCTATGGATGATTCTGCTGCCAGTTTATATATTAGTTTGTGATATTTTTACCATTCCTTGAATTTGGTGTGAATCAGATGCTGGAAAGAGAGGCTACAAAGTAGCTCAAATCAAGGAGGACCTATTCTACACATGAAATAATGGTCAAAGCAACAGACAGAGTTAGGTTCTACACCAGACATTAAACTTTCCATTTTTGCTACCAAAAACTGCATTTTATGTGGCCTGGTCTTCTGTCCTGTAGTGTGCTATCCCCATAAATATACATGCATACATGCATACATGCTCACACACATGAATATGCTCACAAATACATACAAATACACATTCATAAACATACACACACTGAGTCACTCATATACACAGATTCATAAATGTATACACACACATGCACACATACACACATACCCTTACAACTGCAAATGAGTACACACTATATGTACCTGTGCAGATGGCTGTGGTTTTCATTTTAATTTGGGGATGACATTTTTCACTCTTTTTGATTGACATGTTTAACATTAAGGATTTCATTATATTGGGTAGAAATCCTGACAAATGATTCTCATTTGGGCCACAGGTGATTTAAGGAACTTAGGGTTGCAGATAATCTGAGGCTGATCAGCACATTACATAGGATTGTAAAGTACCAATGTTTTTTTCTGTTCACTTCATATCATTTGACTCTTTGAAATAAAAAAAAAATGCCTTTTCTGTAACGCCTTGGTGTGCCAGCTACTGTAAGCTACTGCAAGTGTTTTGCCAGTTACACAGATGAGATTTGGCCCTTGTCCTTCTCTGTGAAATCTCTACAAGACAAAAGTGGCAGTCTTTGACTTTTTTATTGATGTTTTGAACTTTTTGATATGAGTTTCATGATAAGAACCTCAGTCTTACGACTGTTAGAGGGAATCAAACTTTATGTTGAGGCATCCTATCATACTGACAGAAGAACGAACATCTGTAAAAATGAAAGGGCAGTGCATATTCAGAGTGGCCTAATCTGTTATGGCTGTTCAAAGTTAGCCAACAAGAAAACATATAAATTGCACTAAGTCTATATTTGGTTGTATTAGATGAGGATCTGTGGTGACTTGCCACAAATTAAAGAGACACATTTTGGTCGGTGCAGGATGTAGATAGATTATAGTCCAATGAAATTAATTTTGTGAAGCCATGCAGTAGTAAATAGTCCCTTTTATGATTTCTAAGACCATTTGTATCATATCCTTGCATGAAAAGTAGTGCTACAATACAAATCCTTTAGATGCTTCTATGAAGTCTTAAAAAATAGAATATAGGTACTTTATCACTTGTTTCAAGTTGGATAATTTTATATGGCCTGTTTTTTTGTTTCTAGTGTGCTGTCCCCATAAATATACACACACACATGTTCACACACATGACCATACACACATTCACAAACATACACACACTGAGTAACTAATATACACAGATTCACAAATGTATATGCACACATACATACATATCCTTGCAGCTGCAAATGAGTACACACTATAAATACCTGTGCAGATGGTTGTGATTTTCATTTTAATTTGACATGACATTTTTCTGTCTTTTGGATTAACATGTTTAACATTTAAGGATTTCATTAAGTATCAGTGCAAAAGAATGGGGGTTCCCCTCTATACATTTAGGATGTAGTTTATCTGACCTCAGGTGTTCCAGATTTTGAGTATGATGAATTGT
This sequence comes from Protopterus annectens, assembly GCF_019279795.1. Lineage (NCBI taxonomy): Eukaryota > Metazoa > Chordata > Ceratodontiformes > Protopteridae > Protopterus > Protopterus annectens. Next base: position 28,936,753 of record NC_056727.1, on the reverse strand, counting down.
GCTTATGTCAGTGGGGCAACAGGTGGCATACTCACCCTTGTTGCATAAGGCTATAGGTTCTGTTCCTACAGTGGGAAGACTGATTGTTGATGCTGCAGTGTTGCATAGGGGGGGGGGTGCTGTACTTCTGTATATGCTGTCCTTTGGATAAGATGTTAAGCTGAGGCCTCATCTGCTTGGGTTGGTGGTATCTCAAGTGGAAGTACAGATCCCACAGCATCTATTGAAAAGAGTAGGCAAAGTCCCGTAATACCTTGTCCAAATTTCCCCATATAGTATAAATATAATCTTGGGTCTCCCTCCTGAAAAGAGGTTAGCAAACTAATGGGATTAACCCAGTCAACAAAGGATAAATAAAAAAATAGAAATGAATAAATAAGTTATGCTGAAGCACCTTTATTGTAAGTAGAATCGAGTAGTGAAAATGTCGACATAGTATATTAGTCTAACCTTGATGAATAATGATAATGGAGATGAAGTAATAATTAAGTATGAAGTTGGGGCAACACCATCATTGGAGTCTTAGCTGGTTTTCTGGGTCTTTATTTTATGTTATTTTTATTTATTTTATACCTGCAAAGTGTTTCAGTTACAATGCTTTATAACATTTCAGAGTGTTAATGCAACTCCATTTCAATGTTAATGATACCCACATATTCAAAATACCTAAAGAGTGGCCAATATGACCTTTGTTTTATATAAATGTGGTAGATTTTACAATGGAAGCCTACCTTAGAAAACATACAAGTTAGGAAAGAAAGAAGAGAGAGAGAATTTTCTAGTGCTCTTAACCTGATGGATAATAACAAAGTAATGTTAGCAACATTCTGTTGCCTCTTGCTTAAATTTACATAATACTTGTAAAAAATATTCCAAATAAGTACTATCAGTTATACCATGTGTTTTTGTCTTGATAGATTGCCAAGCTGTTGAGGCATAATGCACGTGCGACTATTCTCTAATGACATTTTACATGAGCCTTTATTTAAAAGCCTTTAGGTAGAAACGATTAAGTCTCATACTTCATGACATTTAAGGACCAACAAAATTTTAGTTTTCTATATTCCCCAGATGAATAGATATACTGGGATGTGCTTAATAAATGTAACATTTGAATACGGTTTCACAAAGGCTGTAATCATGCAATATTACTATGTTTTGACAATTATGTCTCTCTCCACTCAGCATATTTAGAGATCAGCTGAAAAACATAAGTAAGAATGGAGGTGCTTCTAGCTTTCTAGCAATACTTAGGAACTCAGTAGGTACAGTAAAATAACTGAGTTGTAAAGTCGTTTACTGGATTCGTAACATAATACTAATTCAAGTACCTTAGTGCTCGTTCAGTACACGTTAGGGCACTCAACTCACCTTTTGCTTTGCAAAGTTTACAAAATAGTGCCAGCATTGTTTCATGGCAAGTTCTTTGATCCATTTGTGTGTCACTGAAGAGAGCAAGTGGTATCTTTGAAGCGTCAAAAATATTTTTATTTTCATTTCTTTGAAAATGTCATTCCTCTTGCTAGAATAAGTTGGGACGAGGTTATTCAGTTTCTGCATGGCCTGCCTCTCTGAACATGTAATCCACATTTCACATACATTAAAAGTATCCAAAGTTATAAGAAGGCTCTGTAGAGCAGTAACATTTCAGGACATTATTGTATGTTGACTTTGGATGATGTTAGTAATAATTCTCTAGGAAGGTACTAACATATTTTTGTCAACTGTTAATTGCACTGAAGCTAATGTTCACATAGACATGTTAAATTTGCATAACCATGTTTTTCTCTCTCTCTCTACACACACACACACACATATATATATATATATATATATATATCCACAAATACAGCATGATTTGATAGTGCGACAGATAACTTTCCATCAGTCTAAGATGAGTAAAAGATTCTGTTAAATATAAAATTTATTAGTACTATCAGTAACAGAAAGAAATGTTAGATAAAGAATTCAAAGGAGGAATAACCAATTTGCTGGGTTTGATGGAAACCAGACATAACAGATTAAATAAAAAATCTGTTTTGAACTGCATTAGTGAAACCAATCTACTTTGCTTATTGAATTAAACAAACTTGAATTGATATATGAAGACAAAACAGCAGGATTGAAGGATGCGGGTGTAGATACCAATTAAGGTAACTTCCTGTTGTAACTGCTTATTTTCCCTGTAAATTAATTCTGTAGCATTTAAACTGAACTTTTCCTCATCTCTTGATGATGTTTTATTCCCAGACTGCATATGAAAGTCTCCTATATGCCAGCCATTCTTTATCTGCTTAAGAAAGCTGTTCATTTCCCATTTTATTAGCATATAAAAATATCAGTTAAAAAATCAATTGTATTTAGACATGTATTTTCAAAACACTTTCTTGTTTTTTTTTTTCAGCCCTACTGAAAAAAATGTGGTCTACTCTGATAATAGTGGTTTAGTGTATTACTATGTGTTATCTGGGTAAAGATACCAGCTATTAATATTTAGGAAAATGTATCTGTTATTATACAATGACAGGTCATTTGCATTCAAATATGTGCACACTGATTGGTCAGCCCAACCAGTGTGCCCATTGTAATTCGAGCATATACCAATAGGAAAAAGTCTGGCCGCCCAGACTTTCTTCTTTTAATATATGCTATGGAGCTTTCCAGTTTTCTTGAGTTTTTAAACAAAGTAAATTTTGAAATCTGGACAGATCAGAGGTATGAGAGAGAAGGGGACAGAGTAAATACAAGGAACATCAGGTACATTATGTAAAAGTAAAATAATGTATCTGATTATCCTTGTATTTGTGCCCTGTTTCTCTCGTATCTCTGAACTGTTTAGATTTCAAACTTTATTTTTTTTTTTTTATGCAAAAAAAACAAAAAACAACTAAGATCTTCTCCATTGTTTCCTTTCCAAAGCACTGATATACTGCATAAGCTTGGAAACATAAGTCCCTTATGCATGTTCAGTACATCAAGGGATCCCTAGGATATCGAAAAAAAATGGGGGAAACACCATGGCACCATTATACAAAGACATTATTTAAGAAAAAATATGCATTTTTTCTTAAATAACGTCATTGTATAACAGCAATTCTCACCAAACTATGCCAACCGTGGGTAGCATTACCTACATCCAGCCATGGGTTATTGCTATATTAATGGTAAACTGTGACATTTTGGAGACTGTGTGATGTGTTGAGAGTCTTAGAATATAGAACTAGAAAGGTCATTGATATTGTATCCAGTGGACAGTTACTGCCAAATAGTAAAATCAGCTGTGCTCTATTATCAGCATGTTTTCCCATTCGATTTATTGGCTCTTGGAACAAATTACATTTTTTTGTTTCTTAGTTTTGGGGATCTCTAAGAGAAGCAGTACATTCATTAAAAAGCTGCATGCCACCTATCTTGCAACTACGTTTCATAGGTCTAATTACACAGTTTGTTGTATACTCTGCTATATTGTAGTTTCTTTACAAGCCATGCCTATCAAGGTGAAATAATCCAGAAACGACCTACAAAAATATAGTAGGATTCAAGTATCTCAATTATCATTTGAGATTAATTTTGGTAAACCTATAATCTTAGTCATACAGACATCAGTGAGTCTCCCACCCCAAAGGGCACTAAGCAAAATGGACTTTTCTGATTCTTTTGGATTTGGAACTGGTAAAACTAGCCTAGAGTTAAGGGAGTCTGAGAGAAAACTAGCAAGGATGTGAAATGCTACAGCTAGTAATATCAATCACTTTGTTTCTTCTTTTTGATCTGACAGATATTGAGCTGAGGTAGCATCAAGGTCTTTAAGGTGGGTTGCAAGTCTACTTCGTCAAGAAAATAGTGATGTTCATACTCTTGGAATAATTTGTTGCTAGTCTGCAACATTCTGTGTTACGTACCTTGCAAATCATATTGCTACAGAAAAAAACATAAAAACATAAAAGTGGCAGCTGAATTGTGAAGCGGTGTAAGGTCTATGTGAACTGTGAATGTATTTATATAAAATAGTAATTGAATCTAGCTCAACATAAATGGAAAGCCTTTGTGAAAAATAGGACTATATGCATAACTCTCAACCTCTAATAGCCATAATCAGAATCAAGAAATAATCAAGGACAGTCTTGGACTTTTGAAAATGAATACCATCAACATGAGTAGCTGACACAATAAACAGCATGTGAAGTAATGTACATGTTCTGCAGTAACTCTAATCATTATCGTTACTTATTAAGGGATATCCAGCACCTTTCTCCTGAAATAACCAGCTTAGGAGAAATTATCACGAGCAGACAAAAATATTTTGAACCAAAATCATGGTCATCCGTGAAATCCAGGGATAGATAAGAGGTATAGGTATAACACATGTTGGTCATCCCTTTAACCTGTGGTTAGTTAAGGGGTATGGGTATAACACATGATGGTCAGCCCTTTAACCTATGGTTAGTTAAGGGGTATGGGTATAACACATGATGGTCATCCCTTTAACCTGTGGTTAGTTAAGGGGTATGGGTATAACACATGATGGTCAGCCCTTTAACCTATGGTTAGTTAAGGGGTATGGGTATAACACATGATGGTCAGCCCTTTAACCTATGGTTAGTTAAGGGGTATGGGTATAACACATGATGGTCAGCCCTTTAACCTATGGTTAGTTAAGGGGCATGGGTGTAACACATGATGGTCAGCCCTTTAACCTATGGTTAGTTAAGGGGTATGGGTATAACACATGATGGTCAGCCCTTTAACCTATGGTTAGTTAAGGGGTATGGGTATAACACATGATGGTCAGCCCTTTAACCTATGGTTAGTTAAGGGGTATGGGTGTAACACATGATGGCCATCCCTTTAACCTATGGTTAGTTAAGGGGTATGGGTAAAACACATGATGGTCAGCCCTTTAACCTATGGTTAGTTAAGGGGTATGGGTATAACACATGATGGCCATCCCTTTATCCTATGGTTAGTTAAGGGGTATGGGTGTAACACATGATGGCCATCCCTTTAACCTATGGTTAGTTAAGGGGTATGGGTATAACACATGATGGCCATCCCTTTAACCTATGGTTAGTTAAGGGGTATAGGTATAACACATGATGGCCATCCCTTTAACCTATGGTTAGTTAAAGGGTATGGGTATAACACATGATGGTCAGCCCTTTAACCTATGGTTAGTTAAGGGGTATGGGTATAACACATCATGGTCAGCCCTTTAACCTATGGTTAGTTAAGGGGTATGGGTGTAACACATGATGGCCATCCCTTTAACCTATGGTTAGTTAAGGGGTATGGGTGTAACACATGATGGCCATCCCTTTAACCTATGGTTAGTTAAGGGGTATGGGTGTAACACATGACGGCCATCCCTTTAACCTATGGTTAGTTAAGGGGTATGGGTGTAACACATGATGGCCATCCCTTTAACCTATGGTTAGTTAAGGGGTATGGGTATAACACATGATGGCCATCCCTTTAACCTATGGTTAGTTAAGGGGTATGGGTATAACACATGATGGCCATCCCTTTAACCTATGGTTAGTTAAGGGGTATGGGTGTAACACATGATGGCCATCCCTTTAACCTATGGTTAGTTAAGGGGTATGGGTGTAACACATGATGGCCATCCCTTTAACCTATGGTTAGTTAAGGGGTATGGGTGTAACACATGATGGCCATCCCTTTAACCTATGGTTAGTTAAGGGGTATGGGTATAACACATGATGGCCATCTCTTTAACCTATGGTTAGTTAAGGGGTATGGGTATAACACATGATGGTCAGCCCTTTAACCTATTGTTAGTTAAGGGGTATGGGTATAACACATGATGGCCATCCCTTTAACCTATGGTTAGTTAAGGGGTATGGGTATAACACATGATGGTCAGCCCTTTAACCTATGGTTAGTTAAGGGGTATGGGTATAACACATGATGGTCAGCCCTTTAACCTATGGTTAGTTAAGGGGTATGGGTATAACACATGTTGGCCATCCCTTTAACCTATGGTTAGTTAAGGGGTATGGGTATAACACATGATGGTCAGCCCTTTAACCTATGGTTAGTTAAGGGGTATGGGTAAAACACATGATGGTCAGCCCTTTAACCTATGGTTAGTTAAGGGGTATAGGTATAACACATGATGGCCATCCCTTTAACCTATTGTTAGTTAAGGGGTATAGTTATAACACATGATGGCCATCCCTTTAACCTATGGTTAGTTATGGGGTATGGGTATAACACATGATGGTCAGCCTTTTTAACCTATGGTTAGTTAAGGGGTATGGGTATAACACATGATGGTCAGCCCTTTAACCTATGGTTAGTTAAGGGGTATAGGTATAACACATGATGGCCATCCCTTTAACCTATGGTTAGTTAAGGGGTATGGGTGTAACACATGATGGCCATCCCTTTAACCTATTGTTAGTTAAGGGGTATAGGTATAACACATGATGGCCATCCCTTTAACCTATGGTTAGTTAAGGGGTATGAGTATAACACATGATGGCCATCCCTTTAACCTATGGTTAGTTAAGGGGTATGGGTGTAACACATGATGGCCATCTCTGTAATTCAGGGTTAGTTAAAAGGTATGGGTAAAACCATTAATGGTCAGCCCTTTAACCTATGGTTAGTTAAGGGGTATGGGTGTAACACATGATGGCCATCCCTTTAACCTGTGGTTAGTTAAGGGGTATGGGTATAACACATGATGGTCAGCACTTTAACCTATGGTTAGTTAAGGGGTATGGGTATAACACATGATGGCCATCATTTTAACCTATGGTTAGTTAAGGTGTATGGGTGTAGCACATGATGGCCATCTCTGTAATCCAGGGTTAGTTAAAAGGTATGGGTAAAACCATTAATGGTCATCCCTTTAACCTATGGTTAGTTAAGGGATATGGGTATAACACATGATGGTCAGCCCTTTAACCTATGGTTAAATGGGGTATGTGTATAACACATGATGGTCAGCCCTTTAACCTATGGTTAGTTAAGGGGTATGGATATAATGGATGAGTATAGGTCTTCATCTGGTGAGTCTTATTCACAGACTCATGTATTTCATGTGGTCTGGTTTGCTGTGTACTGTTGTACAGCTTAAAAGCAAACATATTTTGGCAATGTTACAGCTTGTGTCTCACTTTTTCACATCCTGATATTTTTGAATACCAAATGTTCTGCTTATCACACAAAAAGAAAACAGAAAAAGAAGACTACAGCAAGTTGAGTTTCTTCTTGCTAGGAAGTAATAGCATATGGGATAGGTTTTCTAAAAATGAAAACAGAAAAAATGTATGTTTGGATAATATGACGTAGCTGACGTTACAGTGTATTTTACATAAATGTACCTGTTTCTCTTTACTTCTACAGATTACAGTATGGATTTTAGTTTAATGAAGATTTCTTACTAGAGAAGTAAAATCTGAAAGTAAAAGCTAAAAAACATAAGTTTAATTCAATATCCAGTGATATGATCTATATGAATGTTATGTTTTTATAAATATGTATTTTATGATTTTAAGACCAACAATATTGATGCATTTAGAAGATTTTAGGTTTTTGTCTGACTGCATCAAATACCACTCTACAAGACAGTTATGTTCCTTGCCATACTAAAGTTATCCTCGTGTGTCTCTTTAGTAGTGCACATACCTTAGCTTAAGAATAATTAGTAGACAAAAATGCCAATGCACCTAGTATTAAAGACCATATTTGTCCTGTGAAGTGTGCAGCACTTTGACATATCAGATAATAGCATTCTGCACATAACGGTTCAGTTAGAAATTGTGATTCCATTGCATATTAATAAATTTGTGCTTTTTGAGCCTGTTGTGGTAAGTCTGAATGAAAACAGAGCAGTTGAATGTTATAGCTTATATGTGCACTAATGGAGTGAAACCAAGGTTGTCATAGTGGTGTCATGGACATCGTTTAACCAGCAAGCGATTCCCTTAGGTTTAAACAACAACTCCCAGGCTGTAATAACTATATAGTAGAACAGTGCACACACCTTCAATCTGTCTTCCCTTGTTTATAAGTGCTGTTGCAATGTGTAATATTCATACAGGGTTGCTTTCAGCAGTATCTGTAACATGGCTTCCTTATTTCATTAACAATAAGCAATAGGGTAGCTATTGAGAACGTTGGTATACTAAGGTCATGGGCTGAATTCTTCATTCACTGTAAAACACATGAAACCATTGAATTGCATGTCATTATTCTGTTATTTTATTGTCTTTAATCAGCAACTCCATTGAACTCAGGCTGCATAAGATCCGCCAGCATAATGTAGGCAAAAGGGTAAGGAAACGAAACACAGAGGCAGTAGTGTTTTGTTTTTCCTTACATCTGGAGCAGAGTGAGGATATTCATTTTTTTATTAACTGTTTCACATTTTCATTCTCCCCATACCGGCTACTTTATTTTATTGCTTTCCTGTGGAGTTCTAGGCTGCAATTACTGCATCTATTCAATGTAAACGTTAGTTGTTCCAGCATGTAGAGGCAGTCTAAAGGAGTTTCTTCAGAAACATAATGCATTCACTGAACTGTAAAGGTGGTTTTCTCTTCTCTAGGACAGTAAACAAGTTTTACTCCGGTCTGGGTTAAGGGCCTTGTGCATTGTGTGTACTTAACTCACAAATGGAAATGCCATAAGCTACTGTACTATGAACTGCTCCAAAATGTTATCCATTTATAAAATTATAAAAATCTTGGTCCATTTTTTTTCTTTTTTGCTCTATATGATGCTGTAAAAGTCTGGAATTTACTTCTGTCTGTTGCTTTTGATATCTGTAAGTTTTTTTTTCTACTCTGTTTTGTACCAGCTACAGAGCTTTTAACTAAGTTGGGGCTTAATTTGAAAGGACTATAATCATTTTGAGTATCAGTAGGAAGGTATATTTAATAACATATATTCTTTTATTTATTTGTTAATCTGCTGTACACTGAAATATGCTTTAAGTATGGGTGCAGATGCCCACAGAACATGCCGGTACAAAAATAGCAACTGTCACTGATCTTGCCATGAAATTATTATAATTTACTTGATATTACCTGAAAATTATATGCAGCTAAGTCACTTGTGGATTCCAGTTATGGTTTTGACAATGACAAAAAAATGTCAAACTACTGTCCACTTAATAGCACACAAAAGTACAATTTAGCTTGCACTATATGTCACCGTCTGTGTCTTTTAAGTTCACACTTCTTTAAGCAACTAGGTTATACATTTTTAATATTATCAGGGTATTACCAACATCACCATTGCTAATTTAGGATACTGCAGATCTTTATGATGTAAATAACTACAATCATACCTCGTATGTTCATACATACACTTATCCTTAGTAACCCAAATGACTAGTCAAGTCCTTAAGGCTATAACACAGACCATGACAAGTTAGCCACCTGGTTTCTAGCAACAGCTGTCAACTTTCTTAGCTTATTGTTTACATCCTTAATGTTAACACTGACCAGTGACTACTTAGGTAATCCCTTTTTTGATATCTAATTCCATAATTCCTATGGTTGCTGTGAAATGCAGTTTTGACTTGAGTCTAAAGGTAAACCAAATGCTAATACTGGCAGCTAAGCATAACCAATGCCAATTCTTTTCCCTGCCTACTATAATTTGTTTGCCTTTACATTATTAATAAAAGGCTAATTTGCCATAAATTTGGATGTCTGGTCCTTGAACTGCAGTTATACCAGAGTGTAGCTTGTAGCCAATGTAATCACAGCACTTTACTTATGCCTTGCTGATATCATATGGTTGGTCTGGGAAATGTCATTCTTAGCCTCCTATTATTTTTCTTATCTTGTGAATCACTTACCCCCCTGCAATAGCTACTTTTTTATTTATCACTGAAGAAAATAGACATCACAGCCTATCAGGAATGGCCTTATCCCCATTCCAGGCTTTAATCTAGCCAGTATCACTAAGCAGCATTCTTTTAAACTACTCCACACTGTCAAACTCATTCAGTCACATCCTTGTGATGTCAGTCTAGTTCATTCACACCCCAATGATGTCAAACTCATTCAGTCACACCCTAATGATGTACATCACCCTTTGTAGCTCTCTGCTTCCATTAATACTCTCCCATGATTTTCCCCTGTTCATCCTATCTGAAACTGTTTCTAAAATATGTTTCCCTTTCCCACTCTCCCATGCAAAGACAGCTTGAGTACACCCAAAACCTGTATATGTTTCAGACAAGGAGAATCATTCCTTTCAAATAAGTGTTCTGTATTCTTGAGCATTTTCTGCTAAAAACAGCAGATGCTGATTCAATCACAGATCTTCTTACTAACCTAAGAAGTTTGACCCATACACATGATGATACCTGCTTGGGCTTGATGAATACTCATAGCATTCAAACTAAGTCTGCTTCTCTTGAAACTTCCAAATTAAAGGGTAAAAAGGTCACATAGACAAATTATTCAGTAAAAACTACAAAGAAAACCTAGTCATGTTAGAGGCTAGAGTTTTCACTGTGTGATATTTTAAACTTCCTGTAATGGGCGCCCTTTGGATATATGCAAACAACCTCTTAAGGATATTAAGTGCTTCAGCTATATGGTTTCTGAAAGTCATTGACGTTTTAAGACTCTATGGTTACTTTCAGGCCAATAAGGCAACTAACGACAAACTCAACTAGCTACGGACACGTATGTTTGTGACTTTTTAGTGACCTCATCAGCACACCATAAGTGGATAGTTTCATTGTAGTTTAGAAGCACAGGTTATTTAAATCCAGCTGATGTTCATAAAGAGTATGGTGCCTCCAAAATATCCGAAATAACACCCAAACCACAGAGTAAAAATGTCATACAGACAAACCATTCAGTAAACACATCAAGAAAGACCCAGCCAAACTAGAATCACAGTGTGATACTTTAAACCTCTTGTAATGGAGGCCTATGGAATATATGCAAATGACCCCTTAAGGGCATCAAGTGTTTCAGCTACATGGCTTCTGAGTGTCCATGATTTTTTACTTTTTTAGTCTTTATGGTTACATTCAGGCCAATAAAGCCAAACCCCATTAGTTGTGAACATGCATGCTTTGGCCTTTTTAGTGACACCATCAGCACAGCATAAGTGGATAGTTTGGCTACACTTCAGAAATTTGCATATATTTCATGGGCCTCCATTACAGGAGGTTTAAAATATCACACAGTAAAGTCTCTAGACTCTGGCGTCCCTGGGTTTTCTTGCAGTTTTTATTTCACTTGAAGATAGAAATATCAAACATTGGCCATCCTTAGTATTTATATCAGAATATAGCCTGAATTACAACACAGTGATCCTTCCCATACTTCAGAGTTCTTGTTCAACACGGATAAGTAACATGAATTCTGCCATTTCAATACCATTTCAATGGATAATAATTTCATTAATTCCATCTCTTCTATTCCATCTCTTAGAATATGCAGGTACTGGAATGCATTGACATTCTTTTTTACTTTATTTAACTTCAGTGCAGACCATTTGTTTCACCCTTTCATGGAGTTTATCCCTGCTTTCACTGTGATCCACTGACTTAGTCTTGAACATGTCACATTTCAGTGACTTTTTCAACATCAAGAAGTGTAACTTGAAAAACAATAAGAACACACAAAAAGTTTTGTTACACACACCCCATACAAGACATGCCACTTACAAATAGTAACATTGCTGTAATGCACCATGAACAACACTACCATCTCACATGGTCTATGGGACACTTTGGAAACTTTTTTGTATATATTGTAGAGATGTCTTTCAGGCAAAAAGCCAGGGTATTTGATGCTTTGGCTGGCATATTCTGCATGAATGGCCATAACCCTTCCCTTTGGGTGGTAATTGCACCCTTCTAACAATTTGGGTCATGCTCCATGTTTTCAGCCATCAAGGGTGCCATCGCCAGCTTGGATGGCCATGTCCACATTAAGTTTGCACTTGTCCCTGTCTGTTGATTCATTTCCTGTCCTCCAGCAAGGATTGCACCAGACTGCACTGGCAAGATGGCCAATATCCCCTCCTCCACTGCGATAGGCAATCCTGTCCTGCCAGCTTGCATCATCAAGAAGCAGAGCTGCTAAATGAATTCAGCTCACTTGAGTCATAGTTGTAGTTTTTCCTTTCTATGCCACTTGCAGGTTTAAATATAGAACAGTTGCCACTCCACTTGGTTGATTAATGTTCTTGTCATACAATATAGTGTGAACTTGTGACAACAATATGCATATCTCGCTGTTTGCTATTTTTATTTTATTGCTGATATTCAGTAAGGAAATGTATAATGCAGGGACATCTGCTGCAACAATGCTTGTTCTGTCTGTGTTCATGAAGTAGCCCCATTTCTTCATTTGCTGGCATCCAGTATACCAAAATAATCATACACTGCAATGTAACTCTCTTAAACAGGTACCAAAAGGTCTTTAGTCAAAAACCTTGATGCTGACCGCAGATTGGAATGAAAGCTATTACTATTGCCTTGGTGAGAAGAGTTGGAGTAGAAGCTTGACACTTGACTGAACTGGTTGGGATGAATGGACATGTCCATTATGTGAGAGGGTGGAATGGAGCAGGCCAATCACTGCCACATACATTTAGCAGAGGTGTTGTGATGTAAATGTGTGCAATTTGGTGTGTGTTTTGCTCACCAAGTCACCAATTAGTGTTACCCTTCATCAAAAGTCTACAGAGGTATGGACTCACACTGGAAATGCATTGTGGTTCTAATTGGTGATAGGAAGTACTTATCCCTCAGCCGAGAGGTGGAGATAGAGCTATCCTGTACACCTTCATTGACAGGATGCCAGCAAATAGCTGAACCAACCTTTGTGGCAGCCAGACTGATGGCCCCTTGAGATGCCCCCCCCCAACATGGTTTTCGAGAATCTCTACCATGTAGGAAAGAACAGATTCAAGTACATGAGTTGGAGATTTGATGGCTGCTCGGTGCAGTGGCAGAAAGAAGTTAGGAGGAAAAAAGGATTGTTCCAGACAGTGAGTCAGTATATACAGTGGGCCTCCATAAGCCTATAGCAGGCAACATGCATTCAGTTTACCACTGAAGTCTGTGGGTCCCCCACTCACTTACAGCAGCAGAGGGGTTAGGCTACTTGTATGTGTCACTGTCAGCCTCTATGGTTGCTGTGACATGTGCTCTTTCAGAAAACGTTTGCTCATGCTTTTCTCCATAAGATGAGAAGTTAGACAGATTAACATTTAGTCTGTCAAGTGCACTTACCATGCTAAAACATAAATGACATCTGAAATTTATTTTAAGTTAGAGCAATCTCCAAAATAAAATTCTTATCTGAAAGGAAAATGACTACCCCAATGACTCTCTGACAGACAGACAAGACAGATGCACACACAAACTTACTGTCTCTGGGAGCAAAACACTAGGACTATATTCATGCAGACATATACCCTGAGGAATGACATCTGCAAAATGTATTTTATTTATTTTTATTTTATTTTACATTTGTTAACTGGGAAAGTCCGACTGGAAACAGGTCCCTTTTCAGCGGAGGCGCGGGGAGAAAAGCTCCACATACAGTACAGTACAAGTGAGGATTTCATTTACATCTAGAAATTATTTACAGCATGCAATATTCAGATATTAACATCTTGTTATCAGGACTATATACAAGTCCATTACAGACTCATTTCAGCATGTAGTAGACAGAGTTTAACATTTCTGGTAGTAGGTTTATATGCAGTACATTGTGACATTGAGAGTAGTACAGTATTTGAGAAAAAAAGTGCAAAAGTTTTTGTAGCATTACTGGTAGTAAGGTTTATCTGCAGTACTTTGTAAGATTAGAAGTAGTAATGTATTGGAGAAAAAAGTACAAAATGTTTTAGTAGGAGTTATTTCTGAAAAGCCCATATGCTTGGGGTAGAACAGGTATACCTGGGTAACTAGAGGAAGTAATTGGTGATCATTATCAGATGAATTCAAAATCTCAAGCATGTGCACCCCTTTTTAAAACTGAGGTTACTACCAACATCGGTGAAAAGCCAAAATCACCTCTACAAATGACACGCATCAATGGAATGTGTGCCATTTGTTGTTGATAGTCAGTACAGAAAATTTAATGCATGGTTGTTCTCTACAATGTTAAACTATCCAAATATTCAGTTCTGTGCTGCATTTTCAACAACAAAGGCTCAGACAAAATGAATTTGCATAGTAGTTTATTAGATAGTATTTCACAACCACCTTTAAAGTCAGCTTTATTTTCATTTTTATAAGAAACATGCTAGATAGTGTATTATTTTATGTTGCATTCGTAGGTAGCAGAAACAGATATAGCCACTGAAATACCTTGGTGTGTGACAATACTCATTCACTCAGACAAAGTCATTAAAAATCAAAAATTCATTCAAAAATCACTCCGAACTATGTCTGTGACTCGAATAACAATAAGAGGCAAATCTGGTGATTTTCCTGCTTTAGTGGCTGGCTTCACAATCTGCAGGATTTAATACCCTTTGGTATTCAGTCCAGTGTGTATTCTTTTTCAGTTTCTATAGCAACCAAGATAATGCAGTGCCCCAGAGAAGTCATAAAACATGTTTTACCACATATGAAGTAAAACAAATAGTCCTGAGGCTTCAAGTGAATAATCAGACCATTGCAAATGAGATTTTAGTTAGACTATTTGCAAATTAATGCTTTCAGAAATGAATGGGAGTATTCAGAATGTAATACAGAATACTGACGCTGAATTTGAAAAAAGAAGACACAGAGACTAAATTGGAGGGCTAGCTTTAAACAACACATATGCATATCACAGGAATAATTCCATTTCTCTTTTATTATTATTTTGAGAAAGTAGGAAACGTACACCAAGCCATGATTGCTTTTTCACTACATTGGAAATTTGCAGCGTTAAAATTTAACCTAGGTTTTTCCTGTAAATAACTGTATTGATGCACTACCTTCTTTAAATGCTGTATTCCTCTTGTAATAAACATGTGCGTCATTCTGTAATGGGGATTTTATCAAGCATGTCTCTGTGTTACATGCTGAGTAAACGTAAGGTGACTTGTCATTATTTAACACAGGCTTCTATACCTTATAAACTACATCATTTTTTAAATAACTGTTTGCAATTTGAATGTGGATGTGAAAGAGAGAGAGAGTGTGTGTGTGTGTGTGTGTGTGTGTGTGTGTGTGTGTGTGTGCACATGAGCATGGGACTAAGCAATATACTAAACGTCACCACTTTTAAAGATGAAGTAGCATTTTCCTGTGATGTATACAGTTTACCCACAAGGGTCTGAATGGGAAGCTTCCCTGTGAGATGTTAAATTTGACTTGACCCTTGTTTGTGTAGTGATTGTCAGTATTACACATTACAGTCATTTAAAAAGACAACATTTTCCCTTTATTAACTAACTATATAGTATAATGGTCCTCCTTTCCCTTGACAGCCATCTTTACATGTTCGAAAGTTAGAGGCATATCTATTTTGCAGTGAGCATACACATATCACTGTGTATATAGGATGGAAGGAATGAGTTTGTAGCTCATGCCATTAATATTGTGACACTCAGTTGCGTTTAGTTGTTTGTATTTGTTAAGTCCCAGAGATAGGGTTGCCACCTTCGTTCACGGCTAAAACCGGAGCCACGCCACGCCCCTCACATCACCAGTAACCCCGCCCGCCCCACCCCCTCTCCCGCCAACATACCGCCTATTTTGTGATGTCACGATAGCATCACTCAATGGGAACGCCCTCTTTTTTCATTCCTGCCGCCTGCTTTTGGCTGATTTGCTATGCTTTTCTGTAAAAAAAGCATAGTAAATCAGCCGATCAACGGGAACGCCCTCTTTTTTCATTTCCGCTGCCTGCTTTTGGCTGATTTGCTATGCTTTTCTGTAAAAAAAGCATAGTAAATCAGCCAATCAACGGGAACACCCTCTTTTTTCGTTCCCGCCGCCTGCTTTTGGCTGATTTGCTATGCTTTTCTGTAAAAAAAGCATAGTAAATCAGCCGATTTACAAACTCCGATAGTCTGTTTCCTTTTTGAAACAGAATACCGGAGTTTGTACAGTGTTTTCCGGACTACCGGAGAATCAGTTTGATTTCCTGATAGTCCAGAAAAAAAACGGAGGGGTGCAAGCCTACCCAGAGAAAATGGATTCACATGGACTTTTTCAGGTGCAGTCTGGATTAGGAAGTTGCAAAGGGTCACACAAGTGACAAGGGAAGTAAAATCAGCACCACAGGAAGCAGTTTGACAACAGCTGTAGATAGGGTAGGAAGGACCGCGCTTGTAGATTGGGAAAGGACATTTTTTTTTTATTTTTTTTTTTTTTGCTTATCAACTTAAAGTTTGGGCAAATCAAACATTTTCATGAAATTGCTCTAAATTGTTCCACATTTTGCCTCATATTTTTCACCTATCTGTCATAGAATTTTTGATTTCCTGGTAAATCACCAAAGATTTCAATCAGTCAATCAAAACATTAAAGTTTCATACTTCTTACGCTTCAGTAAATGAAAATTGATGCAAATGTTGTTCAAAAAGTGAATTAGCGCAATACAAATCTTCCCAATTGTTGTGCCTTTGTCGTTACCCTATTATGTTTGGTTTTGTCCATAAAACTGGTGAGAACAGGTTGAAAGCCATGTTTCAGGGCTAGTCTTAAAATAAGTGAATAAGCCATATCTTCATTATTATTGCTATAATTATTATTATTATTAATACTAACATTAATATTATTATTAGTCAATCTCTGCCAACCAATGCTGGAAATCGAAGAAATTAATATTACTTCTTTAAACATCCTCGTATGTCGTTTAAAAAAATCTGATTGCACCCAGGACGTCTTTTAGAGTTGCAGCCTGAAACGTGTCATGTAAACTTTCAATGTCAGTTAACTGTTTCTGTAATTACAGTTTACGTGATTAAAGTGAACAACAAAAAAAACTACATGTTGTTTTGAGCTTTGTTTCCTGTTGTAAGTTTCTTACTAAGGCCTCCATGATGCTTTATATTCTCAATATCATAGCATAGCAGCTTTCCATCAATCGATTAACTGTGAGCCATTATGACAAGAGCATGTCACTGGTGACAAACCAGATGTGCATTTTACCGATTGGTGCATATCCACAAAAAAAATTAAAAAAAAGGAAATGTGCACAAATACTGGGTATGGAACCTTATTTCAAAAGCCGAAACAGAGACTTTGATAGCTTAGCATAAAAGCAGTTCATTTTAAAAGTATGGAGATGTTTCAGTGTTGTTCCATGCAGAAATGGTATTATTACAACAGTGCTTCAAGGAGATGCTCTTAAGAAGAAATTGATGATTAATTTCATGTTTCTCTTATATATGTCCTTTATAGATTCATAGGTAGGTACTAGGCTTTTAGCCCCGGGGCATATATAAGCCTAGCTTAGAAGTAACATATGCACTCTTTGCTTTGATATGTGAAGCGTATATAAAACAAACTCATAATTAGAAATATAGCTGATGCTCACCTTGATATGATGGTTTCCAAAAGCTGTACATCTTAAAGATATTATAATGAAACTGATAAAACAATAAATATATTTTATTTTTCTAAATTGCAAAATGCAACTATGATTCTTAGAAGGAAAAGTGTATATAGTATGAATCTGTTTTTTGCCTGAATAAAATTGTGTCCAGCTTTTCTTTCTCTTTGAACTGAAAGCAGCTCTCCAACCTAAAAGTAAACTCACGCCATAACCTGTTGTAGACAACTTTCCAATAACAGCCAAAGTAGCATTTCTATTCCCATGCCTGTATAAATTCCATTTATTCACAACATCCTTAAAGGCAGCTGTTATAAAGAATTTAAACTGTTAGAAATTGGACCTCATTAAGTAAGAAATGTGAATTGTCTACAGTCATGTCCTTTTTTGAAAGTTTCCGGTATTATTACCAAGCAATAATTTTAGCTGGACTCACTGAGAATATATACATTCTTATCTGTAACTGACTTTCAAAGTTTCCCTGAATTTGCTGCTCTGCACTGACTGATTTTCTTTTTTGGACTGGTCTTACTACTTTGATATGTTTTACATAAAGTGTTGATTTTATGACTCAAGAATGGCTATCATGCTCACTGAAAGCAACCCAAGGGAGTCTAGCTGTGTGAGGTGTAAATCCTTACCTAAACAGGAGGCGTACCTCTCATAGTCAGTTGCATATTTTGAATAAAACACAGTCTTTCCTCCAGCTTCACCTATGCAGAATCTCTAGACTGTCAACACAAAATTGTTGTATGTGAAGCCTGTTAAAAATATCCCTATGCAATTGTCATCCAACTTTTAGGTCAAGCAATCAGCTGAAGCCTTCACACTACTTCCTGCACTCCGTCTATCATCAGTAGATGTACGCAGGGCACCCTAACACAAATACAGAAAGGGGTCATTCATATAGCAAGCAGAAGTTAAGGCAGTAAGGCAAGACAATACAACTGGTAATGACCTGCTTATAGGTAACTCTACAGTAGACACGTGGATGCACCACTTACCAGGCTGAACAAAGACAAGGTGACAGTTGGCTACTTCGCAGGTGCTGAGATCCACAATGTTACTTGGGGGGGGGGGGGTCCTCAAGTCCCTTCATCCTTAGTACACATATGACGTTGTCATTTTGCATGTGAGAGAATGACTTGAGCCACACATCCTTCGATCATATGATGTGAGATATGATGGAGCTCTCTTAATATGCATCAGAGCTCAAAACTTGTGAAATGAGACTGAGCAGTATCCAAGCATTGCCAGGAGTGATGTCGCAATACAGGCAAAAGCTAATTGACTTTCACCATTGGTTTATCTGTTTGTGTCATTCAAGGGTTGTCCAATATACATCAAGCCTGGAGGAGATGACTTATACCCCTAACTGCTTTCTAGAGATGGATTGCATTCATAAAACTCAACCTCTTGGCAGGAAAATTCTGGACAATGCTAAAAATAATGGGAGGCGGGCAAAAAATCAAAAACGGATTTTACATATTGCTCTTTATAATAATAAGTGTTGCAGTAGCATGCATTTTCTGAAGGAAAAGAAGCCTGAAACTGAAATATGTGCCATTATTCAGTGACTACTATGCTAAATGGTTTGAACAGACCAAAAATATCAGGCAAGTAGCTAGTCATTCTCTGAAAATCTGGACAGTTGCCAGGTATACCTGCACTTCACTCCTCATGGCTTCCATAAACTAGCTAGGATCTTGTTTTCCCTCATAGTGTCTTTCTTAGAAAAGGTCAGTCAAATTACTTACTTATCCAGACAAAATCAAGACCACATAAAGGTAGTTTTGCTCAATGCTAGAAGCTTTTACAGGAAATTACTCTCATTAATGGCAATCCTAATTCTTGAAAATATAGATATCTGTGTAGTTGCTGAAACATGATTTCAGAATAGTAATAACACCTCCTCTGCATGGGGTTTCAGTGTGCTAATATTCTTTCAGCCCCAATGCCAAAAATGATAGAGCCATTGATAGTGGAGTATCAGTCCTCCTGAGAAATCAACTGAACTCCAGACTGTGAGGGCAGGACAATGACCATAAACTCCTCCATATCCTTCTCGCAATAAATAAAACACTATACTGCATTGTGGCAAACTACTGAATCTCCCGATTTCAGCGGTATCCCCTGATGCATATCTAAACAAACTGGCGTCCCTCCAAAGTGAACCCAGCAATATTCTCTTGGGTGACTTTAACTCTATGTCCATTAACAGGGAAACAAACACCACCACTAATATGTATACACAAAGATTCCTGAACTTCATTAAGGCCAGAAACTAGGACCACGTAATTCTAACCCTAACTAGGGGTACTAAAATGTTGGATCTGATCCTTACCGCTATAGTCCACCTCCATGTTCAGTTCCTTCAGTTATCATATCATGGTCAAATTTGACCACTGTTCGGTAAAAGTCTCTATTAGGATAAAATCGGATCTGCCACAAAACCCTTAAGTCTTTAGAGACTACTATATCTGCTCCTTCTAATGGATGATCTGATGAAGCTTTAGCTCCATTCTATCTTGACAACCTCATATTGCATTGTGCAAAAGTTACAGATAATTTCTTTGTCCACCTAAGAGCATGCTTTGAGGTATAGGTCCCCATAAGACACAAATACAATGCAAAGTTCAGGAATAAATCCGAATGGTTGAAACCTAGTATAAGCAAGTTATACAGTAACAGGAGAAACTCTTTACCTGTATTTATAAATGTATTACACAGTCATCTAGAGAAGTATAAAAGATCAATAAAGAACTCAGCAGCACAATCAAATCTTCGAAAAGCATGCATGAATGGAAATTTTCCATCCATGCTTAAGATAACCATGAAGCCTACTTCAGTTATGTTAGAACCCTGGAATTAATGACTAGCATTGTACGGGACCAGTACATAAAAACACCAGATCCTTTTCACCTAATGACATAGCCAGCAAACTGGCTGGCAGATTTAGGTCTTACTTTATGCTTACATTCCCTCTAACTTTTTACAACAAATCAGCATGCAACGTCATCCCCTCTTATAACTTCTGAGAAAGTCCAAAGTGATTTCTCCAAGGCCAAACTCCCTTACTCTATTGGTTCTGACAAATTTCTGGAATGTATTCTTGTTAGCAACAGGCACTGTCTTGTAGACTCACTACTAAGCCTGTTCGATCTTTGCCTCTCGACTGAATTCGTACCAGAGATCCTGAGAAACACTGTACTCACTGCTCTGCACAGAACCTATTACTGAACCTAGATACTACAGACTCATAAGCTTCAAAAGCCATATCTGTAAAGCAGTGGGATGCTTTGTTATGACACTTATTTAAAAGGATACAGGCAGTCTACATGAAGTAAACCCAAGCCAATTTGGGTTTGCTAAAGGCAGATCTTGTTTCTTGAATTTGGTGGACTTCTTTCAATAGTCCACTGATGCATTAGATGCAGGCAAATCAGTTCAGACTGCCTATTTGGACCCAGGAAAGGCCACTGATACCATTCCACATTCTGACATCATCAACAAGCTAATCCCACTAAATGTAAGCCCTGTATTACCTGATGAATAGCAGACTGGGACTGCAAACATAGAATGGTTATAAGATCCAGATTCTCCAGGAAGGTCTAACATGTACCACCAAATGGTGGCTGGGCCGTGTCCTTGTACAAAATGTCAAGAAATGCAACAGGGTATCCTTCAGCAAACAACGACACCCATTCCCCTACCACATGGGTGAGACCCCCTTGAAAGATGACTCATTCATTAGGGACTGTGACACTTTCTGTGATAATAAACTATCCTTTGATCATCATGTGTCCACTGTCATTTAGAAATCCCTTTATCTGGCTACACTTATCACCAGGTATATATCTTCAAGGTCTAAGGAAAGCCCATTATAGCATATAATGGCTTGCAGTTGTACAAGCAGATAACTTATCTTGAAGGATCATGGCATTTCTTCGCCCAGACAATAAGGTACACTAATCATCTCAGGATCCTCTCTCTCTATCTCTCTCTTTCTTTCTCACTGTGTCTATCCCTTTTCTTTTCTGTTTGCTACAGGGGACCTCTGGCTGGCCTACACAGCTTTAAATGATCCAGTCCTGTTTGACCACCTACACATCTTGAAAACAGTTAACACTTTAAACACCAGCTCTAAAGATCTATATTGCCACCAAAAATATTAACAGGCTATACTGGTGAAATATATATCAGTCTCATAAAATCTCTCTTTAATGGAATATACTTTCCTTGGATGTAAAGTAAACTATCTCTCTGACCCTCTTTAAGCATAATGTGAATGAATGGTTGGGCAATTGTAAATACAGATTTTGGGTCTGGCTCCTCAAGCTCTGATTGAAAATTATTGAAGACAGGTATGAAATACACCCCAAGTCTGCTTCTCACGTTATCTCTGCAGTGAGTTATAACCAAGTATTAATTATTCATCTCTGTGGATATTCACAATTTGGGATCTTTAAGCTCAGCTGTAAATGTTCCTCTAGCTCAAAAGCCTAGAATTAACCTATGAAGTAAACAATGCAGAAATTGATACTATAGATATGTTTTCTACAGAAAATATATTAATACAAATCTGTTCGACCTTCAAGTTTCTAAATGAGCAATACCAATATTTAAGTGTCTCTGTTTTGGACTATGCACTTATGTCTATGTTATTTTAAGTACTGTCCTTAATTCATGAGATAAGGGGTGTAATCTAGTCTATTATGAAGTACATATAAACAAATTTGAAAGCATGAAAATTAACTGATACCTCAAAATCACAAAAAATGTAACCTTAGAGCAATACTTCATAACAAGGATGGTACTTCGTATTTTACACATGATATGGGGTATGCTGTCATGCCTAGACTGGGGCCTCTCACCATACATGCAAAGTATTTCTCACGAGACTCTGATATGGTTTTGTATAGTGGCCCGTTTTTAAATAGAAGTTGCTGGCTTCATTTGGATCAGCATTTATTATTGCTGACATACATGGCATCATTCTATGCTTAGGATACTTGGTGGGTATCGTGTGCAGAGTCTATGTATCCTATAATGGTCAACACTGAGGTCTGCCAGATCTTCTGATTTACTCACACATTCCAAAGATTTGCTTTTAGGTAAACTGGTCGCCCTGTAAGTTGTGTGTGTGTGTGTGTGTGTGTGTGTGTGTGTGTGTGTGTGTGTGTGTGTGGTGAGTGAGTGATTGAGCATACATATAAGTGTGCATCCTGCAATGGGCTACCATTCAATTTAGAATTCATTGCTTGCTCATTGGAGTAAACTCTTCCATGGTTCTGAATAGGATTAATTGAGTAGTGCATGATGAATGCACGACTGTCTTACTTTTCTAAAACTGTGATGGTAAATAGTATATTCTCTTTACCTGCTTAGACATAAGTGACAAGTTATTCTTATCACTTCATTCAGATATGCCACTTTAAGCATGACAGCTAAATGAAAGCATAACTGTAGTATTTGTAATGGATGAGAAGGATACATCTTACTGTTCAAGCCAGGAACATTTATAAAACCAAATGTTCATTAAATTTCAATGACCTCTTTAAGTTACAAATAAATTGTATATCTGTGTTTTGCTACTTTGCTATAAGGTAAAATGGAGGATATTGGATAAAATGAGAGCAGTTTCAGAGATCTATGATTTAGTATTTCTACCAAACTTAATAGAGGGATGTTTATGGTTTTACCTGGTGTATTACTGTTACTTTTTTAAGGGTAGAATTAAATCAAGTCATCATATAAAACTTAATAAAATGATGGTAGGGAACTGAGTCCTCTTCTAACTTAGCCAGTGCAGCATAAACATTTTGCTTAGCAACTTTTCCTATTAATAAAAAATCAACAAAGAAGTTACATTTTTCACCCACTACTACTAAAAAAGCATTGACAAATTGAAGAAATGTGTTGAAAAATCCACATAATCCCAGTGCCAAATGCGTATAGTTGCAGAGTTGCAATTAACAGTTAAAAGAATAGCATATGATACCCTTGCCAGCTGTAGATGCTGCTACTCAGAGGAAAAAAACACTCATAATCAAATAGCAACATGCTGTAAGTAAAATCTATATCGCTAACAATTGGCAAGTGATTAGATGTCAGAATGGTGTAGCTGGGGAAAAGCCCTGACTACAGACAAGATGATCTGCATTCATTTAGGGTCTCACACAACTGACATGTTTGTAGGGAAGGATGTGTGTCCTCATCACAGAAGGGTACTCACTCGAGGAGTGCAATGTGCAGAAGGGGTGCTTTCCTAAGGAAAATCAGTGGGGGATATTGACTGAGCTACCACAGAGGTTGGTTAATATGCTAGCACCTCCACATTGCATGTCCCTTCACTAACATTAATGGGTGCTCATGGTAGGGACATTAGGACATACAGTAGACACTCCTCTGCGATAATTTAATGTTACACCAGGCTGAGCTATAGCTAGGAATTCTGACACTTTTTGTTTCAGGCACCTTCTACAGTATCTGCCACACTTGGAACCCTGAAAAAGTTAACTTTGTTTTTTTCTCCATCAATTTCTGATGATGCATGATATGCATTGATCTCTGCTACCAGAGGTTTAAACTGTTTCACAACATTATAACAGTGTAAATATACTCTCACATTGAGCTTTATCTGCAGCATTTAAACACAAACAAATTGTTGAGGGATGAGTCAATGATTACTTATTGAAATAATTACTAACATTTTGCTTGTATAGACTAAGGTTACCTGTGGCATTGTAATATTTATAGTTCGAAGAAGTAAAATGCTGAAACAGCAGCACGCTCATTTAAAATTGCTGCCATAAACAGTGAAAACAAAAATACTGAACTACAGCATTTTGATGAAGGCAGCTATCTATACTTGCTGAATCAGTGTTGCTAGGTACATCATATTCACATGGGAGAGCAAGCATTACAAGAAAAAAACAATAAATCATGTCAAGGCAGGTATTTCCCAGTGGTCATAATAATCCTGTTAAGTGTGTGTGCAAATACACAAAATTATGCACAGACACACACACAAGCATTCATGCATGCAAAGAAAAGCCCAGGATTTCACATAGACCTGACAAAATTCAGTATAATATATTGCATGATTCCCCCAGATTTATTTATTCAATATCAGATGACTCATGGAGGTTTGAATTATAAATTAGAGTGGCACATATGCATCCATGACCTTGTTTGATATATTCTCCAAGAATATAGTAGCCGAGGAAGGTAACAAAAAATGTATCCTATCTTCAAGTACAAACAGTACTGTAGCTGCAAGTTTCCTCTGTAAATGTGGCCATATCCTGTGATTAGCAAAACATTTTAAAGATTTAAATGCTTATTTGAACTAATACACATGAAGTGCCCTGAAAATGGTATTGTTGTACAGAGTGTATATGTAGGAATGTTGTGAATTCACAACACATTCTTTTCTATCAGGGTTTCAACCCGTTGACTTCCAGACACTTCCTGCTTGCCCTCCATTATATTCTGCACCAGCAGCATGTCATCTAGAAGAAAGTAATGCAGTGAGCCTATTGTATTGTCAGCTCACACAGCTGGCAAAGAATAAATCAGCATTCATAGCAATGGTTTTCAGCCAGAAAATATTGTCTTACTGCTGTATTGTTATTCACAGCACGGGTATCTTGAAGAATCTGCTAGCATAGTTTTCCCTTATGGGCACGCATCATATTAACTTTTTATGCTTGTTTTTATGCATGGATTAAGTAGAAGTCAATATCTGCTGTTGTTAAGAGATGTGGAGGGGAACAGATTTAAGCACATCAGATATGTAGGGTTAAAGTGAGGGACTTGTGGGACAAGCAGTGATTATTGCAGTGATATGCTTGTATGTCTGCTCATGCACACGTGTGTGTGTGTGTGTGTGTGTGTGTGTGTGTGTGTGTGTGTGTGTGTGTGTGTGTGTGTGTGTATTATTCCTAGCTGTATCTAAGAGATGCTATTCCCTAAATAACTTACTTACAGAGCAACATGCAGGCAGAAGTGCTGAATGGATATTTCCAGGTCCAAGACAAGATACAAAATGCACTCTCTCCCTCTCTAAGAGAGTTCTTAAATTAATATCACATATTACTGCTGGGTTAGCCTGGATGACATCACTCTGTCACCAGACTTCAGTTCCCAGGCTAACAGAAACTTAACAAAATGTAACATTTCTATGTGAAAAATACATATATCTCAGATATTTGCTCCGAACTGGAAGTCGTAAAACAATTAAACACCTTTACATTTGAAACCTAGCACTTATTTCTGTTTCAAGACAATAGGAAAACCTCCAGCTCTAGACGCTGTGTCTGCTTACTGAGAGGTAACACAATCATAAAACATTCTACTTTTCAACTTATTTTCCTGAAGTTTTGCAAGTTAACTCTGTATGTTCCATCTTTTACAATTAACATAGATTTGCACGGGTATATAATTTATATACATTTCTGTTCTTTTCCATTAGGGTACACTGTGGTTACATTCTTGAAGCTCAGTACATAACATACAGGTCAACACACCCTTCTACACCAGTAGTTTAATGTACACGTAACGTATAGTTCTCTTACATTTGTTTTCTTTCTCACATTTTCCTTTTTAGACTTAAGAACTCAAAATACCTTTAAAATCATTTTTGATTTAACCTCATGACAATGACTGAGAAAGATATTGAGTTCATTTCTAATTTACCAGAATAACATCTTTGTGTAGATCTTTCTAATTCTATGTGGTAAGGCATTTACATGGCATATGTTGCCTCAATTGCCCATGTTAATGAAGATGACCATAAGCTTGTGTTCACCAGATCCTATTAGAGGTTAAGTACCTGCTAGTTTTGTGAACTGGTAGTCTAGAGTTGTGTGTGATTGTTAGAGAACTCAACAACCTATACAGAATTATTCACAGAGTTCTTATGCAAATATGTGAATGGCTGAATAGAAGCTGCGATACCTACTAGAAGTAAACCACTACTGATGGAATCCTCATCTAAACAGGGTATATAGTAAAAGAAGACTCACGGCCAAAATCAGGAAGAGCAAATCCCTTAAAGACAAGTTCTCTCTTATACAACTAAACAAGAAACTAAGAGGTCTAATTAAGTCCAGTAAGGTCAACTACGAGGTCATGTTAACCTCGAAGGCTAAGGACAATCACAAAATGCCTTCTTCAGCTATGTCTAGAACATTAAAGGTAACACAAAACAGTGTGCTGAACTAGTGGCAAATGGTACCACCTTTACCGATCAGTGTCACATAGCTAATATACTGGCTGATAAATTCAGCTCAAACTTAGAACCCCACTCCCCCTGGTTCCGCCAAGTGAAATTCCCTCCAACATACTTCCCCAGCTATTAGCATGGCTAGGTGGTAGCAGCACTAGCTAAGGCCAAGAGTATTACCTCTGTGAGTCCTGACAACATCCTCGGTTGCCTGCTGAACAGTCTAAAACACAACCTATCAGGACCACTTGAGGCACTCTTCAACTACATCATTGAAATGGGCTACATTCCAAGTGAATGGAGGACCACAGCAGTCATTACCCTCCACAAGAGTAGGTCATCAAATGACCCAGGGAATTACAAACCCATCTGTCTAAATGCCTAATATCCAAAGCCATGGAACAAATTATCATGGAAATTATAAATAAGGACATTGGAAAAGTATACTAACACAGAAGGTCTCTGGCTAACGAAGTTCACAGATGACCGCAAACTAGGAGCTATAGTCAAGTCCCCAAATGATCTGGACATTCTACAGAAGGGCCTCGCTGAGACAGATGCCTGGTGTCAGAGCCATGGCCTCAAGCTCAATGCCAAAAGGTGCAGTGTCATCCCCTTTGGTAAAAACTCTGTACCCATGAACTGCCACATAGGCAGCAATCTACTTAACACCAAATACATGATAAGAGACCTTGGGACCCAGGTGGACAGTAGTCTCTCCTTTGATAGTCACATTGCCACAGTAGTCAGGAAGTCCTTCTATGTGGCACACCTCATCATAAAAGGGTTCTCATCCAGGAAAAAAGAGGTCATTGTTCCCCTCTACTCGACACTCATTAGACCCATTATAGAGTACAACTCCCCTTTTGGAATGTACCTCACAAGACATCTGCAGCAGCTGGAAAAGCCACATAAGTACCTCTCAAAGAGGATTACTGGCCTCAAACAAATGCCCTACACTGACCGCTTCAAAAAACTCCAGCTTTACTCCGTAGCATATCGCCTACTCCAAGGTGATCTCTGCCTAACATATAAAGCTATGTCAAACTCAGAGCTGTTGGACATGCTACACCTAAAGAAATTCCAGTCCCTGCAAGCTATTGTCTCCACAATAAACAGGACATGCTGGAGGGATAGATTCTTGTCCTAGAGACTTCCCATACTCTGGAACAGGCTACCCATCTATGTCAAGCAAAGTTCTTCATTAGCACTCTTCAAAAAAAATCTTGATGAGTGGATGGGAAATAGGAAATACACCCTGGGGATCACTTTTGTGTCTCTGCTCAACATTGGCACAGGAAAATAACTTTCTTGGGTGGCGTAAGCCAGGGAACCTTGTTGGCTAGGCTTATGTAGGCCCTTGGGCCGATAGCCTAGTACCTCCCTATGAACCTATGAACTAGTCCCTTCACAATTCGGCTTTATTAAGAGAAGTTTGTGCCTACGTAACCTGGTAGACTTCTTTGAGAAGGTCACTAAGGCAATGGATAGGGGATACTGCATATCTAGACCTGGCCAAGGCATTCGATACAACACCCCACTCAGACATTGTTGACAAGCTCCCTGACCTCTGAACTCTTAGGATTGCCAGCTGGCTCACAGACAAGACCCAAGGACTCTGCATTAGTGAGACACCTCCACCAAGAGACCAGTCACCATCAGAATACCCCACGGCTCTGTGCTGGGCCTACTGCTGTTTTGCATCTACTTCTCGGATGTCAAGACTAATGTTTAAGGCCTCTGGCTCACTGAGTTTGCATATGACTGTAAACTGCGAGTCATTATACATTTCTAATAAGACATCAACATCTTGTAGAAGATTTGACATCGACAAAATGACTGGTGCCTAAGCCATGGCCTAAAACTCAGTGCTAAAAATGCATTATAACTCCCCTTGCAAAACTGTTAAGCCAAATGTATTACTCCATTGATAAAACACCCTTTAGACTTGACCTAGTTGGAAGGGATCTGCTTTTGACAAGCATATAGTTAAGATAGGAAGAAATTTGTTCTATGTTGTACCACTAATAGGTAAGGGTATGACATCCAAGTCCAAAGAAGTTATGGTACCACTCTACTCAGCCTATATCAGACCTATTATTGAGAAAAATGCCCCCATGGCATGTACCTAATCAAGCACTTGCAACAGTTGGAATGAGGCTTCATGGCATGAGTACTCTGTCTTACACTGGTTGCTTAAAGGCACTGTTTCTGTACTGGCTCTGTTTCTGTATTCAGTCTCCTCCAGGATGCTGAGAGGGGATCTTTGCCAAGCTTCCTCAGACCCAGTACTGATAGATGTGTTGCTTTGTGCAAAGCAAATAGCACCAAAAACACTAGACCCGGGGATCTGATTTTCACATGTGACAAACTGAATGTGCTGGAGAGACAGATATGTGTCGCAAAGGATACCCACTCTGTGGAATAGACTTCCCATCAATGTAAAACAGAATTCATTCCTGACCATATTCAAATGAAACCTTGATAAATGGATGGAAAATTGTAAATTTTCGCTGTGTCTGGCCCCTGTGTCCCTTATGGACAGATGCCATTAATAAGAAACATATAACTCAGTTTAACACCCCTAACATCCCCCCTACAAATCCCTTCATTCTCTCTCTATTAACATGTCCCCCCCCATGTAGACTCCTATGATACCTGGGACCCAAATGGTTTGGAGTGTGCAGATTGGCTTATTGGGCCCTAGTGGTTGTTAGTGTTGTAACAACTAATGAACGTATAATTTGCTTTTGTTTTGTTATTTTTATTTTTACTTCATAAATGAAACGTGTCTATGATTTCATACTAGCATAGATCCAGTAATAAGCTTGTTCTTTGCTAAATAATTTAATTAATCCATTAACTTCACTGTCAGTTGAAGTATATGTATATCCATGAGTAACTGTTAATCTCTCAGAAAGTACTGGAGAAAATAAATCAGTTCTAAAATTTAAAGAGTCCGTGATTATAAATGTTTTAATACATGATGAGTAAACTGAATCCAGTTAAGAAGGTTATAGTATATTGACAAATTATTAAAGTGAGCAGACAGCAGTGTGGTGCAGTGAGATAAAGTCCTGACTATAGTTGAGGTCTCCTATCTGCAATTACTAGTTCAGTCTTCTGAGGTACTTGCAGTAAGAAATAGGGATGCCCATCCTTGGGGAGGGGGGGTGCCTAGACACTTCTCGTGTCTGAACCCTGGTGCTGATCTAAATGTGGAAGGGTGGAGGACACTGTTTAGGTTGCTGCAGATGCAGGACAATATGCCAGCAAGTCCCTTTTTCAGGTCCACCATTTGTACAGTCATGTGTGTGGGAATGTTATTTAGAAGAAGAAAAAAGACACAGTTGCTATATGATACGATGCTGGAACTCCTTGATGTCCTTGTCATCCCTAGTCTTAATTGAGTTAAGTCCAAGGAAGACTGGGAGGTGTAGGCAGACCTTCCAAACAAGGGTACACACCATGCACTGCTTATCATGCTCCATATTTTGGCCATTTACCTCTGAGAAGGTAAGAATAAGTATGAGTTACAGGCTTGTACTGCTCACAGTGTATGCTAGTTAAAAGTAAAACTACTTGTACTCTCTCTCTCTCTCTCTCTCTGAGGTCATAAGGCAAATAAAACTCCTTCTGTAGTCACTGTAAAAGGTCGCTGTAGTAATGCATTGTCCAAGACATCTCTTTGTGGAAAGTGGGCTGGAATTTCTAGCTCCCTCTTTTACTTCATGGCCAAATCTTCCAGTGTTACTGATGACATGTATTGTTGTGCTTCCCAGCCAGTGGACTGGCCAAATGTATGAGACATGAATATGATGGACTCAGTTTCTTTCTTTTTTATTTATCTATCTTTCTATCTATCTATCTATCTATCTATCTATCTATCTATCTATCTATATCTCTATCCCTCTAGCTAGCTATCTATGCTTGTTTTATGATATATCAAGAACTTCAAAGAATGAATGAAGAAAGGTGGGCCCCACACCTCTTGCTAATTGTATACACCAGCTATAGAACAAACACCAAATCAGGAACCAAACTCGATCACAAAAACATCAAATGTCCAAAGCAAGAAGGAAGGAAACCAAATCTAGGATGAATATAATTCCATTTAATAATCCATTTGTTCTGGTACCTCGGCAATTTTCCTTCAGTGGAACAATTTTTGAATGTACTACATCCTATATATATATATATATATATATATATGATATTTTTTTGTTTAATTTTTTGTTTATTTTGTTTGTTTTTGCTTGCCTTTGTCTGCTTTTGTCTGTTTTCATCTGTTTGTGTTTTTCATTAACTAAAAGTTATACTAATTTATTTAGCTAGTTTGCAAAATTTGCACTTTAAATATTTAATATAAAAACATTTAACATAAAAATATAAATAAATATATAGCACTTTAGATTTGGATAGTATTTTAATATAATAGTATTTCATATATATAAAGTTTATTATAGTTTTTTCAGTTTACAGTTTATCAGTTTTGATCAAATAATTCATTTGATAACATTTCTTGTTTTATATTTGAATAAATATTTAATGTATTTGTGCTTTAAGAAGATGCAATTACAGTTAATTGATGTTACAATATATATAGGATGTAGTACATTCAAAAATTGTTCCACTGAAGGCGAATTGTCGAGGTACCAGAACGAATGGATTATTAAATGGAATTATATTCATCCTAGATTTGGTTTCCTTCCTTCTTGCTTTGGATATTTGATGTATACACCAAGTCCAAGATCACACAGCAGTAGGATAAGGGCAAATTTCCACACCCCTCTGTAATGCCATCTTGCATAAAAAGCAGCTAGCAAGCAGAAAAACAAGCGAAAAAGATCATTCACTCTTCTAACTACTCACTCTTGCAGACCCACTTTTACATTTTATGCTTTAAATTAAAATACTTGGGAAAAAAAGTTAGAAAGGTAGATTAATATCAGTGATGGATTTGTGTAAAACTGCTGATGAAAGATAATATGCATTTTCTTGAGTCAGAATTTTTGCAGAGCAGAATGGGTTGACCCTAACTTGAAAAATTACTTCCTGCCTAGTTTGCCCCATCTGATCTGGAGACTCATTTTCCGCTGTAATGTCATAGCCTTGGAGGGAATGCAGGGAATTTCATGCCGTTTGGTGGGTATGGGGACTTTGACCACTACATGAAACATTTTTTTAAGTCTTTGTTTGGTCAAGGGTAACACTTGCTAATTATTTTTATCAAGGCGCTGCTTGGTTTTATTGTTCACACACTATCGAGATGGAGGGACAGCTGCAATTCTGAAACTAACATTTTGAAATAGGAGATCTGAAGAAGAACAATTCTGATGAAATGTTAGCTACCATTTTTGGCAAAATTGTACTACATATGTTTAGTGGAATTACATGAAGAAATAAACCAGACGAAGATAGAAACGATACAAAATATTAAACGGAGGATGAAGGATTTTAATAGAATGGAGTACAGTATTCAGGTACATACTATACCACGTTTACTGTATTTTTTTTTGAATGATCCATTTTTAATAAAATATTCTTGTCACTGCTGGATGAGAAATGTAAAGACTAGAACATTTAGGAGATGAATGTATATAAACTATATGTATAACAGACATACAGAATCGAAAAACGACATGGTTTAATAAGTACAAAGTGAAAATGAGCCACTGTAATTGTTGATGCAGCTTGCTATGTAAAACAAAGGCATTTATGTTAGAAATGTAATCAGCATTTACAAGAATAATAACCAAAAATTTAAAGAAAAGCACCAAAAGAGGTTTGAGTAGAAATGCGAAGAGTTAAAAGACATTGTTATGTGCTACAGAAAGTTCTGAGGTTCCCCATTAGAGAAGATGATGGTATAACTAGAAAAAAGTATTTCAAACTGAAGCATGCCAACTATTTTTCAAGCAAATCTGGAAGGATCTTTAACATCTATGTGAAATACATTTAAAGAGGGTTTGACCGTTGACAGCATAGTTGTCTTACATTCTGACAGCAAAGTCACCATTGCCTGCATGGCTGACTTACCCCAGTTTATGTCCAAGCTATATTAATACGTATCTCTCAAAGGAAAGATGGAAGTGAGAGCATTCTAATTCTTTTATACATTTTGTTGTTTTACTTAGACTCACCAAAAAATGGCAGCTGCCTATCTTCATAAAAACAGGCATATATCATTTGTAAATTGTGATTCGTGTCCCATAGTGGTA
This sequence comes from Protopterus annectens, assembly GCF_019279795.1. Lineage (NCBI taxonomy): Eukaryota > Metazoa > Chordata > Ceratodontiformes > Protopteridae > Protopterus > Protopterus annectens. The sequence goes on along the minus strand of NC_056727.1, from coordinate 28,903,787 downwards.
CATGGAAAGAGTACTTTGATGGGCTGATGAAAGAAGAGAATGAGAGAGAGAGAAGGTTGGATGATGTGGGGACAGTGAATCAGGAAGTGCAGCAGATTAGCAAGGAGGAAGTAAGGACAGCTATGAAGAAGATGAAGAATGGAAAGGCTGTTGGTCCAGAAGACATACCTGTGGAAGCATGGAGGTGTTTAGGAGAGATGGCAGTGGGGTTTTTAACCAGATTGTTTAATGAAATCTTGGAAAGTGAGAGGATGCCAGAGGAGTGTAGAAATGTATTGGTACTGATTTTTAAGAATAAGGGTGATGTGCAGAGCTGTAGTAACTACAGAAGGATAAAACTGATCAGTCACAGCATGAAGTTATGGGAAAGAGTAGTGGAAGCTAGGGTAAGAAGGGAGGTGATGATTAGTGAGCAGCAATATGGTTTCATGCTGGAAAGAGCACTACAGATGTGATGTCTGCTCTGAGGGTGTTGACGGAGAAATATAAAGAAGGTCAGAAGGAGTTGCATTGTGTCTTTGTGGACTTAGAGAAAGCATTTGACATGTGCCTAGAGAGGAGTTGTGGTATTGTATGAAAAAGTCGGGAGTGGCAGAGAAGTATGTAAGAGTGGTATAGGAGATGTATGAGGGTAGTGTGACACTGGTGAGGTCTGTAGTTGGAATGACAGATGCATTTAAGGTGGAGGTAGGATTACATCAAGGATCAGCTCTGAGCCCTTCCTTGTTTGCAATGGTGATGGACATGGTGACAGATGAGATCAGACTGTGATATTTGCCGATGACAATATGATCTGTAGTGAGAGTAGGAAACAGGTTGAGGAGACCATGGAGAGGAGGAGATATACTCCAGAGAGGAGAGGAATGAAGGTCAGCAAGACTAAGACAGAATATATGTGTGTGAATGAGAAAGAAGATAGAGGCATGGTGAGGACAGAGGAATGCTGAAGCAGGTGTTTGATTTGGAGAAGGTGCATGAATTTAAATACTTGGGATCAACAATTCAGAGTAATGGAAGAGAGGTGAAGAAGAGAGTACAGGCAGGGTGGAGTGGGTGGAGAAGAGTGCCAGGAGTGATTTATGACAGACGCGTACCAGTAAGAATGTAAGGGAAGGTCTATAAGAGGGTAGTGAGACCAGCTATGTTATATGGGTTGGAGACAGTGGCAGTGACAAAAAGGCAGGATTTAGAGCTGGAAGTGGCAGAGCTAAAGATGTTAAGTTTTGCACTGGATGTGAAGAGGGTGGACAGGATTAAGAATCAGTATATTAGAGGGTCAGCACAGGGATAGTTTGGAGACAAAGTCAGAGAAGTGAGATTGCGGTGGGTTTGGACATGTGCTGAGGAGGGATGCTAGGTATATTGGGAAAAGGATGCTAAGGATGAAGCTGCCAGGTAAAAGGAAAAGAGGAAGGCCTCAGATAAGGTTTATGGGTGTGGTGAGAGAGGACATGCAGGTGGTTGGTGTGTCAGAGCAAGATGAAGAGGATAGGAAGAAGTGGAAACAGATCATCCGCTGTGGCAACCCCTAACAAGAACATCTGAAAGAAGAAGAAGACATAATATGAAAACATTTGTTAAGAACAGATGCAAGTTAAAGGTTAGTTAGTATAGCATAAACAGGAATTGCAATATGAAGTGACAGAGAAAGCCAAGGTAGAGAACTTGATGGAAGTAAGGATTTGAGCAAAGAAAGGAGAGAAATGAGGTGTAAGGCATGAATAGCTACTTGTTCACATTTACAGATATAGTTTCCCATGGTGCTGAGCATTGTCAGAGCCACATTTTGGCTAGGAAGTCTTTCAGAGTGTTTTTGAAAGATGACAAGGAGGGTACTGATCTGATGGGTACAGGTAAGGAGGTACAATAGATTTCATAGGTTTGTGGACAGACAGCAGTTTTTGGTCATTGGTTCATAATGACTGACTGGGAACATAGCTGTGCAGAATAATATTTATTGCTGGACAAGCAGCTGGATGTTGCATAATTATATATGTGGTAAGAATCTGTGTATATGTTAGCTGATGGGATAGTTCTAATCAGTTTAAGCTTTTTAGTACTATGTAGTGGCGGGGTCTGAAAGGGGTATCTGCTGCAAATTTAGCAACATTGTTATAGCATTGTTCAAGTTTTGGTTTTTGGAATGCCTGGAGGTTAGTAAGGATGGGAGAACCATAAAGAAGTGTGGAGAGGAGATAGGTATTAGCCAGACCTCTCAACTACCCCTAATTTGGAGGAACATACCTATTTCCAGGCCTTATTTTCCCCTGTACATGATGTACCTGTTTTAGGAGATATGTTTATATTTCCAAATGTGATCTACCCGCATGCACAATTCTCTGAATCCCCCTCATTACATGTCATTTTGAAACTGTCTGGTACACAGAAATCCATCCTGCGTGATGAACATGCTAATGACACCAATATATTTAAAGAAAGAGGACACACATTTCCCATCTCCCTTTTGACCTTGTTTGCAGTACAGGTCATTACAGTCTACATATTGTGCACAGTCTCTTTGATAAAGTGCTGACATCTTTCTGTCATTTTTGGTACTCTGTTTTTAAACATGTTTTCAGTAATATCCCGTATTCCTAGAGGAAACAGCAAGAGTTATGTGCTATTTGGCTTTCAAGAATTATGCTAATTAGATTTTTTTGCTGGATGCAGCTACTTTACAAGGACTTTTGTATCTTTTTTCAATGTCTGCAGGTTGAGAGGTAAGGTAGTGGCAAGTGTAGTTTTAGTTGCATTGGTGAGAAAGTGTCTGACTCTGTAAAGCATCCTTAGTTTTTGATGAGTTTTCTTAAGCAATTTTGCATATGCAGGTTGAATTTAAGATTATATCTCCCTATCATCCCTAATAATTTGCTATGAGAAATTACTTCAATGGTTATATTATCAAGAGAGAGGATTTTAAATTTTATTTTTTCATGAGAGAGGGATTTGGGGGAAGCGGAAAAAGGTAGCATTTTTTGGGATTGAGAGTGGGCTGAGCATGAGTTGTGAGTTAGAAAGCCATGTTCCAGTGACTGTTTAATCTTTGTGAGTAATTCTTTGGAGGTGTGCCAGATTGTCAGATGTGCAAATGAGCAGTGTGGGGTCATCTGCTTACTGTTTTAAGGAGGCCTGTTGTGTGGATGTGTGGAGAGTGTTGGTGAGAATGTTAAAGAGAAGGGAAGCAAAGATGGAGTCTTGTGGCACACTGGTGGTAACTAGGAGGTATGGAGACGGGGGTGGTGTGCCATTTTACTGAATGATACCTATTGGGTAGGTAGCTTCTGAACCATAGCAGAGTTGGTTAAGAGAGACCTAGAGAGGTCACTTGAAGTAGAACTTTGCTGTGACAAACTGTGTCCAAAGCTTTAGACAAGTCTAGAAATAAGGAGGAGACTAGTTTGTCATTATTTCTAGATTACTGACAGTATCTGTATAAGTTAGAAGTTCAGTGTTAGCACTATGGGAAGAATGAAAGCCATGTAGTGTGGAGGATATGATTTCTTCTGGCAGAAGATAGTTTAGTAATTGTTTCTGAATAGACTTTTCTAGTATTTTGAAGAGGGAAATACATTTTCTATAGGTCTAAAGTTAGTAATGTCTGCTGAATTTCATCTTTTGTGCAGAGGGATAATGTGCGACTTTTTCTAGAGATAACAAACACGGGATTCCTGGATTGTCTTATTTATAAGGACTGAGACAGGAAAGGCAATGCTATTGACTGCTATTTTAAGGTACTCACTTGGAACGTCATTAGCTGAAGAAGAGCATGATCAGAGTTTGTTTATGATTAATTTTGTACAGGATGTGGATATTGTTTTGAAGGTGAAAATGAATGTGGTGATATGAGCTTGTTGGGAAGGGTTGAGTTTGGATGTTGGGGAATCCTTGGTTAGAGATGTTATACTATCTATGAAACAAGAGTTGAATTGTATTTCAGTTTTGAGAGGTGAGTTACTGGAAGGGGGGGTGGGGGTTAGGGTTGAATTTTTGGTCAGGATGCAAGATTTTTTAATGGCTGACCAGATTTCTTTTAAGGTTGTGTCTACCATTATTCTGAAAGATATTATGCTATAGATTTTTGTCTTAATTTATTTGCTTTTTAGTATGATTGCTAAATATTCTGCAGTTTTCAAGATATTGTGGTGTTTTATATTTTTGCCATTCTTTTATGTTTTTTCTCCATCCTGCATTAGCATTCTACTCTTTTTGGATAGACACATTGCATTATTTGTTTTTAGTCTCTTCCTTCTAGAGTACACAAGGCTATTTAGGATATTCAGGAAAGTTGTACTGAAATCATTTACAGCATCATCAAAGTGGAGGACTTTTAGAAATTTCCAGTTAAGAGATGATAGGATAGTAATTAACATTTCAGGGTTAATCTTGGAAAGGCTGCATGTCATTTTATAAACATAATATTTAAGTGGATGTGTGAGTTGACTGGTTGCTTAGATTGGGACTCATGAGATGATCACTGAGAGTCTAACATTGTACCTGTGGTAGAGTATTTGCTAGGGTCTTATACTCGAATCCAGTCTAATAGGGAATTTGATGTCTTCCTATAATATGTGGGCTATTAGTTGTGTGAAACCAAATAAGTTCACACTAGATGTAGGGAAGTTAGAGTTTATGTCCAACCAACTGACATTCACATTACCTAGTAGCATTTTTTTCTTGTAGAATTGCTATGGATATCCAATGTAGGATATATTATAGTACAGCTGTATTGTTGCCAGGAGGAATGTAAAGGGCAGTAAATATGGATTTGTTTAATTTTTTTTATTTTCAACAAAGTATTAAGAAGCTCTGCTGAATGCTGGTATTGGTTTGTAGTTATACCACAGAGACAGCAGCAGCAGTTTAAAGGAAAAGCTGTCCAGTCTGTATAAGAAATAAAAAGTACTTCTGATGCCACATATGGGTTCAGAAGTGCCATGAGCTTTACTAGAATCATCGGTGCAGTGATATAAGAATTACTTTTTTCTTATTATTCAGCGTTAAAGCACAGTAAGCACAATGTCTGCGGTGATGTTCAGCACTATATTACTGTGATGACACCTTTCAAGCAAGAGCTTTGCTTGTTTATGAGACACTAAAATAACTGCGTGTTAAAATCAAACGTGTTTCTAACACAAAGTAGGCATGTTTTCTCCATAATGTGTTAAGTAAGCTTCCATAAAACATAACTTCATTTGTTTTATTCCCATGAGAGTCAAATACTAGTGGTTAGAAGCTCTGCAAAAAGAAAAGTTAATCGCTTAGTTACAAAACAAACAAAACACTAGGCCATCACTATCAAAAATATTAACAGGCATTTCACTAACATTAAAATCAAGCTGTTAATTATGAATAAAACAGTCCCATACCCTGATGCAAATCCACTCTCTGAATCCAAGGTAATGCAGTACTCAAAAGTGGAAAAACAGCCCAAAATCAAAATTAATCCACAAATACAAAAAGCCACAAGTTCAGATGGTAGTTCAAATACCTTCAAAACAATATAAATGATCTCAGTAAATATGATGCAGTTTAATAAATATTGGGGCCTGATTCCAAAAGTCTTGCTCTTAGTGTAAGTGTCCACTTATACCACAATAAGGCTGAGAGCAGTTTTTTTTAGAATCAGGCCCCCTGGTGTAAGTCTGTTTATACATATACCTTACACCAAAGTGAAAGCAAGCCTTTCATAATCAGAGCAGACTTACACTGAGAGCAACTCTTTTGGAAACTGGCCAATTAAAACCCTTCAGCAATCCAAGTTAAACAGACAATGTCAAGCATGGTGCTGGGGGGTATCAGCTATCAGCATATTCAGTGATTTCCACTGATATTCATCAAACTAGTTGTGCTAAAGTAATTAGACAAACAAAAGGCTAACAGGGAACAAGATGATTTTAAAATCCTGGTAGCCTAAGAACTCAGATAATTACTATACTGATAGCCTAATATACCAGTAATACTAAAGTAGACTAGCTAGGATAATAAAATGTAACTCTGGTGGAGAAATATGAAGACAAGGCATCTAACACTTAACAAACTCTAACAGCAGTAGCAAAACACCACTGATAAAGTACAGTAATAGAACTCATCTGTAAGTGAGAAGCCAATAGATTATCAAAGGCTCTAGTTAGGAACTCAGGCCAAGTTCAATGACTGGATAGCCATGTGCAGTGAACCTAGCTTAAAGATGTAAATAGCTAACATTGTAAACAGGTGTATCCAAGGGTATTTTCAACAACTGGATAAAATAATTGACACTAATACAACAAAGAAACTAAATTGGTTTAAAATAATTTGAAAAAACATCCCTACAACACAAATTATATACTCAAAAAGCAAAATAGAAAACACATTTAAAAAATGCCTGAGCTTGACACTGACATCCATATGCTGCCATCATGGACTCGGCAGTAAATACTTCAGTGTAATTACACATATTGATTATAAAATTTTCTTTCTTAAATCTGAACTGATCCTTGTAGATATCAGAACTAACAGAAAACACCTTTTGGAGACATTAAAGATATTGCTTTGTCATTTATTTATCTTAGCCATTTTAGGAAGCATCAGTATTAATGGCAACTGTCTTTTTTGACATTACAAATTTCTGTGTATAGACAAGTCACGAATAAATATGCCCAAACATTGTCTGGCTATTATTCAAAACAGTATGTTAAAAATAGTATAAAATGCAGCAAGACACAATGTATCTTAGTTGTCATACTGGCAAATATAAGCTTTTTCTCTTTCCCACCCATATGTATGTCATGTACCATTAACACAGATCATAATACCATTCTCTTAAACCTAAAAGTAAAACTGAAGTCAGTCATAAATATATCATCCTCCCATTATGATGCAATAAATGACATATTTATGAAACCTGGCTACTCATACTGACCCAAGTAGTCTACTCAAGGCAAATGTCTTTGTTGCCATCTAAGAAGACAACGAAAAGGGAAAAGACCTCAGCAGAACAGTATGTCATATTAGTATTTTAAGGGAAATGTAACAAACTTCAATGCATGATCTTTAAAACACTATTTCCTCGAGAGTTTCTTGTTCAAGTAATAGACAGTATGGAGTATGTTTCTATAACTATTGAGATATGGCGAGTGTAATTCTAAAAGCTGCATAACTTTTCCTTCTGTTACAGTGGAATCCTCGAGGCTAATCAAATCATGAAAGAGAATAAAATCGTAGAATTCCCAGGACTGATTATCATTGCATTGGGGGAGACGGTTGCTTCTGTAGTACTGCATGCATGCTTCTTTTTAATGCAACATAATATCAAGAATAATTGGATTCCAATTGCAAGGTTTAAGGAGGACTTGTTTGACATATCTGTCATCAATATATGGTATTATATAAATGTTAAAATATAGATTTTCATGCGATTTGTGTGGTGATAATGAGAAAGAAAGAACATATCTTATATTTCTCCAAATCTTCTGGCTTTCTAATACCATGATAGGAATGGATCCCATTCCTAAGTCTGGGTATAATTAAAGTTCATGAAATTAGTATTGTTTAAGTCTTTGATGTTAGCCAAAAGTGCTCTTCGTAGCAGCTGCAATGTGCCCAGAACTGACTCTTTCTGCAATTCACACAGAGCTACATGTATTGGTAGCATATCTAAATATCACTGCAAATTTTATTATGAGATCCATTTCTCCTACTGCTACTACTGGAACTGTCTAGGTATCTTTCTTCCACATTGCTTTCATTTCTGCCTGCAAATCTTGATATTTTATGGCTGTGTCTCTCTGCACACAAGGCATTATAATCACTAAGTGTAGCAATTTTAATGATCAGTGCTACTTTAGCTAGTTTGACTGTGTAAGAATCCAGGAAGTGTAAAGAGTCTGAAGCTGAGACATATTAAAGATCAAGCAGTACCCATCTTTAACACCGAGGCAGACAGATAGATAGATAGAGCAATAGACAGAGAGAGAGAGAGAGATAGACAGAGAGAGAGAGAGAGAGATGTGTGTGTGTGTGTGTGTGTGTGTGTGTGTGTGTGTGTGTGTGTGTGTGTGTGTGTGTGTGTGTGTGTGTGTGTGTGTGTGTGTGTGTGTGTGTGTGTGTGTGTGTGTGTGTGTGTGTGTGTGTGTGTGTGTGTGTGTGTAAAATAAAATCATATACTGTAACCATCTCAGAAAAGTATGGTCTCACTTTTTACGTAAGGATTTCCCTCTGCTTCTGTACTTCAGATCTTAATATTTATGCATTTGAGCTGATTTTCATGTTATCCTGGCCACAGCAAATGGGCCAGTTTCAGTCATTTTGGCAATGAAGATTTTAAAGTGCATTGTTGCAGGTTACAGTACTCTTTGCTTAAAGGTAATGTAGGTGAGTGAAATGTGATTCTAAACAGAGCTTTCAAAACCAAATTCTGGCATGTAAGGGATGTAAGCTTTGTGTGTGTACCTGTGTTTTAATGATGCAGTATCTCTGAATATCAGTGAATAATTTCAGAAATAGCACATGTATCAGTAATACTACAACCCCGGCTAAACTAATGTTCTGTGTATTACTAGTAGCTAGCTAAAGTGTAAGTTATTAACATCTAAATGACTTGGCAGGCTGCACGGTACTCTTTGCCATTTCAGCAAATGCCTGTTGATTGTGTAGTTTGGCCTCTGAGGCTGTACTGAGCAAATGACATGCCCCGGGCAATTTATTCCATGTCTTCTACAATAATAATAAGAGCTGAATAATCACTTGAACTTTCAGTATCAGGAGAACTGAGCCAGGGGTGGGGGTGGAAGGGAATGCTACTAATGTGAATACCACATGGCTAATTATGTCACAGTAAATTGCAAAATGTAAGCATCCTATTCAGTTTCACTCCATATTTATTAGAATGTTTTTGCTACGTATTAAAATAATTGAGTATTTCATGACTACTTGAATTTCCATGTAACTCTGATACTGACATAAATGCAGTATGCTTTGAAACAGATAGAAGTGAATAAGTTTTGTTGTTACAGAATGTCGCCGTTTTATTCACCCAGTGACTCAAGCTCCAAGAGAATAATATAGCTGAGGTAGGGAGGGATTTTGGAAATGGAAATTCAGTAATAATTACAAAGGCAAAAAATAAGCAGACAAGTAAATACATACATTGTAATACTAGAGAGGCAAAAGCACTGGGAATGTGTGCTTGAAGTCTGAGAAGTATATAGGAGTTATACCATATTGCTATTTGAACAAACAAACAAGTAAATAAATTTTATACTTAAGAAGCAGATGCTCTAGAACTGTGTGCTTGAAGTCTGGGAAGTATATGAATATACATACATCACGTATATCTATATATCTATCTATATCTATATATCTATATCTAATATATATATATATATATATATATATATATATATATATATATATATGATACATAGATATGAAGCAAAGCATAGATTATTTTATTCAAATACTTAGTATAAATATGATTATTTCATGCTGTTATGCACTCATAAGTCTGGATACCATATGATGAAATTAAGAAAACACTAAGTGTGCAGAATTTAGCATAATGCATACAATATGCAGATATGACATTTCTTGACAGTGAAGATATGTTGCTTTAAAATTATAAATTATTGAATGACAGTTTTCTAAAAAAACAATGGATGGAGAACCAGATCCTGAATATATCAGCAGTATAGGGCAATAGAATCAGCTAGGGCTAAACATTGCATCCATTTTAAATACCAGGCACAAGCATCGAGGATGTATCATTAAAAAGATGAACAAGGATGTCATTTTTAACCATGTGAGCCAAAGAAATGAGGGAATGGCATATCAGGAGCAAATCCTTGAGCTGTACCAGGAATGATACATGCATGGCAAAAAAAGGTGTGGAACCATGGGGGCGATGAAGTGGATAGGAGATAATATGGCCAGGCTGAGCAAACCAGTCTAAGCATGAAGAAAAAGCAGGATTCTATGGTGACAGCATACTCAGACTCACTAAAAGGTTATACAGCAATGGGGAATGGATATCACAAAAGCAGGATGTACTCAAAGTGCAACAGCTGGGAAATGGTTAAGGCTTTAATTTCAGGGCATTTGCCTATAGAGACATTTGGTTAGGGTTGCATGTCTGAACTGCACACTGCCTGTAGACACACATTGCTGTGGCAAATTATTTGTTGACATGGAAAGGCATGCAATGCCATCTCCACTAATTCAGTAGCAAAGTGTGGTAGGAGAAATAATGGCCATGATCCCATAGCATTGAGGCATATGAGGCAGTGTGGCAGGTGCCACAGCAGGATACCTAATGGACATGTCTATTGCAGATACAATGCAGTGTGCATTGGTCACGTAGTGTATTAATGTGGCAGAGGAAATGAGTGGAAATCCTGTGTCTTCCTTTAGTCACACTTCCACTCCACTATGTGTTTTAGGCAATGCTAGCTACAAACAATGAGTCTGCTATGGACAGTAGCAGTCATTACTGTCAGCAAGGATTCTTTATGGGCCTTTACCAATTTTATTCCCTGCTGGAGTATGGCAAGAAGGTAAGAGAGATGTATGGAGCAACATCCTAGTAACACCTTCAGCCAGTGGTTACCCACTGCAATTTCTCTACCACTGATATCCACCCTGCTATGGGTGCCTGACATACTACCTGCTGTCCCTAATGTCTTGGGGACATTATTGTTTCCTTACACATTTAGTTGTTACAGCTGTTGTCCAGACACTGCATGCTTCTGAGCCCACTGTGCATTTACCACAGCTAAGTGTTTCTGTAGCTGAACTGCAATTCAGCCAAGTATCTCCAGCAAAATGACTCCTCAGGAAAATGCATTGGCAATCACTATAGCTCTATTTTCTAAATGATCACTCTGTCAAATGTGACAAGTACTGGTGTCCACTCTTCACAATGTCAGAGTTTACACTGGCCAGGTTTACATATGAGCCATCATAAATACCTTGTCAGACCACCATTTACCAAAAATGTTAATCTGAAAATGGTAAATTGAAAAAACAATAAAAACAAAACAAAAAACTTTTTTTCAGGGTAGCAAATTTCTTGCACCCCATTATAGGAGAAATGAGCCCTCATATTCCCAACTCCACAGTCATACCACAGTGGATATAAAAGGAAGAAGGCACAATACCAGTCTACCTGATACAATACACTATGGTGAAACCCATCAAGTCATAACAGCCTCATGCTAAAAACATGACTGGCAAGTCATTGAGCCATTGATGACTCACAGATTAGCGCAATGGCTATGTCTGCAAAAGTAGTTAAACTGCACACAAAGTAGCAATAGGACAAGGTTGCTAGGGGCAGATTGTTTCTTTCACATGGTCAGATGTCAGCATGTTGTGCAGATGGGGATGTGGATCCCAAGGTAGTCAACCCAAATTACCTTGTGTCGATACAGAAAGAGCCATGCTGACATTGAAAATGCCATAACTTTTTCTGTGTAATTCCAGGTGATTGTATCTGTGAGCCATGCGGGCTTCCATACCACCTGCCTGCCTTGTGTGCAATAGTGCCTATCCAGTACATAAAGATGAAGAGTGGCAGTCATAGGAAATATAAATGGGTCATTCATGTCCTGTTAGCTTACTCCCCTCTATTACCCTGTAACCCTACTGGTAGCATTGCCATGTCCCCCATGGTCTGCAGCTAGATATTTTATTTCATAGATTTTGTTTCCCAAACATGTATTATGTTATTTAACTGGAACTACCATGTATGCTGCCATGGATGTCCCTGATACTCTTTATACACAATGCTGTAAACCACATCTGTGCACTTAGAGGGCTTTGATACAAGTCTGTTCCTGCAACAAGGTATCCCTAGATATTCATAGATGACCTTGTCTGTGCTCTGTTACAGGTGTGCAGTGCCCCTGATGTACAGGATTGATGTGTATGTTAGCTTGCGTTCTATGCTTTCATTTATTTATTTACATTTGATTTTTAAGGTAAAGCACTGACCCATTTAGATCATTTTCAAGGAAACTCAATCACTGCAAATTATATGAAACTATGACAAGCATAGAGGTAATACAATTTAAACAGATGACCATAAGCATTTGGCAATGAAACATTTAAAATGTGAAGTTATAAAAGCCATACAAAGATCAACAAATAATTTTTAAAATCATTCCACCAAGCAGAGTAATCACTTAGTACAGTCACAAAGCTAAGGAATCTTTGTAGTACATTAATAATTAGGAGATGTGTTTCTGTCAGATCTATATGTGTTCATTTGCATATGGAGTGTGCACCAAATATCTTTCTAGTATAGAATTGCATAGTTTGTCCATGGCTCCTTTGCAAAGTTCTAATTGAAGAGCACATATCTCTGGAGGGTCTATATTAAAATACCGAAACCTCACTTACGCGAATACCTAAACGCCAACACATAAATAGCGAACCGTGAGAACACCGAATGTCCTGAAGCGCAAAATTTGAAATATCAAATTCCCATAATTGGCTCTTATCCGGTATAGCTCCCTAATGTAAATGTGCAATAGTTACTGATCCTAGGGTTAGGGTGCGGGTTAAGGTAAGTGCATATATAGTAATACATGCAACCTACAGTTTAGGGTTAGAAGTAGGGTTGCGTTAAGTGTATATTTAGTAATATAGTTGTGTAGGTGAATACATACGTAAATTACACTTTTCCTGTAGTTGGATGTTGTTTGTTTATAGTTAGATACATTTGTGTGTAGTGAATGTTTGATTAGGATATGGGATATATGGGTAAAGTGTAGATTATTTATTTTTGTTTGGGTAGGTAGTATGTAGCTGGCGGTGGGGTTGGCCAACTATGGGAATTCGATATTTCGAATTTCGTGCTTCAGGATGTTCGGGTTCTCGCAGTTCGCTATTTATGTGTCGGCGTTTAGATATTTGCGTAAGTGAGGTTTCGGTATTTTAATATAGAACGTCTATGGATACCCCACTAAGTAAAATATCTGTATCCCGCCCCCTGCTTTTCCTCAGAATAGGCTTCATTTCAATTCAAAACCATATATGTATTAATTTGTTAACTATGCATTTCTTCGGAGTTACTGAAATGTGTGTGTCATGTTGGAATGGATTTGCTATTTAGCTAAAAGAATACTGTGGACATACAAGTTCCAATTTGCCCGTAGAATTTGATACTTTTGGCTTCCCTCCAATGTTGCTTCTAAAAGTATATACATCTCTATAAATGTTACTACTTTCACAGCTAATAAACAATTATTTCATTTTTAGCTGCTTCCCCTACAATTCTGGCATTCTTTGGATAATCACTTCACTTGGCAAGTTATGCATGGATTTATGTAGCAGGCTCTTAGCTCTAGAAATACTCTTGTATTCAGAAAGGCAGAATATTTCTGACAGATGCTCAGAATAAGTGTACTGAATTGCGCTACATTCTTGAGCTAAAGAAATGATCATTTATTTACCTTACACAATTTTGCCTGTACTCTGTTGTGAAGGAAACACTAAAAAAAGAGAAGAACAATGCTAAAATGCAATGGTTAGCAAATGTCAATGACTGTTTTTATGCAAGGAAACCAGACAGTAGTCTGCTTTCAGTAAATATAATTCAAATATACTTTGTCAGCTTCATTGAGCAAGACACTGAGTATAGCATTCTCCATATATACCAGCAAAGCTTTTTGTACTTGTACTTAGAGGGACATGATAATTGGATGACCTACATTAGTTACCTTTAGGTATTTGCTGCTTCTTTCTGACACAAATGCATGTGTTTGGATCTTAATAATTAAATGGCTGAAAATCGTTTTATTATGCCTGCACAGTGTACATTTGGAAGTAGTCTACAATCAAAATGTGACAGAGGTTGTGCAACAAATATGCATAACTGCAGTCTGCAAATTATTTAAACAATACATAAGCAAACAAAGGAATATAGAAGTAAAACTGGTGAAAATATCAAAGCTGTTTTACTTCCTGATCTGGATATTTACTATAGTGAAATCTAACTTTACAAAAGTTTTGGGTAACATAGCAGTGGATGAAGACTGATTGCTCAAGCTTCAGCTGCTAGATGCTCAACCTGCCAATGATACGAGTTCCTCCGCAGGAAAGCATTACTGGTGAGTTGTGTCAGCAGTGATGCCTTTTTTTGGAAAATTTCCCCCTTCTTTGAGTTGGTGTATCTGTGGGGCTGGTATATATAACGCTGAGAATTGGGGAATTGCGGATGCAGTGCCCTGCAAAAACATATCGGCAGGTTTTTTTTTGTTTTTTTTTGGCGAATGCAATTTGGGAATTCTGATCCTTGGTGCATTTGCTTTCATCCATTCATAGTTCTAAATTTGTATGTTTCTGCATTATGAGTAGTTTAGGAGCCACAAATTTTTTATTTTATTTTGTTTTTTTACTTATTAGTGCAGCATCCATCATATTAATGCCTTGTTGTAAAACTTGATTGAATTGTTTCTGTGAAAAAAAAATGCAGTCATTGTCTAGACTGATGTTTTATGTTTTTTTTTTCTTATAAATGCACAAACCTCAGTTGAAATGCACAGCGCATTCCAGGTCTGGCAGGCAGGAGGTATACATCATACACTTGCAATATTTCAAAGTAGCATCTGCAGATGTGAACTGCATAACAATGCATATACTTAAATACACTGTGGCAATGACTAAAACCAGGCATAGTGCTGTTTATATTTCTACATAACATAACCCTTTCTAGTACTGCCCTACTTTCTGATGAGATATTAATAAAGGGGTTCTTGGTGATGATGCAGGCCATCTGTAATATTTTTTTCAAGAGTTAGACCTGTAGAAGAGTTCAGTTATTCTGTATAGCTGGTTAGCTGTTGATCTACAAAACTACATTTATGTCTTAAAGAGCACAGAACTGTTTATATTCTTATTAGGGACCCAAGAGTAAAACCATGCAATTCTTCTCAATTTCAGAAAATGAAGGCTGCTAAGAGGGACAATTATTGTTTTACTCAGCATCCATTTAGACTATGTAATCCTTACCCAATTATTATATATATATATATATATATATATATATATATATATATATATACATATAGATATATATCTATATCTAATATATATATATATATATATATATATATATATATATATATATATATATGCATATGTGTGTGTGTGTGTGTGTGTGTGTGTGTGTGTATATATATATATATATATATATATATATATATATATATATATATGTGTATATATATATATATGTGTGTATATATATATATATATATATATATATATATATATATATATATATATATATATATATATATATATATATATATATCATATATTTCATATATTCAACTCTAACAACTTGTTTATCTCATTGTGATTCTTAACTTCCAGTGGGTGAGATGCCTGTGTGTGCCTTTTCTCAAAAGCAACTTGTGTGGTTGGTTCTCCAATCTAATGGAGTTACTCTACTACCTGGCTAATTAGAGAACAAATGACATACATGTGGTATGTAGTCACATTGGTAGCAAAGTAGAACCCAGGTGAACCGACTTAGATTAGTGGGTTTATGATGACAATCCCTAGTAGAGTTTGGAGGACAGCATGTGGTGGACGTGCATAAAGAGGGGTTAAAGGGTGAAGATATGGATGAGTTGCTGTGGAGTCAGGGAGATATGCCATATCTCCATTTCATACTTGCCCCCCCAGGCATACCAGGGGTTCAAAAAGTGAGGGGGGAAATGGATAGGTCATGAGCAGGAAAAGACCACCCAAGGATGGATGCTCAGACATACTCAGCCCCGGGATGCCTAGTTCCACGACTGGCTTGAGCATGCTCACTTAAGTCCAGAAGGATCAAGGAAGACAGCTGGTAGACCCAGTACATACTGGTACTGGTGGGTTGGCTGGTAACATGAAGGATATCTGAAGGAAGAAAAACAAATACATGCAGCATGTACATACCATTCTTAAATGAGTGATTAACCAGAATACATACAAGCACATCCTTGGTCATTATGACCATTAAAGAGGATTTGTTTACTCAGGAACAGTTGCACTTAAGGTTTTAAATGCAGAGTGTCTTAAAAAATCCAAACTGCCATTGTGTAACATAAAGCACGTACAGTTCACTGAGCATTCAGTAGAAGCACAGAGTAACTAAATGCTAGCATAGAATGTTTTGGCAGGAAGAACCTTAAATCCTGGAAAGACTAATCATAATACATTGAATAATTTTGAGCAATGCAGAACTCATAAGCTAGAGTAATATGACTGGGTCTCCAATTATAACCAATTTCTGTTCAAGACATTGATTTGAAGGAATTCACCTCAAAAGTAGTTTGTGAGCTCTGTTTATCATCTGCATAAATAGGGCCTTTGATGTTGTAAAGTTCTTGAGATTCCAGTTTATGATAGATATTAATTAGCATTTTTTTTGTACTTTTGAAATATCAGGGTCAATAAATCAAGGGATTAAGGAAACTTCTGCCTCAGTATGACGTGGTTTAGTTGCTTTGCAAAGAACTTCATATCTCTGTGTAGTACCATGAATTTTGAAGTCAAAGACCTGACATTCAGTGTAATCTTACTTCTGCAGCAGCACCCCTCCAAGTACCCTGCATATCATTGTGGGGGCCATGCCCACCCTCTTCACACCCCCTTAAATGTAAATGATAAATCAAGGGAAACATAGTCCTGCGGGGTAGCAAGGTAAAACTGGTTTTAGTGAAAAAACATTTATTTTATTTTCATTTAGTTCATAAAGCTTATCTGTATTTTCATTCATGTGTATGTTTATTGTTTTTTTCCCCAGATTTCTCTACATGGTATTCTATGGTTTTCAGTGTTACTGTTTCAATCTCATGCTCTATAGCCATTTAGTTTTCAGTTTTATTACAGAGGGATATGGGTTTGAATGTGTGTGTGGGTGTGTGTGTGTGTGTGTGTGTGTGTGTGTGTGTGTGTGTGTGTGTGTGTGTGTGTGTGTGTGTGTGTGTGTGTGTGTGTGTGTGTTCACCCCACAAAAAAGATCAGTGAAGCAGAATTGAACTTTCTTTCTCTCTCCAAACCTAACCCACCTCTCTCTCCAGTTCCTGTAATTGAACTCATGTCTTCTGGGTTGAAGTCAGGACTTTATCCCTCCAATCATGGAGCTAGGCTAGTACCAGTAAGATGTTATGACTTCAGGGGAAGTTAATAAACATTTGAATTATTTAAAACAACAGTAATACCAACTCCAGAATTTCTTCGACCAACACACAGACCACAGCTACAACTCAAGTGAAACAATTTATTGAAGGTTTAGTGCTTTCTTCCCCTGATAGAGACTTCCTCAAGCACACAGACCACAGCTACAACTCAAGTGAAACCATTTATTGAAGGTTTAGCACTTTCTTCCCCAGATAGAGACTTCCTCAGTTCACAGGAGAAGAAAGTGCTAAACCTTCAATAAATTGTTTCACTTGAGTTGTAGCTGTGGTCTGTGTGTTGGTCAAGAAAATTTGAATTATTTAGCTTGACCTACACTGCACACTGAATATAACTGAAATGTTGCTGTTTGTTAATCAAGCAATAATGTGCAACTGGTTGTGTTATACAGGAAGCAACACCCACCTAGGATTGTTCTGAATTCTAACAGCACAGGCAAATGCCCTCTAAACCCCTTAAAGGGCATTATTTCCCCAACAAGTACCTGGAAGGGATTATTGCACTTAAAGCGTGGGCTGTTAATTTTTAATTACTAAATACTTTCAATTATATATTTTTGATGTAAAATACATCTTCTACCTAATCTTTTAATCTTAAAGTAGCATATGTAATTTATGTTGTTCAAGAAAGTTATATAAGCATTTAATATCTGCACAAATACACACACACACACACACAGCATTTCATTGCTATACAACCAAGCATACCTCTCAACTGACCAGATTTTGATGGAATACCAGATTTTTGCCTCATATGTTTGTGTGTGTGTGTGTGTGTGTGTGGGTGTGTGTGTGTGTGTGTGTGTGTGTGTGTGTAGGAAAGAATGAGGAGTCTGTGCTTTTGTGTGTGTGTGTGTGTGTGTGTGTGTGTGTGTGTGTGTGTGTGTGTGTGTGTGTGTACGGCATCTTAAACACAAACACACACACGCACACACACACACAAACACAACAGGTCACTCTTTCCCATACTACATGCACACGTGCACTCACACACACACACACACACACACACACACAAACAAGCACAGACTCCTCATCCTTTCGTACACACACACACACACACACACACACACACACACACACACACACACACACACACACACACACACACACACAAAAGCACAGACTCCTCATTCTTTCCTACACACACACACACACACACACACACACACACACACACACACACACACAGACACACATTTCTTCTACCTCTCTCTTTATAATTTCGCACTTGCTAAATAGCATAGCCATTTAGTATGCATAAACAATTGGAAGCTGTTTGCTTTTTTCTGTATGAGGTTCATGGCAGCTTCATTTGCTGCTGTAAAACAGTGGGCATCTCTTTTAGTGACCATTTGCTGTACATGAATATGCTGCAGGTGAATGTTCATTCTCCAGTGATGCTAGAAATGTACAGGTCACCCATTCTTTATGTATAGTAAAGACATTCACTGGAAATGACACAACATCAAATGAGAGGTAGTGTATGCTCTTCTCAGTCCTAGTATTATGGGAAGAGTTAGTAATTAAGGCATAGGACTGGGGCTAGAGGGAGGGGCAGGGACAGAGTTAGTGTCAGCCTGCTTTCATAAAGCTGACAGTGGACATGCACACACGTGCATGCACACACAACAGCACAGATATTCATTTCTAATTTTAGTGTAACCTATCTAGATCTCTTCATGCTAACAAGATACTTAAGACCTTGTGATGGCAATAAGTAGCAGCATGCCTGCAAGCTTCTTATTCACACATTTGCATATATGTACTGCTGAGAAGAGCATCCACTGTGTTTAAGGTGATGCAATGTACTTCTTACCAAGTGCTGCTTTATCACAGCTTCATAATTCAGTCTTTAATAATTGGTTCTGAGCAAGCAGCAGAAATTCAAGCTTTTAGAGTAATGACTTTTGCAATGGATGTTTTCAAGTGTGTACTTCTGTAAGCCAAGATATTGTGTGTGTGTGCGTGTGTGTGTGTGTATATATATATATATATATATATATATATATATATATATATATATATATATATATATATATATGTATATATATATAGATACATATGTATATATAGATAGATAGATAGTATAGATATATTACAGAGTACAGGCAGTAGTTCTGAGCTAACACATACTTTTTTAATTGAATGACACAGTTGTATAACCACAATGAAGCAGACAAACTTAGATGTAAATAAGATATTGTCCTAGGAACCTTGTATAATGATACAGAAATCAGCATGCTCAGATGTTGCTATCTTGCAATGAGAATGAATAGTGCATAATCCAAAAATGCAACTATCCTAATGAATGAGGATTGTAAGATGTATTCAAACAAATGCACATGTATGCTTTGTTTGTTTTACTTTAAGAACATTCCATCTACATGCCTTTTGTGTCTTATGGAGACATTGTGTACTTAGTGTGCTACAAGCAAAGTCTACCTAAATCTACAGTAAGACTCAAAGTGCTTTGTTACTCAAGTAGTTGTGGTGTCTCCAGAATCATAAGAGTGAAAAATGTTAGTGCTCCTGGTAAAATGCATCTGTTTGAAGCTCACTAGGACACATTGGTCTTCGCACACTGCTGTCCAGTCTACTGCAGTCTACCATTTCCTCATACTTTGCCCAGTCCAGGCTTCATTTTGTTTTTGTTAATGAGAAAACAATGGTCAGATGCATGTATATATATATATATATATATATATATATATATATATATATATATATATATAAAACTCATTTTGCGTACTTTGCGTACTTCAGGAAAAATGGCAAAAATGACACAGTTCTATTCCCAGAATTCTTCTTTCACTTTTAATGGTTAATTTCAGCTGAAAATAAGTGCAAGCTATGGAGGTGATACTGTCATGTCAAAGCAAGACCACAAAGAGAATATTCCCGTGAGATGGAAGACCGACATTACATGTCTTGTTAAGAGCCCTAAGTCCCACTCATTCATTCCTGCTCAGGATCACAATCAAACCTTCATTTCCTATTGAGATTCAGGTGGTAGGGAGCGGGAAGGAGTAATTCAGGCTACAAAAAAAAGGGGGTCATGATCATGTGACCATGACATATTTCACTAACATTTGGGAATTTGCTTTTATGATTTATAGGTTTGTACTCATCACAATGCTTGTTCCCTAATCTTAGAATGTGGACTTTTCATGCATTAAATTTCATATCCCCAGTCGTTATATAGAGATTTATTTATTATGGTGGTTTGGGCACATGTAAAGAAAAGCAGAAGACAATCTGGTGAAGTAGATTTGGGACAGATAGAAAGAAGGCAAGTGGAAACAAGGACATCCAAGAAAAAAAAGAGGGTGGATTGTGTGAGAGAAGACCTGCGACAGTCAGTCATAAATATCATAGAAGACAAGAGTGTGGCATTGAATCAAGAGAGATAGTAACAGTAAACAAGACACCCCAACCCCGTGTGCAAAATGGGAAAAAGGGACTTGAAAGGGGGTCAGTGATGATGATGATGATGATATGTGTGTTTGTGTGCATGTGTGTGTGTGTGTGTGTGTGTGTGTGTGTGTGTGTGTGTGTGTGTGTGTGTGTGTGTGTGCATGTATGGTTTCACCATGGTTATGGATTCAGGTAAGTGTGTATGTGTGTTAAGGGTTTTGGATAGGGGCTGTGATGTGTGTCAGTGTGTTTTGTTGCTGTGTTGTGTGTATGTGAAGAGAATGTAGCTTGTATGGTGGTGTTTTGTGTGTGTTTGTGTGTAGTGTGACCTCGGAGTGAGAATATTTAAGTAGGGGGGTGTGGGGGTGCAGGGGGCTTGCCCACCTGCTTTATGTAGTAGAGCTTGTGTTTGTGTGTGGAGAGGATGGTGTGTATGTTTGCAGTAGAAGCATGAAATTCAAAATCTCTGGTGTGCGAGATTTTAAATTTCACGATTCTGAGTTTTCGTGGTTTCAAAAATTCGACTTTATATTTTGATATTTCAGTATTTTGAGGATATAAAGTGAATCCATATATGTATATATACAGATATATATATATATATATATATATATATATATATATATATATATATATATATATATAAAATCTATACATATATGTGTGTATATATATATATATATATATATATATATATATATATATATATATATGAATATATATATAACTATATATAGATATAGATATATACATATATAGATTTTTTTTTTCTCGTATATATTCACACATGCAAACATACATATAGCATATACACACAAACATAAATGTATTAATAACAGTGTGTGTGTGTGTGTGTCTGTGTGTGTGTGTGTGTGTGTGTGTGTGTGTGTGTGTGTGTGTGTGTGTGTGTGTGTGTGTGTGTGTGTGTGTGTGCACCTACATGCCCCATAGTTGTGTGAATAGATGTATTTATTTTTTAATCATCTTAAACATTTTTTTCTTTCATTCTTTTTGGAAGAAGGATAGAGTTATCTCCAAAAACATTGAACACTGAGTCTTCTGGGAGTCTTGTTGTCCCAAACTGCTCATTGTCCCAAATTCAGTATTGCATACCACACATTTTGTATTATCAGATGTGCTGAGCAGACTCTCACTGAAGTTTTGTAGGTCAGCCAGTTTTTTGATTTCTGATGGAAATGTGCTCCAGGAGTAGGTGATATGCATGCAGAGGTTCTGACCCCCAGCCTGCAGTAGATGTATGGCTGGGGAACACATTGTGCTGCATTTGTTCTGAAACACTGACTATGAGAAGAAGCAAGCATAGCTGCAAAGATGGTTCAGTAAATACAAGGATGGATGGATGATAATTATTCCTCTAATGTCAGTCTTCTGTTATAAGACATTTAGCTCTCCATGATGCTGCACAGTAATGTTCAAAATGCAGAGACAGGAGCAATAGTCAAGAATCATAAATAAACAGCATTTGTAAAGGACAGCTGCAGCTATCATAAGAAGTGCTGATAACATAGCAGGCGAGCCATTTTCAGGTTATAACACATGCTTGTTTCTCCCTGTAACAGTGCTAACTGCTGAATGAATGACTAAGGCTAACTTAGTACTCACAGAAGCTTTGCATTTATTCAGCCTTTAAATAGTGAAAATCCTGATTGTGGGAGAGTCAGATACTAACAGTTTGTATGGCAGAACCAAGTATTTTATGAATGACTTAGCCATATTTAGCAAAAGTGAGTTTACTGGGCACTTCAACATTGTGACTTTTATTGTTCTTGTGATGTGAGAAGGCTGTTGTAAGAAAGCTAATTATCAAGTCTAGCAATAGGTTCATAGGTAGGTACTAGGCTATCGGCCCTGGGGCCTATACAAACCCAGCCAAAAAGGTACCCTGGCTTTTGCCACCCAAGAAAATTATTTTCCTGTTCCACTGTCAAGCAGAGCCACAGAGGTGATCCCCGGGCTGAATTTCCTATTTCCCATCCAATTATCAAGATTTTTCTTGAAGAGTGCTAATGAGGAGCTTTGTTTGATATAGATAGGTAGTTTATTCCAGAGTATGGGAAGTCTCTGGACAGGAATCTATCCCTCCGGCATGTTCTGTTTATTGTGGTGACAAGGTTTAGGTCCCTAGAGCATGTAGCTTGGAGGGATTGGGATTTCTTTAAGTGGAGCATGTCCAACAGCTCTGGGTTTGACATGGCTTTGTATCTTGGGCAGAGATAACCTCTGAGTAGGCGATATGCGATGGAGTAAAGCTGGAGTTTTTTGAGATGGTCTGGGTAGGGCATCTCTTTGAGGCCTGTAATCCTCTTTGTCAGGTATTTCTGCGGCCTTTCCAGTTGTTGTAGATGTCTTGTGAGGTACATACCAAAAGGGGCGTTGTACTCTATAATGGGTCTAATGAGGGATGAGTAGAGGGGAACAATGACCTCTTTTTTTCTGGATGAGAAACCTTTTGTGATGAGGTGTGCCACATAGAAGGATTTCCTGACTACTGTGTCGATGTGATTATCAAAGGAGAGAATACTGTCCACCTGTGTCCCAAGGTCTCTTATCACACTTTCAGTGTTAAGTATACTACCGCCTATGTTGTAGTTCATGGGTACAGAGTTTTTACCAAAGGGGATGACAATGCACTTTTTGGCATTGAGCTTGAGGCCATGGCTTTTACACCAGGCATCTGTATCAGTGAGGCCCTTTTGTAGGATGTCCACATCGTTAGGAGTTTCGATTATGGCTCCTAGTTTGCAGTCATTTGTGAACTTCATTAGCCAAAGACCTTCTGTGTTAGCATGTACTTCAGAGAAGTAGATACCAAACAGGAGAGGATCCAGGACTGAACCCTGTGTTACTCACCTTGTCACTGGTCTGAAGTCGGATTTGGAGTCTGCTACTTTCACAGTGTGGGTTCTGTCAGTGAGCCAGTTGGCAACCCATCTTGTGACATAGGGATTTATACCTAGTTTAGTGAGTTTATCTATAATTCCAGAGTGGGGGATGGTGTCGAAAGCCTTGGCAAGATCTGGATGGTTTGTGTGAACCACCTTACCCTTGTCTACGGCTTTGGTTATTGCTTCAAAGAAGTCTATCAGATTTAGGAAACATGATCTGCCTTTTACAAAGCCGAACTGGGTGGGGTCCTGAGTTTGGAGATTACCAATGTCTTTGTTTATAAGTTCCATGATGATACGTTCCATGGCCTTGCAGACCAGGCTCGTCAGGCTAATGGGGCGGTAGTTCCTGGGGTCCGTGGTGGCTCCCCCCTTGTGGAGTGGGATAACCGTTGCTGTGCACCATTCAGCAGGCACAAAGCCTGAGGTGAGGCTATGATTGAACATGGTACTTAGATGGGGTGCCAGTTCATTCTGTAGTTCATGTAGAATGCAGCCTGGGATGTTGTCTGGTCCCATGGATGCTGTGTTCTTGGCTTTGGAGACTGTGTTTTTTACCTGTGCAGCCGTGATTACAGGAACTTTGCATTCTTCCGGTATAGAGATGGGCTCTTTAGGGGGTGTGAGGGGGGTAAAGTTAGCACTGAACCTATCTGCCAGGATGTTGGCAATATCAATTGGGGCTGTATATTTAGTGACATTGTGCTGTAACTCAGAGCAGATCTGAGTGTTGCCATTGAGATTCTTGACATAGCTATAGAGTGCTTTGTGTTTGTCTTTAGAATCAGTGGCAATTTTGTTTTCGTAACTAGCTTTGGAGGATTTTATCAGGGATTGCAGCTTCTTACTGAGGCTGACCAGGAAGCTCCTCCACTCATGGGATTTTACTCTCTTTTGCAACAGTTTCTTCCTTCTGCTGCACAGTTTATTTATGGCAGCAGACCACCAGATTGGCTTCATTTTTTTGGAGGATAGCATCTTGGTTCTATTTGGGATAGCACTATCCATGTACTCATATAAGTGCTTATAAAGTGCAATTATGTAGGATTCAGTAGTCGTACCTGTATTGTCCATCTGCATGGGTGTCATGAAGTTCACTACTTCTGTCTTAAGAAGCATGAAGTTGGCTTTGGAGAAAATTTTTACCATTGTTTCCTTAATGGGGTGGGGGAAGGATGTGGATATCTAGGGTAATTAGCTTATGGTGGGATCGGACCAATGAGGCATTGACTTCAGGTGTGGAACACTGGTCACTCATGTTGGTAATGACTAGATCTAGGATATTGTTTCCCCTGGTGGGGGTGTGGATAAGTTGATCCAGGGCATTGAAGTTTATGAATTCCAGAAAGCGTTGAGCAAAGGAGTTGGTACATGAGTAGTTTTCCCAGTTAATGGTGGGCTAGTTGAAATCGCCCATTATTAGTATGCTTGGTTGAACCCTTATATTTTCCAGTACATCAAGAAAAGAGGAGTGGAAATCCTGGGGCATGGTGGGTGATCTGTAGCAAGCTACAATTTGGATTGCAGTTTTGCCCAGAGTTAGTTGCACTTGGATAACCTCGGCTGCATTATGCTGAGCAACTAGCCTGGAGGTGTGGATATCCTTAATGAATATGGACACACCTCCGCCTTTGGTGTTCCGGTCCAGGTTACATGGCCGAAAAGTGTGGTATGAGTTATAGCCTGGTAGTGCAGGGGTGCTCTCTGGAGCCTTGAACTAGGTCTCAGTCACTGCACAGATATCAATGTTCTCCATTTTAAGGAGTGCCTCGAGTGAGTGCATTTTGAGATTTTGACTTCTAGCATTGAGTAGCATCACCCTCAGTTTTTGCTTGCCTGTTCCTGTTACGGTGGTGAATTTGTCATTTGAACCTTGCCTAAGAAAGGCACTATAGGGGTGGCAAGAACCTTAGCCAGTATCCAGAATCCCAGGGGTGACAGGTGCAGGCCATCTCTGGCAAAACATTGTGGTCTGTCGACCATGTCATCCCAGGCAGACAGATACTGGATCCCTTTAGAATGGCACCAGAAGCTTAGCCAATTGTTGAAGTCAATCATTTTGTCCTTGTACTGCGGCATCATTCTGGGTGATGGCAGAATGCTACTCAGGGCTAGGGTCATACCTGCCTGGGCTACAAGATCAAAGAGCTCTTCCATGTCTCTTTTCATGTAGTCCAGGGAGGTACATCTCAGGTCATTCACACCAACATGGACAATGACAGAGTCATATTTGTACTTGTTGTGGAGTGACCTGAGTGCGAGGGTTATGTGGTGGATCCTGGCACTTGACAGACAGCTGACAGTAACCTTCTCCTTGTTTAGCCTGGTGAGTGGGACATCAGTGTGCCTGACTATAGAGTCACCTATGACTAGTGTGTTGGGTATGTTGTTTTGCCTTATTGGCTGTGGTTGAGTGGCACACTGAGTCTGCGGGCTATGTGTCATTTGGGTTGTGTTGGGGGGTGGAGGTTGCCTGCATTTTTGCTTTGGAGGTCTCTGTTGCTTGAGCAGATTATTATTGAGATCCACCGCAAATGTTTTTGTGTTTCTGTATGTGGATTTTGGTGGTGTAGATTTAGTGAGACTATGTGATGAGTGTGGTGTGGTGCAAGTGTTTAACTTCTCCTCTTGACTGTCAAGTTCAGTCTTGATTGGAGAGAGCTTTGCCTCCAGTTTGGCTAGATAAGTGCATCTCTCACAGGTTGTAGTGTTGGGTGGTAGGAGGAGAGGGTTGTCTGTGTACATGAGGCAATTTCTACATTGCCCCAAGATGCCCAGATTCATCAGATAGACAGGAGAGAACACTGGGAGCTGACCCTTGAACACGCCTGAATAAAAAACTATTTTCTTCTAGATAAGTGAGGAAAGTGAGCACAAGAGCTGTTTTTCTCTAAGCAAGTGAGGAAAGTAAGTACCAAAACTGTTTTCCTCTAGGTAATGAGGAAGGTTGAGTGCTGTAGTAATTAGTAGGTTATTTAGTGCTTACAAGTTCTGAACAAGTGCACAAATAAGCACATTCAAGTGCTAAAACTAAGAATCTGTATCTGGACTAAACTAATTACAGGAAAGGGGGGGAACAAGTGCAAATGCGGGCTTTTAAATCAGAAAGTTGAGAGAGATGGAACAACTGCCCAAAAGGCCAATAACTACAATTTCTGGGCCAGAACCACTCCTTATGTGGTAGATAGGTTACCTAGTGCTTACCACTCCCACTGATAAGCTAGAAGTCTTCCCTCCGACACAGAAATCATTTTTAATGCTGCATAATTTGTTAAAGTAGAGAGATAATCTCCAAATAAGGATCACTTTGTTTACATAGGATCACCTTGTTGGCGTTGTTCTCATAAAGTATTAGTAGAGGGATAGGAACATCTGTTGCAACACAACGAACAGAAAAGGAGAACAGGAAAGAGACTAACCACTCTGGGGTACAACAGGGGTAATCCTTCTGTGTTAAGAAGAACATAACTAACTTTGGCTTGAAATAAATATTTTGGCAGGAGAAATCAAAAGTAGAAGGAGGCTGATGTAGCACTCCGTGATTTATGAGGTCAGAGGTCATGGTGTCAATAGTAAAAAATGTTGCACAGATGTAGCACTGCGTGATTTATGTGGTCAGAGGTCATGGTGACAATAGTAAAAAATGTTACACAGATGTAGCAGTGCGTGATTTATGTGGTCAGAGGTCATGGTAACAATAGTATAAAATGTTACACAGATGTAGCAGTGCATGATTTATGTGGTCAGAGGTCATGGTGACAATAGTAAAAATGCTACACAGATGTAGCACTGCATGATTTATGTGGTCAGAGGTCATGGTAACAATACTAAAAACTGCTACACAGATGTAGCACTGCGTGATTTATGTGGTCAGAGGTCATGGTAACAATACTAAAAACTGCTACACAGATGTAGTACTGCGTGATTTATGTGGTCAGAGGTCATGGTGACAATAGTAAAAAATGTTACACAGATGTAGCAGTGCGTGATTTATGTGGTCAGAGGTCATGGTGACAATAGTAAAAAATGCTACACAGATGTAGCACTGCATGATTTATGTGGTCAGAGGTCATGGTGACTATAGTGAAAAATGTTACACAGGTGTAGCACGGCGTGATTTATGTGGTCAGAGGTCATGGTGACAATAATAAAAAATGTTAAACAGATGTAGCACTGAGTGATTTATGTGGTCAGAGGTCATGGTGACAGTAGTAAAAAATGCTACACAGATGTAGCACTGCGTGATTTATGTGGTCAGTGGTCATGATGACAATAGTAAAAGATGTTACAGAGATGTAGCACTGCATGATTTATGTGGTCAGAGGTCATGGAGACAATGGTAAAAAATGTTACACATATGTAGCGTTGTGTGATTTATGAGGTCAGAGGTCATAGTGACAATAGTAAAAAATGCTATACAGATGTAGCACTGCATGATTTATGTGGTCGGAGGTCATGGTGGCAGTAGTAAAAAATGCTGCACACAGCAGGCCATTGTCCATGCCTTCCACAATGTCATTACAAAGAAGCCTAGTGCCTGTCATAACTGAATACCTTTATGTAGAGCTATGCTGATTCTTGTATGCTGTTGCCTGATTAGGTATGCAGTCAAGAACATGACCTGAGTTAGCCTTTTCCAAATTGTATCTGCTGATAGAAGGATAGAGCTAGGCTTACAATGAGGGAAAGGTGTGATAAGGAAAATCTTAGTTTATCTTTCAAGATTATTATCTTTTTTATATAATTCAGAAAGAAGGATGAGACCTAGATGTGATGTAGGTGATGTCAAATAAACTATCAAGCCCAGCAGTTGATAAGATGGTTCTGGGGGTATAGAACATGCATTTGTACTTTACTGACTTAACCTGAAGGTGACTTAAGCTCAGAATGAGAACCTCGTTGACAATACAGAGGATGATGCCTTCTGTACATACAAATACTTGACCATGCATCAACAGATGCTCTTGGTCTCAATGGCCTTATATCCTTGCATATTGGTGAAAGGGGTTAGGTTGCAAAAGAAATGAAATAAAATGGCCATCAGTATGAGTCTGCCCTTATAAAATAAATATTTATAGATTTTTAGAGCAGAATAGGCAGTTGAGTTAGAAACAAATGACAAAGCTACCGCTACACTTGTAAGGTGATATACATACAGTTTGGAGTATTTGCAGATGTGGCTTAACCAGGATCTCTATCTGTAAGGAGAGATTTTAGTATATTGTGCAAGAATTAGAAAGTTATACAAGTAAGCTTGCTCTCTTTTTATCCCTGTTGTAAGGCTTCAGGTTGTAGCTAAGATTCGCAGCTCAGACTAATCCTCCTACCTAGTTGTAGAAGTGAAATATGCAGCAATAGAAGCACACATTCTGTAATCTGCATGCTCATGGTGAAAACAGTCAAATGTACTTCAACCACAATTCATTGCTAAAGGTATGTAATATACCTTTCAAATTGTCTTACCCCCATTGGCAGCATGTAAACAATTGGTAGAATAAACATCAAAGCTCAGAAATTCATGAAGCAACAGAGATACTAATTAATTGGACTGAGTTATGAACACAAGTAATTTACAACAGTTACTTTTTAGCCCGAGGGATTAGGAACCTTTGCACTTTTTGTGATGGCATAAATAAAAAAAAACAGTAATATAAATCATGTGCATGCAAAATAACTTCTGCAAAATACAGTGCTGCTCGGATTTTGGCCAGGTCCTCTTATCTGCTGATCATACTTATCCGTAATTGTTTTGTATCATCACTGACAAAAATCATATGCTCACTGCAGGTCTTATGTGATTGCCAGTGAACAAATGAACAGGTAAATAAAACTAAACAAAGAAAATATATTTATTAATTAATTAGTTAATTAAAATTATGTGTGGAGCCTGTAAACAACTTTACATTCCTATAATTTCCACTACTTTCATCTGGAATATTGCCATTGGAAAATATGTGTACAATTCATGCCGACTATTGATGCATGGTGTCACTGATTACATCTACAACACCTCTCATTAACAGTAACAACCAGCCACCTGAGACATCCATGCTAGCACGCTAGAAAATGAGATTTCTGTGCTAGTAGAAAACAGCTGAGACTCAGTTGCAATCAGAAACACAGCATGAGCTCACTTCAAAGGGGGGAACAGCCATATTGGAAAACGGGATCACGAGTTCAAGTTTCAGAAATCCAAGCACAGCATACTAAGGAATTGTTTTAGTAACAGAAAGTGCTATAATCTGATTTATTGCTGAATTAGTAAGGGGAGCCTAACTTTGGACCATAAGGGCATTTCATAATACACAGTGTAAATTACACAATCTGACAAAAAATTACACACTGATTATTAAACATAATTCTAAAATTCTCAGGAAAAAAAATTGTACATGTTATTTTCGCCCTAGTTGTGAAGAGTCTATTTCTGGATGGGATGCTGCTTTGCATCCCAAATGTAACTGACAGGTTCTGGTATTTTAGGATTATTTTAAAGGGGTATATGTAGTCTAGAGCATGAATGTTCAAGCATATAGCTGGTAAACCCAGATAAGTTTCTGATTCATAGGTTCATAGGTTGGTACTAGGCTATTGGCCCTAGGGCCTATACAAGCCTAGCCATAACAATTCGCTGGATATTTCTTCCCACAATATTTACTTCCCTGGCCCCCTGTCTAGCAGGGTGACTGATGTGATCCCCAGAGTGAATTTCCTATCTCCCATCCAATTGTCAAGGTTCCTTTAGAAGAGGGCCAAGGAGGCACTCTCCTTGACATGTATGGCAGTCTATTCCAGAGTATGTGGAGTCTCTGGATCAGGAACCTATCCCTCCAGCATGGTTTGTTCATTGTGATGACAAGGTTTAGATCCCTGGAGCATGTGGCTCTGAGGGATTGGGATTTCTTTAAGTGGAGCATGTCCAACATCTCAGGGTTTGACATGGCCTTGTATGTTAAGCAGAGATCGCCTCTGAGTAGACGATATGCCACAGAGTATAGCTGGAATTTTTTTTCGACGGTCAGCATAGGGCATCTGCTTTAGGCATGTGATTCTTTTAGTGAGGTATTTCTGCAGCCTTTCCAGCTGTTGCAGATGTCTTGTGAGGTACATACCAAATGGGGCATTGTACTCTATAATGGGTCTGATGAGGGATGAGTACAGTGGGACAATGACCTCCTTTTTGCTGGATGAAAAGCCCTTAGTGATGAGTTGTGCCATATAGAAGGATTTCCTGACTGTTGTGGTGATGTGGTTATCAAAGGTGAGACCACTGTCCACCTGTGTCCCATGCATTTGTCCAAGGTGTGTTTGAATTGGGTTAGGGACAAACTCTGCTTCACATGGATGGGAAGCCTGTTCCATAGAATGTGTAGTTTGTGAGATACATTCCTGTCCCTCCAACATGTACTATTTATGTTGCAGATGCATTAAAGTATTAAATGCATACACTGTTCAAGTCCCTAGGGTTAATGTCTCTGATCTTAAATCATGCTAAATTATGGAAATAATCTGTTATGCTGACCTTAATCAAGTCAGAAACAGAAAATATCTTTTGGATTGTGTTAGGAAGCTATCTGTTCACAGTGGCTTGGACTGGACTAGCAGATGACAGTGAACCTGTTTGATGTACA
The DNA here is from genome assembly GCF_019279795.1 of Protopterus annectens. Classification (NCBI taxonomy): domain Eukaryota; kingdom Metazoa; phylum Chordata; order Ceratodontiformes; family Protopteridae; genus Protopterus; species Protopterus annectens. Next base: position 28,872,668 of record NC_056727.1, on the reverse strand, counting down.
GATTAGAAAAATAAATTGATATTTCCTCTTTAGTGTCCCTGGCACTATCCTCTATGTCTGTGACCATACCGGTGCTGGGTCAGGAAGGGGAGGTAGGTCAGAGCAGAGTAGCACGTGCCAGGTGACTTTTTTGTATTCTCTAAAGTGACACAATTAGTGACGTCACGTGCATCAAACTGATATTTATCATTATGGCTAAGACTAATACAACACATTAACCCTCATCGAATACTTACTGCCAGTTGCATCGCCATGCCTTTTTTCTGTCAACAGTAACACAGGCCATCTACTTTAAACACATGCAAATAATGGTGTACTGTAATGATAGGAATTATATGAAAAAAATAAAAACAGAAATTAGACAGTCCCATCAGTAATTTGTAGCAATAGTATCTGTTGGCAGACTATCAAATCATATATATATATATATATATATATATATATATATATATATATATATATATATGTTGAAATTAAGTGTTTTACAATGTGCTATAAAAGTTAGTTTCAATACAGGAGCAGACACAATGTCTAGATCTAAAAGTTTTTCTATTTTCTGGAAAGAAAAGTAATTACTAGGTTAAAAATGTAAAGTGTTTGATTCCTTTATGACTTCCTAGCAGCTACACAGTTCTGAGCAAACATCTGAGAGATATGTATTTTTAACACAGATATGTTAAAATTCTTAGTTTCTGTTTTAGCCTGGGAACTGAAGTCAGGTGACAAAGAGTGATGCCATCCAAGCTGGCCCAGCAGTAATGTTTAGTATTAATTTGAGAACTCTTTCAGAGAGAGAGACAGGCATTTTGTGTTTTGTTTTTGACCTGGAAACATCCATCATCACCATCATCTGCACTTGCCTTGCTAATAGTAAGTAACCAGGATATAGTAATTTCTTTTAGGTACAGATAGGAATATAGTGTTTGTTTTCCTGAGTATTGTCTTGTTCTTTTATTATTTATTATTAAATATATTTCAACCTATCTTTGTGGCAGATATTTGTGAGACATATTTAAGTTCTTAGAGTACGTACATATGTATTTGGTGACACTGTACATGGCAGTCCAATAGCCTCGCTTGGTCAAAACTACCATTAATAGTAACATTACACAGTAAGATTGGACACTGTTTGTACCGGCCTTATAGTAGCTGATAAGTAAGGGTGGCCAGTGGCAGCTGTTACTACCTTATAGTCTGGGCAGAAGAGGGCATAGCTAGTAAACCTGTGCCAGCCTTTCCCAAGTGTGTGTGTGTGTGTGTGTGTGTGTGTGTGTGTGTGTGTGTGTGTGTGTGTGCATGTGTGTTTGTATATCAATCAAATCTCAAAGTGTATGTGTCAGCTACTTTGGCAGGGACAAGAAGCACTGGTTGGACAGAGATGGTGCTGGAAGTCTTAGCTTGGTCACTTGGCTGAGATCTTAACCCTATAGCTGTGCCAGTGGGGAGTCTTATTTGGGATCTGGAGAAAGAGGGAGAAACCAGCCTCAGCCTGTCTGTGATCTCTGTGTGCTCTTAAGGGAAATTGTACTTTATGGTGTGTGTACTTGTCATTCTCCCATTGTGTGCATCCCTCACTGGTGCCAGTGGTGAGGATTGAGGCTCCTTGATTACTGGGCCAGTGCAGGGGCATCACAATATATATAGAGAGTTACAGTATAATTATAATATGTAAAACATAGTCCTGAAATAGAACATCTGGTAAAAACAACTACCTCATTTACTTCCTTTGTTTAGTACTAAGTAAATCTAAAGTTTCTTCTATTTGCGCTATCAACTTGTTTCATTTCCAGAGTAACCAGATCTCTTGCTTAGACTGTTTTCTTGACATTTCTGTAGTTGTCATTGCGAAGTTAATGTTCATAATTCTAGATTGTATTTGGTTTGTAAAGCATTTCTCTAAGGCACCTCCTAAATATGACATTAGTTCTTTAGCTTTCTTATCAATAACGATGCCTACCTTGCACTGCCCATACACACAAGATGTGGGATTGCTTTGAAAGTATTAATACTTGTTTATGGCTCATATGGACACATCCTATAGTGCTCATTCATTTTTTATAGTCTAGTGGACCCTCTCTGTAGGTCTGCTGTCCCTAATAAACCGTTTGGATTATATATGTACTGTGGTGTATCATCCCAACTTTCAGGTGGCAACAGAAGACGTATGTAACTCTACACCACAGAAAAAGCTGCTACGCAATACATATGCATATGAGCCCAGCAGCATACTTAGGATCCAAACCATGATTCGTGAAAGCCAGTGACATGCATTGCAGTTGGCTGTGCACCAGTAGTACAGTGCAGTGATATCATACTATATCTGTAATATGTTGGTTCTGTTGCATGGGATGAGGCTGCTAAGCAAATGACTGTATCCTGCAGGAATGAGTGTGCTCCTAGGGAAATGATGTGGATTTTGTATGAAGCTACTTTCATAAATAGGGTACAGTAGGTCACACAACATTTCATATGTCACTGGGGAAATGCAGTTGACTTGGAATAGAGATGTAATATCTGTTCAAAATGGGAACAACCCGGCCTTGTGTTGGGCAGCCATGAGGGAAGGATGAGAAGGAGGGACACTTTCAACAATGACATTAATATGCAAATGACCACCGGAAGACATACATTACATTAGGTGGGCACAGCACAAAATCTTTATGAACCACATACCCCAATCCTGTATATCAATCCAATCACAATACTTCACACTGCTTATTGTACAAAAAGGAAGAGTATAACAATAAAAAATGATAGTCGAGGCACTACATTTAGTTATTTGCTTGTTTTATCCATTTGGGCTGTTTATTGTATTGTGGAGCTTTTCTCCCCGGGCCTCCACTGAAAATGGACATATATCCAGCTGGACTAGCCCAGTCAACAAATGTAAAATAAATAAATAAATAAAATAAAATACTTCGGCATCATTCATTTTCAGCTGAAACAAGGATAAGAGCTCCACGTGAACACATTACAGTACACAGAGCAGTAATAAAGTATTTAAAGCTATCTAGTGACTGAGGTATATGCAGTTAATGAGCACATTGCCATGAACAGACAGTAGTAGAAAATGAAATTAATGTACCACAGCAACACAGGCACATTGTCAGTTACAGAATAGTATACATGATATGTCATCCATCTCAAATATGTTACAGTAGCAGATTTACCGATAGTCTAAGTTCATAGTGGAATACCAGGCTATCAGTCAGTAGAACTGAGATGTTAATATATTGAATCAATAAGTTGTATGTTGCAGTAAGAAAAAAACATATGTATATATATATATATATATATATATATATATATATATATATATATATATTTTTTTTTTTTACAAAAATGTTTCTGGTGATATAGAGTGAAGTGCATGTACATGTATATAAAGCCATTATCATTGAGAGTGATTATAAGTCAGTAGTAAAGGATTAAGAAGGATGTTGAATCATTAGTAGTTGCTTGTAGGGATGATGAAACTTTTATGGTGTTTTTCTCGTGGTTCAGAAGTAAGAAGGCACTAACAGATCCAGGTAGGAGTAAGGTGAGTATTTGTGAGGGATTAATAGACAGGACATTAGAAAATGTATGCAGTAATACTGATAATGAGTTCCAGGCTTTCTGCACCAGTTGAGAAAAGACACTACTTGCCAAGTCAGAAACGGTTTGGAGCAATGGTGACTGTGATGTCACAGACTCTGCATGGAGTCTTATGCTATGTAATTGCTGCCAGGGTGACTGTGATGTCACAGACTCTGCATGGAGTCGTATGCTATGTAATTGCTACCAGGGTGACTGTGATGTCACAGACTCTGCATGGAGTCGTATGCTATGTAATTGCTGCCAGGGTGACTGTGATGTCACAGACTCTGCATGGAGTCTTATGCTATGTAATTGCTGCCAGGGTGACTGTGATGTCACAGACTCTGCATGGAGTCTTATGCTATGTAATTGCTGCCAGGGTGACTGTGATGTCACAGACTCTGCATGGAGTCTTATGCTATGTAATTGCTACCAGGGTGACTGTGATATCATAGAGCCTGCACATGGTCTTCATCATCATCACCATCATCCCTCTTTTTCCAATTATCCACATGGGGTTGGTGTGTCATGTCAACTGTCAAAATCTCTTTCTGTCAGTGCTACTCTCCTGCCTTCTTTGACACTCATGCCTGACTCTCACATATCTTCTCTCACACAGTTCATCTACTGCTTTGTTGGATGCCCTAATTTCCTCTTGCCTTCTTCCTGTCTTTCCCAAATCTTCTTTACTAGATTGTCTTCTGCTTTTCTGCACAAGTGCCCAGTTCACCGTAATCTGTTCTGTTTGACTTGTTCTGCAATTGGATCTACGTTAGCTTTTGTTTTTATGTCCTTATTTATTTCACAGTGTGTATCCTGCCACCCATCTCAGGCATTTCATCTCCATCCCCTCTAGCTTGCACAACCGCTCTGCCTTTACTGATCAGGTTTCTGTATCATCCAGTAGTACTGGTCACACCATTGTTTTGTACATCTTACTTTTCAGCTTCTTTGGCATTCTTCTTTCAAAGTCTACACCTGACACTATGTGCCACTTTGCTGCAGCCCCTCTAATTCCACCTTTGACTTCCTCATTCAGACTTCCCTTCTCATCAACCACCCCTCCCAGATACTAGAAGCTGTTAACCTGTTCCACTGTTTTCCCTTCCATCTCAATTCTCAGATTCTTCTGATTTCTCCCATTTGCTGCCATTACACCTGTCTTATCTTTACACAGTTTAATCCCATGTACCTTTAATCTTGCTTTCCATTCCCCTAGCCTTTGCTGAAGTTCTTGCTCATAGTCTACCCATAATGTGACATCATCTACATACAGCACCTTGGTTGATCTGTCCCCTCCGACATGTTTGCTAATGTAGTCGATCATCAGTATGAACAGCAATGGGCCCAGAGCTGAAACCTGAAGCACACCCACTCCAACTAGGAATCCCTCCATGAGACCGAACACTGTTCATACTTGAGTCATTGGATCTTTGTACATAACTTGCACTAATTCCACAAATGTTTCTGGGACTCAGAACTACCATAAGACTGCCCAAATCATCTGTCTTGAGACCTTATCATATGCTTTCTCCAAGTCTAGGAATGCCCAGATGGACTCTTTCCTCATCTCTAGCTTCTTCTCAACTATCTGTCCCACTGCAAACATCGAGTGGGTTGTGCTGCATCCTGATCTGAATCTGAACTGCTCATCTTCCATCTTACTTTCTGCAAATCTGCATATGCATTTGTCAATCACCCTCTCCAGAACTTTCAAACAATGTGGCCTGAGTTTGATACCTCTGTTCTCTCTTGAACACTGGCACTGGTATGCTTAGTTTCCAGTCTTCTGGGATACACCCTTTTCTCCACACTACTATGGTTACCCTCAGGAGTCATTTTTCCCGTCTTAACCAGCATCTTTATTATATGTGCTGTGACCTCATCAGACCCTGCTACGTTCCCTAATTTTGTTTTCTATAGTGCTGTTCTTACTTCTTCTATGGTGGGCTCCTCCCCTTTTCTCATCATAGGCTGTGTCTGGGGCAGTACAGCTTATGTGGTATTTTCTTCATTCAGAAGCTGAGGGAAGTACTCCTTCCATCTACTTTTGATGCCCTGTGGACTGCTGAGCAGGTTGTTGCTGGCATCCCTTATGAAGGCTGTCTGACTATCTTCTTTATCTTTCTGTGTTTGCCTTGCAACCTTATATAGTTTCATTTTGCTATCTATTGACTCACTTTCCAGAAGCTGTTAGAGTGGCTCTGATGCCTTGCTCTTTGCTATTGCAACTCCTTTCTTAACCTCTTTGTTAGCCAGCCAGTATTCCTTCCTAGCTTAGTCTGTCATTTCTATCTCATAATATTTCCTGCACTTCTTCTTTCTTTAGGTGATTTATTGGATTTCTGCATTCCACCACCAGCTTTCCTGATGTACCTTATATCAGTACCTGGCTCAGCTGTATATCTGTTCTGTAATCCTCTACGGATGCTGTTTTGAGGTGCTTCCATTCTTCAACTCCACCTGTTTCCTCTTCTTCTTGAGGTGCTAGACCCCAAAGTAGCTCTTTTGTGTTTTTTTCTCCAGTCAACTTTCAGGCCTTCAGCCTGGTCTCTGTTTACCTTAGAGCCTTCTCTGACCACTGCCTGTAGCTGATTGTGGCAACTGATGGTTTATACTGTGGTTCAACTGTTTCACTGGGAATGACTTTGCAATCACTGATTCTACCGCAAGTGCCCTGTTGTTATCAGGAGTGTGTCCACCTGCGTTGCACGTTGGCCATTCTTGTACGTGATCTTCTGATTGTCTCTCTTTCTGAACCATGTGCTGGCTACTATCTAGCCATTTGACAGACAGAAGTCTAGAATGGCCTCCGCATCTTTAGACCTGTTATCCTACCCATGCAGACCTAGGCAATTCTCATATCCTGTTCTGTCTGTTCCAATACATGCATTCAAGTCAGCCAATATGAACATCCATTCATGCTTTCCTGCTTTATCTAGTAGGTCCTGCAACTGCTGTCTGAATGCACTCTTTTCTTCACAACCCTGCTGTGGGGCATGAAGTCTTATGCTGTGTAATTGCTACCATGTTGACCATGAAGTAGAACAACATTGCATCCCTTTATGGTACCCAGCACTGTGCCCATCTTTGCCATGCAGCCTACTTGCAATTTCTGTTCCTAAACCCCTTGACCCTGTACCTGTTTTTATGTTGCATAATACTGTGGCACATGGTGAATCATTGCAGGTCTGACTTATGATTCCATTCGTGAATTGCAAGACTATGAGTTATCTGAAAACCTGGGCAGCTGTCTGTCTCTGAGTTACAACTCCGAAGGAGCTATCTAGTGATACAGTGCAGGCTAGGGGAGAGTCAAGAATATGTATTGACATTCTGTTAAGGTTGAGCCTATATAAATATGTGCCCTTCATTATCTGTCAAAGATTATCCATTTTATTTAGGAAGTTTAATCAAAGCTTCATTCTTAAATATTCCTGTTATTATACTGAAATTAGTGAGAAAGTAGTGAGCCATTACATGCAGAAGTGCAGTTATACTGGTGTTATAATAATCATGTGCGTTTCCAAACACAGGAGTCTTAAAGATCAGCCAATCAAAATAATCATAACTGAATGCCAGCTTCCAGCATTTGAAAGCAGTTAATTATTGTATCTTGAATATAGACCAAGGTAAGCAGGAAGAATGATATTTGTAGGCATGGCTATTTTGATAGGTTATAATAAAATATCATAAATCTAAAGTCTAATTTCATATCACATTAATGTGAATGCTCTTATTAGTAAGGTCAGCTTAGTAGGTGCAATAATGCAAAATGCCTCTTTCCATATATATATATATATATATATATATATATATATATATATATATATAGGTAGATAGATGTACATTTTATTTATCATTTATACAATTAATAAATAATAAAAAAACTTCTTATTTTAGTCTTGACACCTGTCAAGTCACTTGCAAAGAACTCTTAAACTTCAGGCCCCAGTAAAATTATATAATATCTACAACATTACATATTTATTGATATTACAAACATTAAATCACAAGTGTATCAAAATATAATGTCTGTAAAATGTCTCACTTTGAAACTTTAGCAACAGATGTAAGTGCAGTCTATTTTTCGGTAATTTCATAATTAAATAAGTAAAATGTGAAACATTTTCATGATACTACCTTATCGATTCATGTTTTAGTTATATTACTTCAGGAGGAATATCTTTACATCTTTGTCTTAAGCACCAATATTGTTATTTATTTAGTCATTTATTTATTTATTTATGTATGTATGTATGTATATATCTATTTAACTTTCTTTCTGTCTGTCTTTCTCTTTATCTATCTATTTTTTGCTTGTCCCAGTATAACAATTTCTGTGGTTATGGATGCATTTATTACAATACCACAGGACAATAAAAAGTTAGACAATATCCTGAGCAAATGAAAACTGTAATAAAAACTTTAAAGTACATAAAATTAATTCTGAGAATACTGGAAAACTGCAGCCAGATGTTGATGTTTGCCTGACAGGCAATCTGCTGATTCTGCGAATGGATAAAAACAGTTTTTGCAAAAAGTACGAAGGGGACAGCTTGGATTTGTCCATATACACTTCAATGATTATCAGGGAAAAATACAATATAATTTTAAACTGACAAATAATGCCCTCCAAAAACCACCTGCCATGTAAGTGAAAGGAGAAAGGAATGCTTCCTTTAGTTCATTTTTTCAAAGCATGGTAATTTGCATATCAAATCAAACAGAAGATATTGCTTGAGGAAAGATTTCAGACCAGCTTTGTAAATTGTGAGGCAGTACTTTTCAAGCTGCAACTATAAACAGTACTAGAAAAGATAGTATTAACTTTGGACTGAAATCAACAACTCTGCATTGCTGCATACTGGTGCTCTGTTATCATAGCTGGCCTTAGGCCTAGGCCAACTAAGCAGCCGCCTAAGGCGCCGCTCTAGCAGGGGAACATTTACAGTATTTATTTGATGTAGGTAGACCATGATGGGGGCACCGGATGGTGTGGTGGTGGGGCACTGTGGAGCCCTTTTGCCTAGGGCACCAGTTGATCTAAGGCCGCTCCTGCCTGCTATAGTTAGAAAAGCACACTATTAGAGCTAGCATTATGAAGCAAATGCTTGTGAATGTTTGTGTGTGTGTGTGTGTGTGTGTGTGTGTGTGTGTGTGTGTGTGTGTGTGTGTGTGTGTGTGTGTGTCTGTATGTGTGTGCGTATGTGTCAGTATTCAGTAATATTGCACCATGATATAGTAACAAAGATTCAGCTAATTAAAATGCATTTTATATCTTGAAGTTTCAGTCTAAAATTATTCACTGTGTGATACCTTAAACCTCCTGGTAGTACAATTCTATGGGATATATGCAAGTGCCCCCATAAAGACATAGCACTGTGGACATTATAAAAAATAATTTCCAGTGTTCTGCAGGGTGCCTGTGCTTAGCCAAGAGCTATCTTAGTGGAAGGACTTAAATTGTCCAGTAGCCGGATATGTACTATTTTTTCAACTCAGATTTGATGTACCTGAAGAGTCCATATCTGGGTCGCTGCTGTTTAAAAGGACAATCCCAGAGTCTAAAGTTCTGACTGAAAGAAACTTGCCCTGATACCAGTTGTCACCATCCACTTACCATGTAATCATCAAGCCTACTCCTGGTTTGAAATTACTTTAAGCAGCCCTGTTTTTATTCCCTCTGGTAAATGCAATTAACAGTATTCAGTTCTTGTCAAAGCTTTCAGTTCCTGATCACTAGGAAACAATAAGGCTATTACATTTTTGTGCGTGTTTGTGGTGAGGTGGTTAGGTAAGAATCTCAGTGTTTACTTTTTATGAACTCATCAAAAAGCTTATCTTAATTGTGCAGCTCTTATTCTGCATAGTGTAACTGTAAGTAGTATAGTCAGAATAGTGCAGTTTAGTGAATTCGTACTAAATCTTAGAAGTCTCTGGATGTACTCCCCTTACTCCATAGTAAAGCAATCTCAGAATTAATATGTAGACCTATCACAGGTTGCCATTCTGTACAGCCCCCACTGTGACAGTAAGTTTTGGACTTCATTGTTTTAAATGAAACTATTGCTTAAGTCACACGTGTTTTCTTTTCTTTTCTTTTCTTTTTGTTTTTTACAGCAGGACAGAAGACCATTACACTTGGCTAGTATTCAGAGATCAAAAAACAAAACATGAAAAAAAGAAGACTGTTTCTACTAGTTTGAAACTTGCATCATACTGATACATTCTACAGAGCAAGTGGCAGTCATGCACAACATCATAGTACTTAGGTAGTATTCAGAAATACAAAATAAAATATGAAGTGCAGTGAACAGAAATTCTGTTTAATAATATTTAGCTTTGCATTGCTCACATGCTTTTCTGCAAGGAAGCAGCAACTGAGTTCATAAAATTCCTGAAAGACTACTTTTCCCTGAGGATAAAAAGTACAGGTGAAACTAATGAATGACTCAGTGAGAGCTCTTGTAAGTACAACTGCAATCTGAGATGGAATTTGATTAAGACCATTGAAACTTCCTGCCCTTCCTCAACTCCCATAGCCAAAGCTGGGGCATGTGCAGAAAGCCAGACTGAAAATGTAAACAAAGTCCAGAATTAAAACAAAAAAACTCTGGGACTGTCCCTTTAATATATTTATAGACTCTACAATGTAACTATCATTCAATATGTACATGGCTCAGCTGTTATATGTATAGCCTATACTCTGAATCAACTCCAAAAAGTAACTCAAGGAGTCTCCAATAAAATACAATGTAATAGTAACTAACTCTTACTTTCAAAAAATAAAGTTGATACTTCACATAATATGAACAACTAGAAACAGCACAGGCACCTCTGTTACTAAACCCATTACAAGCTTTTCAATGTTCATTAACATACAAAAAAGTTACACAAACTAGAACAGTCTTCCCAAAAAATAACCATATTTACCCAAAACACACTATTACACATCAGTTCAACAGAGCAGATAGCTTGAACTTCAGTGCATTTCAACACTTCCTCAGCTTAAAATAACCCATAATATCTTGAACAAACCAAAAAAAAAAAAATGTCCCTTATCACCTCCATACTCAGCTACTACCATATGTAACGGATGAGCACTACATCATTTCTTGATAGGAATGCCTGAATGAAACTGCATACAAATGTAACTTTTTTTAAGATTTATTGTGTACCTTACAATTATATATAGTGTATATTCTATGTGCTACCAGGTGTTATCTTGGTCTTACCTCCTTGTTTTATATAACATTTGCGTACGTTTGCTGCATTAATGTTTGTGTGTGGAGCTTTAATCCCTGGTTCTCCACTGAAAAGGGGACACTGGCTCGGTAGGTCGACACTGGTTAATAGGTCTAACTAACTAGAAATCTGCACATCAAATGTGGCCAAGCATGGCTTGAAAAGTAAATGCAGGACACCTTGATGACACTTTCAGCCACAGATTGCTTTTTCTTCATAGCCTTCAAAATCTCATGTCTCTCACAGCTAAATATGACCTAGAATATAAAAAAAAATACTCTGAAGTCAGTTTCTACAGATCTTTAACTGCTGACTGCATATTTTTTAACAGCAGATCAGAAAAAAATTCTTCAAAGAGAGAAAAAAAAATGGAAAAAAAGAATAATCAAAAAACTTTTGCAATAGTAAGTGGAAGCACGATGTTTGTACTACATAACACGTTAAGCAGGAAAAGGCACTTCTGTAACATTTTCCAATTAAATACACACAGCTTTTCAAAATAAAATATTCTGAGCTCAGATAGTTTATTTCTTTTTTGGCTCACCACTGTTTGCCAACCATTAGATCTTGTTATTTATTTTCTAGTTAAGTATTAGTATAAATGACTTTTGGAGCACAAAAAAATTAGGTGGTGGTGATTACATAATGTCTGGGAAATTAATGGTCTTATATACATCCCCCTCGCTTTTCTTCAATTTGGAAGTTTAATGGTTGATTTTCACGTTACTGCTTTTCTCTCTGAACAGAAAGATGCATAACAGTTTATCTGAATCATACTTTGTGGTTAATCATTATGGAATTAATGATTTACAGTTTTCTTCATAAGTACAACATAATTTTACCATTTCTTATTTCACAGACAAACACACATATGCATATGTATACACACACACACACACACACACACACAAACACATGGACACATACGGCCTCATGCTTGATTATTACATTCCTGATTTGTGACAAAATGTGCCTCTTTGGTAGATAGTAAGTGGTGCTATTTCCTACAGTCATAAAATAGAATACATGACACAGTGGAAGTGTCGTTATTGTTTTCAGTAATGGAGATACATGACACAGCAGAAGTGTTGTTGTTTTCAGTAATGTTTTCAGAAATGGAGGTACATGACACAGCAGAAGCATCATTACTGTTTTTAATTAGCAAGAATGATTAGTATCAATCATCCAAATCCCAATGCTTCTCAAAACTACAAAATATATATCTACAGCATACATGTCTAAGCTTAACGTGCTTTAGCAAATAAAAGCAGTAACTTGATTTGAACTCAGACTGTTAATATCTTCTTATACACTCTCTGGAGTACATACGTTCAACTACAACTTAATAAATGGAATATACAAAGATGAAGTAGAATCAAACAAGAAAACTCTCACAAACGGAAAAATGAGCAGTGTCATGACTTGTATATTAGTGAAAAACTCTCTACATGGAAGTTATATTCAGTGCAGACCAATATCAACAGCTGTATGCACATTGTTGTGGGCAGCCTTGCATTGTTCATGCATTTAGTTTAAAAATCGTTTTATGCTGCTCTTCTAATATAATATAATATAATACAATACAATGCAATATAATATAATATAATATAATATAATATAATATAATATAATACAATACAATACAATACAATACAATATATCTTGTTGGGTCCAAATGGAGAGATGATAAAATCAGCAAGCAAAGGAGAGTAGTATTGCTGTAAACAAAATCATCCTCAAGTCTTGGTGAGTACCTTCATGAGGTGGACCGTGTTTTTTACAAAATCTCACAACACTATATTTAATATAACATATATCATGGAGAGAAGTAGTTTAAAAAATAAAAAAGATAGCTGGGTGCACAAGTCCCAGGATTAAAAATTGTCCAGTCCTGTAGGCACACTGGTGCCAGAAGTGGAAAAATATTGACAGTGTAGAATCCTCAAGACATGGGAGCATTCCTACAATGAGGCTAGGCCAAGCCCAGGTGGAGGATGACCCCTCCTGTTAAAAAAGGAAGTACTAGTCCACAAATACTAACAGGCCAAAAAAGATCCATAAAGATGACAGAGCAAGTATGCATTGTTACTATTATGCAAGAAGCCCAGAATTTCCAGACAGAAGATATACAAAAAGATTAGGAAAGAAATTAAAGAAAAATACTAAGAAAAACTGTCAAAAGCTTCAATTGCTAATTTGTGTTCAGCGCAATGCTTGAGAAGGATACCCAGGCAGTTCCAAAGTTCCAACAGTAGTAGGTGCAGCAGGTCTTACAAAAATTAATTTATAATTGTACTTAGATATGTCATCGATACATGTAACTCTGTATGAACTGCAGAAGGAGTTAATTATGGCCATATTGAAGATGCTGCAGAAAACACTTCTGGCTAACATCAAAGATTGAAACAATACTAATTTCATGAACTTTAAACACACTTTGACTTAAGAATCCCATCATGGTATTAAAAAGCCAAAAGACTTTGAGAACATATATATATATATATATATATATATATATATATATATATATATATATATATATATATATACTATATTGCACATAACTACAGGTATGCTACATAGCAAATTCATAATCATCAGGCACACTAGTATCAGTGAAAATGTGCAACCTTAATATATATTTCCAGACAATTAAAAAATATCCTAATGATTTCTCTAACCTGTTAAATATGTTCTGGTTCTTTTTACTTTATGATGTTTACAATACGTTTAGCCTGGAATAATACTGATTCAAAACACTACAAGGACTTCACTGGCTTCCTTGGAATGGGTCTGCAGTGTCTCAGACTCTTGTGAGTATAGACAATTCCATGTAAATGCTACCAGTGCCAGTTTGTGATTGCCCAGCTTCGACAAGGGAGTAAGTTGGATTTTGATTGGCCAGCCTGTGCTGCAATGGAGCAGTACAGACATGAAAGCAGATTGCCAGATCAGTATTTATCATTACTCTTCTGATATCATGCCAGATCAGTACTCATCGTTACTTTTCCAATAGCATGCCAGATCAGTACTCACCATTACTCAGCATTACTCTTCCAATTGCAGTGCTCTAATGCTTATTCCAAAAACGACAACACAATTATATAAAGAAGGATAAGAAGACAAAATAGCCCCTTTCCATCAAGACTTGCAGATTCAGCAGAGCACAAAGGACTTCCTCAGTTTTTTTGAAATGGGTCTGCAACAGACTCCGATTGGAGTTAATGCTTCCAAGTTACACCAACCTGGGCCCGGTTTTACTGATGAATCAGTGTGTTTCTTTTTTGTCAGCTTTTCTTCCTCCTGGTCATGTCAATGTCAGTGATGCTGTTTACATTGCTATACTGGTTCCATTAATTCCAGTTTGCTTTATTCCTCACTTGTCTTCTGTAGTGAGAGTGATGACTGACGAGAGTGTCTCCTCGGTGATTACTTCTGGCGGATCTGTCTGCAGTAGTGAACCAAGGATAAATGCATGAAATGACCAGATGACCAGTTAACTCACTCCTGGGCCACTCTGTGGTATTTGTGAAGTACTCTTTCAGTGGACAAAGTTTGAAGGAAAAGCCTTGTGTATCACACGAGAAAAGCGATAATACTGTTAAGAGATAGATAAAAGGAACACAACATATCATTTGTGGGATCTTATTTATTAGACAAACAATAAAGGAATAAGGAAAATATTTTATTTAGTCAAGTTTGAAATAAAAATACTTTTTTCTACTACACTAATCAGATTAAATCCTCCTCTTCTTGTGATCATTGATGTTTAGTTATACAGGAGACTCACCGTAAAACGCATTGATTAAATCTGACAAATTAGTACTTAATGTATTTGCTAAATCCCAAGCTTCAACAAATAGTGTTGTCATTGTTAGTAATTGTCATTGCTAGCCTCATCACACAGACTCATAATAAACCAGTAATACATCCAAGACTTTTGCGATCAACTTTACTAGTCACAAATTCATCATAACATAACAGTAAAACACATCAACTTTGGCAGCTGCAAAGAATGTTCAGATAAATAGGACACTCTTGTGCAACATGGTAAACATGTACATTAAATGTGTTATACCACTTAGTAACTAACAGTAGTAGCAACCAGAAACTTACTATCCAACACTGCAGTATCCAAGCAGTGTGGCACTCTTCACTCTTCTCACCAAATAAGCATCTTGAGAAAACACAGAAAGGGTGGGGAGGAACACCCTTGGGTAAATAATTTGGCCCTTCTTCCACATCAGGCTGCTCCACAGCCTATTTCACCCTCCTTTTCCCACTTACCAACCATGGTATCTACCTATAACATCCCAAACAAAAGGGACAATCGCACTAAGATGGATCACATAATTCTAAAACCAAACACAACTCTCCCTGACTGCAAAATCTCAATGCTCGAGTACTACAAAGCCCAATGAAGCACTTGCCCTAGCTACCCAAAGATTAAGGCAACATCTAGCAACTTAAATGTAGCCGCTGCCTCCCACACCAACCTGGGGATAATTGCTGAACATATCACTAATGCTTCCAGACATCTCTGTAAGACAGCCAAACAAATCTCACATCAACAAAGTAAACAGTTTCCTTTCTGGTATCATCCCAATGCCATTACTCCCTCTAAATATGTCACTACACCATCCAGGGCTCCATATTGTTGGCTTACTTCCTTCAAAAGTTGGCATTAACTGGCACCAGCTCATACCTCTAAAGCTATGAACATGCCATGGCTCTAGTTCAAAATCCAAGTTTTCTCCTCCAGGTCTCAAAACTACTCTTCTAACCACCCAATAAACAAAAAATGACTAATTACAGTGAAAACAGCTTACCTAAAAATGAAATATGTTAGCACCATAACAAATCACAGACATACACAGCACTCTGCCTAATGTACCCTAAAAATGTCATGGAACGTGATCCCCCATCTTGCTATTCCTTCCCACAAGCCACTGGACATATTAACCACTCCACATTCCTAGGCAAAAATCACCTGGTTTCCTTTTCCCAGTTGTTCTATCTTTGATTCTTTTTAACCAGATCAACACTCCATCATATGTTTTTTTTTTTTACCTCACGCCACTGCAACTGCATAGCATTTTACTTAACCAAAAAGCCCCCACATTCATAAAAGCTGACAGTATAGCTCACAAGACATAATGGAAATAAGAATAAACAACCCTATAAAGACCACACAAAAGTTCTGCCAACATATGCTTGCCCAGTAGTAATCTACAATTGATAGACTTAGGCCCACCCTCTCTCACCCCATTAATCTACACAAGATCAGACGAGTCTTTGCTACATCCTTAAAGCCTGACAACTTGGCTGCTGCAGTGCCAAAGAGACAGACCCTCCCCTATTCTGGCCTTATAACCCCCACCCAACTCCTTCTTTCCTCCATAATGAGCACTAATCCATCCCACCCTCTTTCACCAACCTATCTCTTCCTGATATGACATAAACTCCTTCCCCTTTCTTCCCTTCACTCTTATTGGCTTAGTGACAAATCAGTCTGCACTGCAAACTCCATTGATTTCCATCATGTCTTATTTTTAGTTGCAGTGGTTAAAATCATCGGTCATAAAACTTAGTTAAAAAACAGAGTTAAGTGAGCCAGCCAGCAAAATGCCTTAAATGTCATACTGTACAACTCCTCACAGTCATATAAAACAAAATCTGTCTCTGCAATCTTACTATAAAAGTTCTGAGCAGTCAAGATGTGTGACCCTGCAAGACAGAACATTTTCTCAGAAATGAGCTTTTCATATGGCTGTAGTGTAAATATTTAAATATAAGTTTGATATTGAATCGAGTTATATGAGCAGTTTATTCTTTTATCAGCTGCAGCAGATTTTAATGCAGAATGGATATGGTAAATGAGTTATTTTGCATTCATTACAATTTATTTATTTATTTCCATTTTGATGACTGGGGTGGTCCACCCATTTTCAGTGGAGGATGGGGAGAAAAGCTCCGCATTACATAGTTTAGTTACAGATGCAATCATAGTAAAGTAGACACATTTACAATTACAATTATATTTCATGTTAGAGAACAGGAATAATTATTTGGTTACATAGCATTTAAATATTTAAGATGGCAGGAGAAACTTCATTGAAAGAGAGAGTAATGACTTAGTTGAAGTAGAGAGGAAAGGTGGAATGATCTACTTACAATATGTACATTTATGTTAGATTAGCTTGCATTCAGAGTTAGTCAGGAATTTAATAATTCGGGATGGAGAAGGGTGATTAGTAGGCTAGGTGTGGAGAGTGCAGTTGCATTTCCAATTAGAGGAAAGGTAGGAATGTAGCTGAGTTTTAAAGTTATCAAAGTTTTCACAAGTCCTTAGTGAGGAAGGAAGAGAATTCCATTTTTTTGGCTAAGGAAAAGGATAACAGAAGCTGACCAGCAGGACGACTGGGTTTGCGGACAGTGATTAGGTTTAGGTGAGTGAATCTTAGAGTTCTATGTGAGGTGTATGGTTGTAGGATGTTGGTTAGTGCAGAGCATTTAGTAGGTTGAAATATTAGTCTGTGGGCTGCAGTAATTTGGAGATAGTCTAGATAGTTGGTGAGTTCAAGCCAATTTAACAAATGAGGGGCAGTGCAATGATGGGAGTAGTATGTGGCTTTGGTGGCAAATTTAGAAATTTTAATATAACAGACTTCAGGTTTGGAGGAGAGAGGAAGATATGTTTGTTAGTAGAGGAGCGCCATACATTAGCGAGGGGAGTAGATAGGTAGTGGTGAGAGTTTGTCTTGTGGAAGGAGAGAGAAAGTGGATGTTTCTGTATAGCATTTACATGTGTTTTCTTAATGTTTTGCTTGATGTGAGTATCAAATTTTGGGTGTTAGTAGTTTAGCGAAGTGAACAACCTCTATAATAGAGCTGTTATGGCTAATAATTAGGAATGAGTTTTTATCAAGAGGGAAGGCTTTTGAAGGATAAAACAGTAGTATTTTGGATTTGTTGGCATTTAGAGAGAGGTGCTTTTGAAGCATACGGTTCTCAGTGGTAGAGAAGGCAGTTTGAGTCATTGTTTGGAGCTCAGGGAGGTTAGAGGCGGAGCAGACTAAAGTTGAGTCATCTACATATTGTACGATTTTGGTGTTGGGTATGGCTGTATGGAAATCATTGATAAAGATGTTAAACAGCATTGGACCAAGTATGGATCCCTGGGGTACCCCAGTGGGGGTAGGAATGATGGTTGAGGTGCTTTTTCCCCATTTCACAGCTTGAGATCTGTCAGAGAGGTAACTAGAGAACCAGGATAAGGTATTCTGAGACAGATTAAGGTTAGAAAGATGGTTCAGGAGATGGGTGTGGCAGACGGTATTGAATGCCTTGGAGAGATCTAGTAGAACTGTTGATACTATTTTTCCAGAATCACGGGCAAGATTTATTGTATCTACGAAGGAGAGAAGGGCAGTGATAGTACTATGGCCAGGTTGGAAGCTGTGTTGGGTTGGAGTGATTAGTTGGTGATTGGTTAGGAATGGCATAAGCTGAAGGTGGATGCATTTTTCCAGAAGTTTTGAGATTGCGGAGAGTATAGCTATGGGGCGGTAGTTAGAGATACTATTGTTTTCGCCTCCTTTATGGAGAGGTAGAATCAAGGCTGCATGCCACAGTCTGGGCAAATAAGATTCCTGTATGGATCTATTGATCAAGATGCTAGTGGGGAGAGTGATTCCATCTACGGAGATTTTTAGGAAGGAAGATGGGATATTGTCAGGGGCATTGGAGTATAGTTTTAGTTTAGAGAGTGATATTTTTATGTAGGAGGTTGAGATGGGTTTAAGTTCAAATATCAGAGGAGGATTGGGAGTAGTGGGTGGTGTAGGGGCTGGGGAAGATTGGATTAGTTGACGGGAAGGGTTGTTGTTTGGGAAGGTCTTGGTCAGATCTGCTATGGAGTTGGTAAAGAAAGAGTTGAATAGAGAGGCTATTTCAGGATCAGATATGCTCGTGTCAGGGCAGGGGTTGTTTTTGGTACCTGGGTTGAGAAGTGAGTTAATGGAATTCAAGAAATGTTTGGGATTTTTTGAGTGGTTAGACTGGAGTTTGATATAGTAGGGTTTTTTTGTCTCTGATGATTTGTTTTTTAACAAGGCTGTGGAGTTGTTTATAATTAAGAAGAGTTTCTGGCTGTTTGTTTTGATGGTATAGTTTCCAGGATTTATCTCTTTGTTGCATAAGTCTTATTATTACAAAATGTTGCACAGCATTCAGAAATGAATAGGTATGTGTAAAGTATTCCTTAACACAAGTGGGTGTTTTGTATATTATGCTACCATCATAGTATGTGGTAATCTGCCCTCTAAATATTTTCTTTTTGCATTCTGTTTAGAGGCATATCTAGCCACATGGCATGACACAAAGAAAATTTAACACACCACACATAAAAGAGTGTTTCAAACAGAGCGGTTTATTTCCAAATAACCCCCTTATATATGTTTTGCAGTTTTGTTACACATTCAAGATTCTTCATTTGTTTTCTGTAGCACAACACTGCATTCTCTAGGCCTCTTCGTGTTTTTGTAACCATTATATACTTGCCAAAATATGCAAATACAATAATCTGAAAAGTGAGTACTGGGGACAATATTCACAAGGAACCGTTGACTAAAGATGTGGTTAGCAATGTCATATTTCACTTTCTTTCCATAAGAAAACAAATTTGAATTGGTATGTCTTATGTTTCTGTTGAAGTGTCAGAGCTCTGAAAGATCAGGGTAAGAGAAAAGAAATATTAAGTAGTCCATCCACATTTTGATGTAACTGTAGCCAATGATTTCTTATTATTGCAAACGTGAGTAGAATTTAGCAGCAGAAACTAACTTTTGGGTCATGTGGTGTGAATAATGCTGATGAAGCTAGGATTTTTGTTTCTTTCTTTCTGATAAAGCTAAAATAAAGTAGATTGCAGGAGAATAAGCTGGATGATAAGAGATGGCTGACAGAGTTCAGCAAATGGGGAACAATAATCATGTGCTGTAAACAAAACATGGGGCCAACAGATAAGAATAAGGAGCTGCTCTTCCAAATGACAACACCCAGGTACGTTTGAAGGGAACAATGGCATAAAACAATGGAAGGACACAATTTTTTTTCTTTGACACATAAACTAGACAGTTGTTCAGTGTGTGACAATACAGCTGGAAATATTGTTTGATGTTAGTTTGCAGTGGCCAAGTGTTAGATTTGTTCTGGTGTATTTGAGAGGGGATACTGAAGACACAGGCCAGGTACTTGTAGCTGATTTGTGCAGGTTGAACTGACCTCACAGTAGGTGTTGTTGTCCATTAAGTTTTCTGCAGTGATTTTGTGGAATTTTGTTTGGATGTGTGCAGACTTGGGAGGACTATTCCTAGTTGTATATCAGAAGTGAAATTGTGTCTTTTGTGAGAGAGGTATGAACAAACTGTGGAAATAAAGTGCTGTTTTTTTTAATCCCTTTTCTGGAATATGGAAATATAAATTTAGTATCTTGGCAGTATAATGAAGATTTGTTTAACACTTTCATGCATGTTAACTTTTATCTGTCATAAACAAGTAGGTACTATTTTTTTCAGCATGCACAGATTTCTGGTACTGGAGAGAAATGTAAGATAATACAGCATTTGTGCATTAGAGTCAGACAAATGGGGATACTGAGGATTGCTGTACAGTGGACAGTTCTTTCTAAAATATGGATTATAATAGTACTGAGCAAGTTTTCAAGAGGGAAGTTGGGTCACAGAGTGTGTGTATCTTGTAAGACGCCTTCACACGCATTCAGGATCTATATCTTATGCAGACTCAGTGGCAGGCCCATACTATCATGTGGCTATCCTGTGACCCTGCCTTGAATTAAGTAGGCAACTAGAGAGTGAAGGAATACATGAGTTTGTTAGCAATTTAGGAGTAGGTTTTGGATAGTGTTCAGTATTTGTTTTTCTTCTCCTGTGTATCCACTGAATATTGTTTTTTGTTCTTTGTGTTTGCTGTATTTTTCCTTATTTGCATTGTATTGTATTTCAGGCTGAGTTATTTATTGGTTTTGGATAACTTTGAAATAAACCCAGGAGCCTTATCTTTTATCATTCACATCATGGAAGGAAATGTGATAGAAAAGTTCACAAATAGATGTGTCATCCTCTAGCATATATAATTCTAATCTACTCTGTTGCATCTCCTGCCGAAATGAATCTGTACTGGGGTACGCTTTGTGGTTGTGTCTGAAAAGTGCAGGTACAACATCTTAAATGAGAATGTTATTGGAAATATAAATTCACTATCTTGGTAGTATAGTGTAGAATTCTTTAACATTTTCATCCATGTTAACATTTATCTTACTTACTCAAATGACTCCTAATGCCACTTCCAAGGATTATCAAAGAAGCAGGCTTTAGCTAACATAAACCGTTGTTTTTAAGTGTACCGTGTGATAAATTAAACCATGTCTTTCAGGAATCTCATTTAATTTGTACAAATATTGGAAATATGTAGTATTGAATCAGAATCTGTTTTCAACACCTCAGCATGATTTTTGCAAACTAAATAATCACTAATGAATAATCAAATACTATGTTGCTTTAATGTTCATTTTTTCTGAATTATCAGTTTGCTGATTACCAGCACTTATTTCCTATTATATCGAAAGTAAAAACTGCATTAAAATGCTACAGATTTCTGAATGGTGTTTCATAGATAAAGTTTGCTCTGGTTTTCAAACTTTGCAGACTACTGTTAAGTTGACATGGGGGTGTATTAAAAGGTTTGATTGATTTCTCTGGGTTTCAAGATCACTTCAATCAAAAGTAGGTAGCGGATGACTCAGACAGAGCTAATGATGTGTTCAGCATGCCTCACAGACACAGGACAGAGCAGCCTACCGATTTCAGAAGCCAGCTTTTGAAATGTGATAGAAAGGTTAGAAGGTTCCACAGCAAATTGAAGTGCAGTGCCTTGGTTTAGTAAAAAGTATATGGATTCTAGCCAACTTCACTGGCAGAGCTTACACCTTTTATCTCACTGGGGAGATTAGCTGATTAGAAGCCAGTAGGTCACCGGTTTGAAATTTCAGTTCATCTTTTTTACAAGACATTGCACAACCGTGGTCTCAGTACTTAGCGGTTTGATTCTTTGCTTTGTCCATGTTTACAGGAAAGATGCGCTGCAAGTATTCTTCCATAAGTGGAAACATTATTCCTGCTGAATTTCTGTTTCAATGGGATTGGTGCTGATAGGAACCATGGGGGGCTTTGCTTTATATAGAGTAAATGCATGACAACCGGAGCACACACTGTGATTTGTTAGATGTCCAGAACTACACCGTGTTTTAAAGAGTGACTGGCTGGCTTAGATTTTAATTCGTTTTTATATTAGTTGTGTCACTGGTATAATGACAGTAAGCCCACATTACACAGTGGGATGAAGATGCATGAGAAAACCATGCAACTTACTCAAAGTGGTTTATAATTGCAGTCATTTTGTTAGTCATTGCACAGGTAAGCTTTCCAGAATGTTTCTACTCCATTACATCTATTGCATACGTCAGAATATTGAACTGGATGAATACAAATGAAGTTAGGGCTGTGGCAACAGAGTCTTTGGGCTGTTTTAATACATACTTTACTACAGTGTGAGTCAGTACCACAGCTGCTGATTAATGTGCTATTGATGCAAAACCAGCATTAACAGGCTGATGTCCCATATCTTTATTGTCTGTATGTATGTTTTCATATACAAAGATATAATATAATAAACAGATATATGGATTGCTAGATAGATACATAGATAGAGGGACAGATACTGTAGATATGGGGATCTATTAAATAATCTAATATCACAGCAATTAAACCATGACTGATCGACAACAAATAATGTACCACACAACCAAATGCAATTTCACATGCATGTCTATGCATAAAACATTCAGTCAAACACAAACACATATGCGTGCGCACATGAACACACACACACACAATGCAAATTATAACAACTTAACACAAAAGATGCACTCTAACATTGTATATACTCAGAAAGACCTCACACCACATAGACAATAACTAATACACTATCGCATTAAATCAACTTTTTAGAAAGGGGCCTCCCCTCATGTACTCCAGTATCTCTGTATCTTTAAAAATACCTACTTTGAGATTGCACAACAGTGAGGAAAGGACATATTCCCAATACCTGCAGTACCGCAATCTCACACACAAAATTACTTGTCATTTTTGATGGACTGTGGCACTTGATTGGGACAGAGCTCTGGAAGTTTAGTCTTGATTGACTGGCCTGGTTATCAACAAGCAATCCCAAAAAAGAAGAAAGGATGACGTTAATAAACATCTCATACCATCAGGTCTACATGCTGTATTGCCTACAGTTAAGAAGTAACAAGCTACTAGATTTGACCATTTAAGATCTGCTGTGAACAATTGCCTCTATTCAGGGCTTTTTCAGATTTGTATTTTCTCCTGGTTAAATGAAAAAAGTATCACAGTATGCAAGGTGATACTGAGGGATTCAAACCAGCCAGGTTATTTGTAATTCTAGACCACCCTTGTTTAACTGAAATCTCTGCACTACATTTAGTATGTCATTACTGTAATTGTATTCATTAGCTTACAAAAGAATTGCTGAGCATACCTCTCAACTGTCTAGATTTTCACAGAATGCCCACATTTTTTACTCATATTTTTGGTCTGTTCCTCATAAAATTTGCAGTTTACTGGATTTCTGTGGCAAATCAGTGAGGACTGAATTATTAAATAATGACAAGCGTTCGAGTTTCATAAGGCTTTAATTTTTCAAAAAATGCATGGTAACACACGACCTTTTATTCTAACAACTTTCTAACTTTATAAGAGCAAGATTTAAAATTTGACCATATTTTTGAGGCCTTTCACCCATTATCTTTGGCTTTGCCCAGATTTTATGTGCCACGAGGTTGAGAGCTATATTGCTGGGTCTTTGAAATGTACAACAGAGCCCATAGTGCACTGTGCTTACCAGTGCTATGGAGCAGTAGCACTGTACACCTGAGCTGGAAACAGTATCTTGGTATAATGTTTTCAGTTGTTACGCCACACCTTGGGCATTTTGGTCTAGCTACAGTGATTACAATATTAGCATAGTGGGGAGATCTGTTGCTATGTGAGCTTCCACTGCTCAGCAGCATTACTAAGCACTAACAGGGTTATGTAGTTATGATAGCAGGTTTGTCTACACCGCAGGAAACTCTGTAGCCACTAGAGGTTTTCTGCCTTGTGAAGACCATTTTGTTTTCTCTTAATTAAATGTTAATATGATTTCTCATTTCTGTATGTTGACCACGAGAATTGGGTTAGTCAGATGCACTGCACCACCTAGAGATGTGGGGTTCCAGTCTTCAGCTTTACCTAGTTGAGACCACCCAATATGTATTTAATATAATGTCCCAAAATCAGAAGAGATCTTATGGGCATTTGCATGTGTGCTTAGTGCACATTTACTGTATCTACATAAGGGGGTAATACAAAATACAAAGTGTTACATCATTTCATAGCTGATTTTATCATAAGTGTGGCAAGCTACTCAGGTACCCGATGGCAAAAAATAGTCCTCTGTCTCTGCTGCTGTATTGTGTCTTTCTTTAAACATGGTAAAGGCAGTGAGGCATGATATATATATATATATATATATATATATATATATATATATATATATATATATATATATATATACATACATGCACAGATATGTTTCATTAAGCTGAAGTTTCACTGATTTCCACATTATAGACATCAGTTCTTTAAGTCCCAATATATTGCATACAAATATTGGACTTGCCCTCTTTGTCAGACCCGTTAGGTTTTCTGAGGTGAGTTTCAATCTTTTCTTCATTAAGCTGAGGTCAGTGGTGCTGCATCTCTCTCTGTCTATATGTACTTGTACAGACATATGTATATATATATATATATATATATATATATATATATATATATATATAGATTCATAGGTGTTTACTAGGCTAACGACCACAAGGGTCTTTTTAAGCTTAGTCATGCATCTGAAATCTCTGACAAGTTCTGATAACCTTGATAAGTGTAAACATGTGCCTGGGAGATGAACTATTTATAGGTTACCTGTGTCCATTAGAGACATAGGTGCCAAACCAGGGATAAATTTCCGGTTTCCCATCCAATTGTACAAGTTGCACTTGAACTGGGTTAGGGAGGAACTCTGCTTCACATGGATGGGGAGCCTGTTCCATACACGGTGTAGTCTCTGGGATAAATACCTAACTCTCCAGTAGGTCCTGTTTATATCATGGGCAAGGTTTAAGTCTTTAGAACGGGTAATTCTGGTGCTGTTTGTTTTGTAGATATGCAGGAAGTTCATCAGAGTGGGGTCTGACAATCCCCTGTATGCCAGGAATAGATTTCCCCTCAAAAACCTGTAGGAGACAGAATACAGGGATAACGCCTTGATGCAACCTGCATAAGACATTTTACTTATGCCCCTGTATTCTTTTAGTGAGGAACCTCTTTGGATGTTCCAGTTTTTAGATATGCCCAGTTAGGTACATACCAAATGGAACATTGTACTCAATAATAGGTCTGATGAATGCCAGATACAGTGGAACAATGACTTCCTTGGACTTAGATGCCATACCTTTGTTTATAAGTTACTAAACATAGAATTATTTACCACTGTAGATATGTGATGGTCAAATGCTAGATTAGTATCTATGTGTGTCGTTATGTCCCTGACAACTGGGGCAGCTCTAAGGGGTATGCTGATAATGTGATAGCTGCCTGGGATGGATGACTTCCCAAAGGATACTATTATGCATTTCTTGGCATTTAGTTTTAGTCCATGCCTCTAACACCAGTTGTTTGCATGTGTCAGCCCCTCCTGGAGAACATTTGTGTCAGTGTGAGATTAAATGACAGCTCTTAATTTGCAATCATCTGCAAATTTCATCAGCCAGAGACCACTGACATTGGCCTTGACTGCTGAGAAGTAAATGCCAAAAAGGAGTGGTCCAAGGACTGATCCCTGAGGGACTCCACTTGTGACTAGCCTCTTTGTAGAGGTGGACTCCCGAATGTTAACTTCCTGGGTTCTGTCTGTGAGCCATTTGGCTATCTAAAGGGTGACATACAGGTTTGTACCTAACCTCTTAAGTTTGTCAACAATGCCAGAGTCAGGTATTGTGTCAAATGCCTTGACCCGGTCAAGGTAGGCAGTGTGAATGATTTTGCCCTCATCCATTGCTTTGGTGACCTTCTCAAAGAAGTCCACCAGGTTGGATAGGCATGATCTGCCCTTGATAAAACCAAACTGGGTTGGGTTCAGTGTCTGGAGGTTTACTATATCTCTTTTGATCATCTCCATGATAATTCTTTCCATTGCTTTAGATATAAGACTAGTGAGATGTATGGGTCTGTAGTTTCCAGGGTCTGTAGATGGCCCACCTTTGTGCAGAAGGATGACTGTTACCTTACTCCATTCATGAGGCACTGAGCCTGTTTGTAGGCTACAGTTAAATAGTAAATCCACAGGCCCTGATAGGTCTTGTTTAATGTTATTTAGAAGGCATCCTGGGATATTGTCTGGGCCCTTTGGTGCAGTGTTTTTAGTCTTAGAGAGAGCATTAAGAACCTGTTCCCTAGTGATAGTAAGGGGAGTTATATTTGATGATATTTCCTGAGGGAAGGTTAAGGGGAGAGAGTAGTAAAGTTGGAGCTGAATTTATCAGCCAGGAGGTTTCCTATATCTTCAGGCTCAGTATCGCTGGTGCCATTTTCAATGAGCTGTGGACACAATTGTGTATTTCCTTTGAGGTTGCGGACATAGCTAAATAATACTTTGTGGTTGTCCTTGGCCTGGTGGGCCAAACTTACCAAAATTAGGCTTTAGTAGACTTTATTTTCCTCTGAGTTGTTTGTTTAGTTTGATGAGAGTGCTTTTATCCTGTTGGGTGCTGCACCTCCTAATTTTTGCCATGATTTTCTTCCTCCTGTTATACAGCCTATTGATTTTGTGATTCTACCAGGGTGGCTTGTTCTTTGAGTTAGTTTTGTACTTCTTCCTGGTTGGTACAGCTGCCTGTATGCAACTATTAGCATGCTTGTACAGGGTTTCTGTGAACAGTTCTGCATAGGCAGTAGTGTTCTCAGGATTTATGTGGGCTTAAAATTTTGCCAGGTTCTCACTTAATACCAGGAGGTTAGCCTTGGAATAGATCCTGAATATTCCAGGTTTAGCTGGGGGTCCAGGTTTTATTTATTTATTTTTTTATTTTACATTTGTTGACCGGGCTAGTCTAACTGGATATATGTCCATTTTCAGTAGAGGCCCAGGGAGAAAAGCTCCAGCATAAACAGTTAAAACGTTAACGATTTATAAAAAGGACATGTATATTAAAATTACAGTACAGAGGTAGCATTGTTTATATGAATAAATATAATAATACAAATTATGGATTATAGACAATATATAAAGGTTTGCTAGGGGAAAAGTAAAGAACAATTATTAGACCACAAAAACAGAGCAGGTGTAAAGAGAAAAAGAGTTGGTTTGAATGCTTAGGTTAGTGTGTGGGGATGGGATTTGAGCAGGAGGGGCATGGAATTTCAGTCTGGGTTAGAACAAGGACAGAGCCACTGGGTTTTAAGATGTTCTTTGATATGTTTTTTGAATAGAGTAGTAGAAGCTAGGGTAGATAGTTCAGAAGGGAGTAGATTCCAGTTTTTTCCTATAGTATTAGAGAAAAGAGAGTCACCTGCTTTGTTGTTAGATTTAACTAGGGATACCAGATGTTTATTGGCAGAACGTAGTGTAGACAGATTTTTGTATGGTGAAATCAGATCTGTGAGGATAGGGGTATTATTGGGATAGTGCAGGATTTTATGGGTAATAAGTAGTTGTTTACTGAGTATAAGGTTCTGTATTTCTAGCCATCCAAGTTGTCTAAGGTTAAGGCAGAGGTGAGTTTTAAAGGGATAGCATGTGATAAATCTAGCAATGCTATTATAACATGTAGAAAGTTTTGAGAGGTTGTGTTTAGATAAGTTAGTATATATGGCAGAGGCATAAAAGAGGGTAGAGATGAGGTGGGTCTGGGCAATAGTCTTCCTGGCTAAGGGGGTAAGAAATGGTTTAATTCTATAGAGTGAACCAAGTTTTCTGTTAACAGACTTTATGGTGGAGTTAATATGGTCATCATAGTTAAGGCGATTGTCAATTGTAACTCCTAATAGCCGGGTGGTAGTATCTGGGGTTATGTTGGTGGCATTATTAGAGGTAATGGTAAAGAATGGATTTGGTGATTTATGAGTTGGCGTAAAAAGGAGTAGTTTTGTTTTTTTGGGATTGAGGAGGAGGCAGTGTTGCATAAACCAGTTTTCAACACTTTGGAATACATTTTGGGTAATTGACTGGAGGGAGACTAGATTCTTAGAAGTACAGATTAAAGTTGAGTCATCTGCATATTGGATGCAGGTGGATTGGGGTGTGTCCAAGTGAAGGTCATTGATGAACAAGGAAAAGAGAAGGGGACCTAAAATAGAGCCTTGTGGGACTCCAATATTTACGGGAAGTAATGATGACAGATTGTCTTCCCAAAGTACTGCTTGTTGTCTATTTTGAAGGTAAGCCCTAAACCATTGTAATGCTTGTGGGTTAAGAGAATAGGAATTTAGTTTGTCTAGAAGTAAGTTATGGTTGACCATGTCAAAGGCTTTTGACAAGTCAATAAATATTGCAGCAGAGAAGGAGTTGTTGTTCCGATTTTTATTTATAGAGTCAGTGAAGGAGAGTAGTGCAGTTGTAGTGCTGTGGAATGGTCTAAAGCCATGCTGGCAGTTTGCTAGTAGCTTGTTTTGTAGTAGGTGGTTAAGTAGTTGTTTGTGAATACATTTTTCCATTATCTTAGATAATGGAGAGAGTAAGGCAATAGGTCGAAAGTTAGAAAGCTCAGTGGAAGACCCACCTTTATGAAGAGGGATGATATGGGCAACTTTCCAGATGGTTGGAATTTTAGCTTCGGAAATAGTTCTATTAATGAGGATAGATATGGGGTGACATAAAGCCTTTGCAGCAATTTGAAGGTATTCTGATGGGAGATGGTCAGCAGATGGTGTACATGGTTTTAGTTTTCTAAGTAGTTTGTAGATAAGAGATGTACTTACAGGTTGTAGGTGAAAGGTAGGAGTAGAAGAGTTGGGAGTATTTGGTAGGGGAGTAGAAGAGGGAGGTAAAGAATTGGCTAGGTTTTGTATGGCTTCAGTAAAGTAGTTGTTAAAGGTATCAGGGATTTGATTGGAATTATTATGGTTGAAACCTGATGGGATAGGAGTAGTAGGGTGTCCTGGCTGAAGAAGTTTGTTTATCCCTGACCAAAATTTTTGTGGGGTATGTTCAGTGGATTGTTGGAGGTGTAGGTAGTAGTCTTTTTTGTCTCTAATGGTGTCTTTTTTGGTGGCATTTCTTAGCTGTTTATAGAGGAGGTGATCAGATGGACATTTGGTAGCTCTCCATTTGGTCCAGATTTTATTTCTGAGGAGCATTTTTTGCTTTGTTTGTTTAGTTAGCCATGGAGCAGTTTTTGTTTTCATTCTGGTAGTGCGATAAGGTGCATGGTAGTCAAGAATTTGAAGAAAATTAGTGTTAAAGTAGGTCACAGCTTCATCAAGTTCAAGATGGGTTAGAGGTGACCAGTTGCATGCTAGCAATTCATTTTGGAAGCTATCAGGATTAAAGTATTTTTTGCAGCAGAAGGTTTTGATATTATCAGTTGCTGACACATGAAGTTTTTTTCTAGTAATATATGTAAGCATATGGTTGCTGATGTTATCGGGGAGGGTACCTGGAGTATAGATATTAGGGTGGTTTTTGATGCGGATCCAGTCAAGAGTAGTTTCTTTCATGCTAGGTTTGTGGATTCTAGTGGGAGTAGTTATTAATTGGGAGAACCCAAAGAGATTTATGTGGTTAGTAGGCTACTGGGTATTGTAGGTGAACCAGTCAATGTTGAAGTCGCCCAGTACAATGATCTCTTGGGGTAGTTGGTTAGATAGATAACTAAGTATGTTTTCAAGAGTATTACTATTATTACCAGGAGGTAGATACATACAAATTAGGTAGATAGATTTGGAGTTGTTGATTTGGAGTTTGATAGACAGTGCTTCAGTTTTAGCATCTAATGATGGAAGCACATTACAGGGGGAAAGTTGGAGATGAGATTTGTAGAGTATGGCTATACCTCCACCTTTTTTGTTTATTCGGTCATATCTAAGGATATTATATCCTGGGGGGATAATTTCTTGGTTTAAAGTGGATGGTTTAAGCCAGGTTTCAGTGAGACATAGAATATCAAAAGAGTATAGATGAAGTAGTGCATGTAGGTGGGAAATTTTATTGTTGATACTTCTAATATTTAGATGTGCTATAAGGAGGGAATTGAGTCCTTTAGCTAGGAAAGGAGTGTTGGGTAAAGTTAAATTGTCAAGGTTGTTACTCTTGTCATTATTTGGGCCAGGGTTAGGATGAATATCACCATGAAGGAGGAGGTGGTGGTGTGTAAAATATAGGTATTTAAAGATTTTGTTGAAATTATTGAAGTTCTTTTTAATAGTTAAGTAAGTTGTGTGTCTTGTTCTGTGATATTTTGCTAGAATATAATTTGAGGTACTGGTTATGTTACTGTGGTTAGCGGTATAGATGAGAGAAAATGAAGATGTTTGTTGGAAATGATGGTTTTGTTTGCATAGAGTAAAATTTTCAAAGAAGGCGAGTGAATAAGGTATAGTTAGAGAGGCTATAAGTGTAGTTAAGAGTAGTGTGTGGACAAAAATAGTGTTATGTGTTGGGGTCATGGTAGTGTGTAAAGTGTAAGTTGTGATTATTTTGAAAGTGAGGAGAGCTGGAAGAAATGAAAGTGTCTGTGAGACAAGATAGGGCTGGATTAAAGTTGTCAGTAAGACTAATTAGAAGAGGATGTGAAGGAAGTGGATCCTGACAAAAGTTAGTGTAGTGGATGGATAGGGTAGGTATGGGAGTGGTGGTATGTATGTGAGAGGTAAATTAAGGCTAATTAGGACAGATTGAGTTGGGAGTGCCCTAGTGATGATTAGGTTAGTGGTAGGTTGAGAAAGATAGGGGAGGAGTCTCAGAGGTATAAGTGCAGGGCTACTGGGGGTGGGTGGGATTTGGGGGTAGGGTAGGGGAGCGGAGTGAGCCCGAAGGGTGAACAGAGCGGGGCACAGCAAAGAAAGGAAAAAGCAGTGAGAAAAAACAATCAGTAATGTAGAAGGTAAAAACAGAAATTAGTAAGTAGAAGGCAAATGTGTGTGTGAGGAAGGGGGAATTATAAAAACAGAGAGAAGGGAGGCCAGGGTGGGTAATGGTTAAGCTAGGAGTAGAGCAGGCAGAGAGGAGGGTTTGATAGAGGGTTTATAAGGACTGTGGAGAGTAGGGTGTAAGGTTAAAAAGGACTAGGGAAGGAAAAGAAAAAAAAGGAGACAAGTGCGACAAGCACGTAGGTGTAGAGTATGAGGTGGGGAGGGTGGCAGATAGGAGAATTAGAGAAGGGTAAAGACTGCCATCTAGTGGTCAAAGTCTGAAAGTACCAAGCAAGGATAATATAGTAGTGGATACCAATAAAAGAAAAAGTAATGGAGAAGGAAAGAGGATTAGCGTGGTTGGAGAATAGAGGTGGCACAATGTCTTTGAGACAGGTGGGGAGAGCAACTGTAGTAGACAGGGAGGGGTATGGCTGCTGGCAGATTTGGCAGTTAAACTACTACACCTAGAATATGTAGTGGACAAGTATATACATAAAGGTTAGGAATGAAAAATACAATGTACTTAGTGACATACAATCTTAGGCTTTTAGTCCAAGGGCACTTAGATACTCCAGGTGAGGTGAATACCCAGGCGGGTATAGGTAGGTGGATATTGCTGATCTACTGAGTCTGATAGGACACAGCCAGGAGTAGATAAAGTGAGTATGGTAGGTTTGAACAGCTAGAGAGAAATAGCAATAAAGGGAGGAAAAGGTTAATATAGCACAGGGTAAAACAAGGGATACATTTCATTAGCAGTACAGACATAGTAGAACAAAAACAAAACACTTGGTCAGATATCATTCATCAGCATTAGGAATAGATATAAACATGTAATATGTCAGACATCTATTGATTAAAGAAAGCATCAATAACCAGATCAACAGCAGGCTAAGAAATCACAATGAAAGTCCTAGAGCCTAGGAGCAGTTCCATCAATTACATATCAACTCAAAAATTTTTACTTCAATGGAAACCATTTTGTGGCCTGACCTTACCAGGGAAGGCATTACAGTAGGGGGTGTGCAGCACTCTCCCATTTTAGCACGGACCAGATGCAGTATGCTTGCACCCCTGATTGATGCATTGACTATCTGGTCCAGGGAGTTTGTGTTTATAAAATCCAGGAATCTCTGTGCATGAACATTTGGTGTTATATAGGATTCCCACTTAATAGAGGGTTAATTAAAGTCACCCATGAATATGGTGTTGGGTTGGATGGTTAGTGTTTCTTTTAAGTTCAAATACATGGTATGAGTTTCCTGGGTCACAGAGGGGGGACCTATAGCTTGCAAGGAAATGGTATTGGATTTTACCTATGATGATTTGAACATGGAGTAGATCAAGTGCATTGTCCTGTTTGACCAGCCTTGAAGTATATTTAGTTTTGATGTAAATAGAGACACCTCCACCACTAGTCCCTGCCTGTGAAGTAGTTGGCCTAAATGTGTGAAGGCATTATAACCTTGTACTGTTGGTGTGCTCTCTGCAGCTTTAAACCATGTCCCAGTGACTGCCCAGACATCAGCCGTCTCCAGAGAGCTTCTAGGGAGTGGAGTTTTTTTTTAGACTCCTAGCAGGTGTGTAGGTATATATGCTTAGGTGTTTATGGTATATAGTTACTCATCTTCCATTTCACCTTATTACAATTACTTAGGTAATGTTACTTGAGGTGTCAGTTTCTTGTATGTCATTGCATGTTTCATTTGGCATAGATGGTCTGCTGCTTGAAGTGCAGTGTGTTTTACACAGTCTAATCTCACGTCCTTCTGTAGGAAGAGACGGACAGGTTTTGCATTGCTTCTTCTTGTTTACATTTTCTTCAAGGTGCAGAAACCGCTGTGTGAGACTAAATAAAAGCGTTTAGGTTAGTGATATGAGTTTTGCCACCTTTCAATAGATCCTGTTTCACCATTTTTAAGAAGGGCCAGGTGCTCATAACATGAAAAGCTTGGGTATATGTGTTATGCTATGATGTTACTGAATGGTGTGCTTTATGCATGGATTGCTATCCCTTTTGCTTCATTTGCAATTATGTTGAATAGAGACCTCAGTATGTATATTCCCTGGTTTCTGTGGTAACTACAATTATCAGGGAGTACACCTTTCTATAGCAGTAAGTATCTCATTGCCCATATGTGGAATTTTGCCTTACTGTATATGCATGCATGTGTATGTATGTGTGTGTGTGTGTGTGTGTGTGTGTGTGTGTGTGTGTGTGTGTGTGTGTGTTTGTGTGTGTGCGCGCACGTGCGTCTGTGTGTCTCTGTTTGTACACCACTGTATCTTTCAATTGCATTTTAAAAGTATATTTATACTGCAATTTTAAAGAATGAATGTAAAATTTCAGAAAAATACAAAAAGTGCTATCTGTAGATCTAAAGCAATCTGTTATTTTTAGTTATTTGTCAATATATGTGTTTTCCATTTAATTGTTAAGCTCATTAATAAACTGGTCTGTAATTACAACACAACTTTCAAGCTGATCATAAGGTACAGTATTTGTCAATTCATTTTTACTTTTCTTTTCAAATTCTTTCTTTTTGAAATTTATTGATATAACGTATAGTCAGAAATGCCTTCTAAGTCCATATACATAACAATATACAAATCAAAAATTATTTGCTAATGCTAATAAATAAGCCAGTGTCTTGGTGGTGATATGAACTCTGTCCTATTGCTTTTTACGTCAGGTGCTTTTAACTATTTAACTGTGTAGGAGGACTGATCTGACGCTGTAAGTGTAAACAAGACTATGCATGAAATACCAATAAAAAAGTAATGACAGTCATGCTGAATGCAACATAAGTAGTTATTTCCCTTCATAAGCCATGCTTGTATTTCTTAGACAAAAAAAGTGCAGCACTGTAAGAGTTTTTATTTGGATTACAAGCAAAGACAGCTCAGTTTTATTCATTGCTGCAAAGAATATTCAACCTTATGTATGCTATCTCACATTCAAGCGTGGCAGGTACTAATTGAAAGCAGTTCTCACTGTTTTCGTTGAAGAGTTTTAAATAAAAAGTTGAATATGGGAAGTCAGTCTGATTACTGTGTTTAACATGCTTTCTTCGCTGACAACAGCAACATTTTGGCAGTGATTATCTACTAAAGCACCACGCATTTCAATGTGTCTGTCTTTTTCTCAAAAGGCAGAGTAGAATGCCAAAGGTTGTTTACAGAATGAGAGAGAACAACACAGACTAATGAAAGTGCAAGCATTTTTACATTCTGAGAGCGAAGGAGATATGACAGAAGGGGAGACAGATTAACAAGCAGAAAAGGCAGAACGCATCTACAGAGGACATGTAAAGAAAATCGTTCTTCCCCTGGTCTCCAGAGTTACAGAAGTGAACATATTTCAGGGCAATTAACAGAATGCAGCATTCCCTTCATTAGTCATGCTGGTCACATGTTAAAGCTTTCCTGTGTATCTGGGCACAGTACTGAAGCAAGTAAATTTCTGCATCCTTTGGGTAACTGGAAAGCTGTTCCTTATGGAGTAATAAAACTAAGAATTTGTGTCAAGCATAAGATAAATGTGACAGTAAAACAATGTAAATTAGCCATACAAATTAGATTGATAGATTTATACTGCGCAGCATGAATGGAGTAAGGTCAGGGACTGATTCCAGTTACCTAACTCGTACTGTAATTATTGAATTTGTATTGTCAGACTTTCTAAGGCATTTAATATGTATAGCACAGTGAAATATTTAAATATTGTAAACTTTCTTGCTAAAGCATTTAATTTTTATTTTTATTTATTTATTTTACATTTGCTTACCGGGATAGTCCGACTGGACATGTCCATTTTCAGCAGAGACCGCGGGAGAAAAGCTCCACATGAATAAGACAGTAATATGTATAACATTTATACAAAATGACAATTATACAGCAAAAAATTTAAACAGAGCGGCATTTATAAAGGGAAAAAGAAAAAAAATTGTACAAGAAAAGTGGTATTACTTACATAACAGTTGTGTATGATGTATTATTCACACATAGTAAATAGGTAAGGAACTATAGATTAAGGTATTAGCATAGAAATGGGAAGACAGATAAAGAAGATAGTCGCAGTTTTGGTATGTAGCAGAGAGATTAGTTAGGGGAGTAGAGTTACACTTTATGTAGTTTTCGGTATGCAGTATTTCAAAAAGATGAATATTAGGGACTTTAAGGACTGTTATCAGTGAGAGATCTAAATTAGACCTGGAGGTAGTGAGTTCCACACTTTGCCTACATAGTGAATAGGAATTCTCCTGCTAAGTTTTTGTTTATATTGATTTTAATAAGTGGTTTGTTGGTGGAGTGTAAAGTTCTGGAACTGGAATAAGGGAATATTATATTTTGGAGTGAGGGTGTTTTTTCTCTTTGGTAGAATATCTTATGGGCCATGTTTAGTTGGTCGTAGAGCAAGAGATGTGGGAGTTCTAGCCAACTGAGCTTTTTAAGAGAGATACAATGGTGAGCGTTCGATGGGAAATTGGTGGTGTATCTAGCAATTTTATTGTA
Organism: Protopterus annectens; assembly: GCF_019279795.1. Taxonomy (NCBI): domain Eukaryota; kingdom Metazoa; phylum Chordata; order Ceratodontiformes; family Protopteridae; genus Protopterus; species Protopterus annectens. The sequence goes on along the minus strand of NC_056727.1, from coordinate 28,836,999 downwards.
GCAGGTTTCCAGCCTCACTATTTTGGATTTTCTCAAGTTAGTGAGTATGGGAGCTGCATATTGTAGTGTAGATAATAAATGTTTTTGGGCAATTTTGGCATTAGTGTCATTTGTAAAGTATTGCTTGTTCCTATATAATGTTCCAAGTTTTTTGTGTATATTTTTTATTGTTTGGGATATGTGGGGATCAAATCTCATATTACAGTCAATTTCAATTCCTAGCAGTTTGGTATGAGGTGAGGGTGAAATGGTTGTACTGCCTAATGATGTTATGTTAAAAGAGCACAGAGCTGCATTTAATTTGGTTGGCTGGAATAACATACATTTGTTTTTTGGGGGGGTTTAAAATTAACTGTGAATTGGTTAGCCATGTTTCTACTGCTTGGAAGGATTGTTGTGTTATTTTTTTCAAGTTTTTCTAAGGTAGAAGCAACACAGCTGACTGCTGAGTCGTCTGCATACTGGATGAGGGATGATTGCGAGGTTGAGGTGTGTAGGTTATTAGTGAGGATGGAGAAGAGTAATGGGCCTAAGAACGATCCTTGTGGGACCCCTAATGTTATGGGTAGGAGGGGGTGATAGTGTTTGTTGCCAGTGTACAGCTTTAGGTAGTCCTGGATCTAGTCAAGGGTAGAATGGGACAGGCTGAGGTCAGAGAGGACATTTAGGAGTTTGCTGTGTGATACCATATCAAAGGCTTTTGAGAGATCTAAAAAGATAGAGGATACATATTTACCATTATTTCTATGAAGGCTGACAGTGTTAGAGAATGAGATTAAAGCAGTAGTTGTACTGTTATATGCTTGAAAGCCATGCTGGGTATTAGTTAATGGTTTCTTAGTATGCAGGTAGTCTGTGATTTGTTTGTGAACAATTCTTTCAAGGATTTTCGAAGGTAGGAGTGGGATTGCTATTGGATGATTTTTAGAGAGGTCTGTAGAAGGGCCTCCTTTATGAAGTGGTATTATGTGTGAAATTTTCCAAATGTTTGGGACTTGGTGTTCACTTAAGGATCTATTAATAAGGATTGATACTGGATAGGCAATGGCATCTGCAGTTAACTTTAGAAAGTCTGCTGGTAGGTCGTCTATTGCTAGGGCGGTTGGTTTTATTTTTTTAAGGAGTTTTTTGATTATGTCTGTTGGTTCCGGTTGTAGTGAGAATATGGCTTTGTTTATGTTTGGTGGAGAGCAGTTTGGGGATGTAGAAGGGTTTTGTTTATTGGACAATAGTGGGATGGTCTCGGTAAAGTATGTATTGAATTGAGTGGCAATATTGTCACTAGAATTGTGTGCAGTAGAAGGGGGTGTACTAAATTTGCCTGGTTGCAGTATATTGTTTATGTCTGTCCAAAATTTCTGTAGATTATTGTGATATTTGGTTTCAGTTTTGGAGCAGTAATTGATTTTATCCTGTTTGATTTGTTTCTTTGACTGATTTCTGAGTTCACGATAGGGTTGTAGCACTATGTGAGACTTGGTTGTGTGCCAGTTTTTCCAGGCTTTATCTCTTGACTGTAGTAGGGATCTAGTTTCTTTAGTTAACCATGACGCAGGATTGGATTTAACTCTTATAGTCCTTTTGGGGGGCATGGGCCTCTAGGATAGATAGGTAGGTGGTACTGAAGTAGTGTACAGCTTCTTCTAGAGGGAGGTGTGTGAGTGGAAGCCAATTACAGTGTTTGAGATTATATCTACAGTCATTGAAGTTGAGATATTTTTTATTCCTTATTTGTTGATAAATTGTTTGGTGAAACTGATA
>NC_056727.1:28827738-28830238 GCF_019279795.1 Protopterus annectens | reverse complement strand
CACATTTGTCTAAATATCTCAACAACCAAGCACCACAGAAAGAACTCCTTAGCCTCATATAAAAGCTCTCAGCTAGATGTATGAAATGCTGCTGACAGTATATGTGTAATTTGAATAGTTGATGAGATATTGTAAGTAGTTTACAAAATATTACAAATAAAACAATTACTGTGTTTACTGTGACTTATAAAATACAGTTTAAGACCTAGTACTTAAAAAATACTTCTACTATAAAACTAGTTTTTATTGAAGAGTTTGTCATTCATACTTCTTTCATAACCCCTATGGTTCCAGAGATATGAACATTTGTTTGAAATGTGAGGACATCATTTTATTCTATCAAAAGGCTTAGGCTCCACCCATTAGAAGTTACAGTGCAAACGTCATGAGCTCCATTGGAGTGAATGAATTAAGTGGCTTACAAATCTCCCAGTCACCACCCCAACAAACTAAAAAGGTATACCCTCAATAAAAAGAAAAAGGAAGATTGGGCAAAAAGTCAGAAACTATATCTATCCACACCAAAATTAATGCAGTTATCACCTAATGATGACTGCCTGGGAACTGAAAACACATTCCCAAAATGTCAGTATGGCACCATTCCTTATAGAAACTAAATGTGACAACCTATGGAGTGAGAGTGTGGGGGAATAGACCCTTGTTCTTCTGCTTTAGTAAATCATCAGTGGCATTTTTATAATGTCATAGAATTAAACACTTTAAGCCCCTCACAGCATGCCACATTTTACTTTTATTTTCATTTAAACTGTCTCAGAAAACAAGATCAATTTAGTACAAGCTTACAGAATCTGCTGGAATTGTTCGAAAAGGTTACTAAGGAAATGCGTGAGTGGTAAACGGCGCATACTGCCTACCAAGATCTGGTTAAGGCATTTGATACAGTACCACACTTGTGCATTGTCAACAAATTTACACAACTGGGTATAAGCCCCTCTATAACATGCTGGATAGCTAGCTGGCTCACTGATAGGATGCAGGAGATTAGAAGCAGTGAGACAACCTCCAGAATGAGGCTGGCCGCCAGTGGACTTCCCCAGGACACTGTGCTAGGCCCACTTCTCTTTGGCATCTACTTCTTGGATATCAAAGCCAAGGTCAAGGGCTTCTACATAAACAAGTTCACAGATGATTGCAAACTTGGAGCAGTCATTGAATCCCTCCAAGATGAGAGCACACTTGATGTCAAAGCCATGGCTTAAAACTCAGTACCAATAAATGCGTTATAGTACTTTTTGGAAAGTCTGCCACCCTGTTAACTGTGTCATCAATAAAAAAGTTGATTCACTAGTCAGGAATCTGGAAACTCATGTAGAAGGTAAACTGGCCTTCGACCAACATGTGTCCAAGGTAGTAAAAAATTCCTTTTATGTTGCTAAATGTATTACCAAGGGCATGCATCCAGGTCCACAGAGGTCATTACACCACTGTACTTAGCCCTGATCAGATCCATCATAGAGTATAATTCCCATTTCAGCATATACCTGACCAAATGCATGTAGCAACTGGAATGTCCACAAAGGTTCCTTACAGAAATAATGCAGACAGTAAACATAATGTCCTCTGCTGATAGCCTCAAAGCCCTGTCTCTTTACTTAGCATCATACAAACTTCTGAGACGTGATCTTTATCTGGTATCCAGGGCATCCCTGGACCCTGTTTTGATGAACCTTCTGCAAATATACTAAATAAACAGCATCAGGACTACTAAATTAAAAGACCTACATTTAGTTTGTGACTTAAATAGGACATGTTGGAAAGACAGATATGCTTCTCAGAGAATTCCTATTCTCTGGAACAGGATCCCTATTCATGTGCAGCAGAGTTCCTCCCTATCCCTGTTTAATTGCAGCTTGGACAAATGGATGGGCAATCAGAAATTCACCCTGCTCTGGCACTTATGTTTGATGGTCAGAGGCAGTCAGTACATCACTATAGAAATCATATTTGCGGGTCACATATGAACTGCACGGCTAGGTTTATAAGGGCCCTAGTGGTTGTTAGCCTACTGTACACCTATGAACCTATAACTGAGTATCAGCTCCAGTGCTAATCCTTTACCCAAAATTCCAGTACTTTCCTGGACAGCACCATAGCCATTTTTCCAGTAGTCTAAAATGTAAATTTCCTCTTTAGTTCCAGCAGCAGACTGTAACAGCTACACAGTCCTTTTAAGTAGCTCTCCTTGGTTCTTTTCAAGTCTGTCGGCATTTTGGATATTGTTTATAATATCATCGTTTTTTAACATTATAGGTTCATAGGTGTGTACTAGGCTAATTGCCCTGGAGCCTTTACAAGCCTAGCCCATCCTGATGTGTTAAGATGTAAAGGTTTCAATACATCATGCATGTAAACTTTTCTAAAATAAATAAATAAATAAATAAATAATTGTGTGTACCTCCATAAAAAATAATAATTTTAATGTGAATTTTCCAATATTTTACATATGGACAACATACAAAGGTTATCATTTGTTTGTATT
>NC_056727.1:28817738-28822738 GCF_019279795.1 Protopterus annectens | reverse complement strand
CACTCTGTAGTAAGAAGTATTGTCTTGTGTTCTTATTATTTATTATTAAATATTTTTAAACCTTTCAACTGTGGATGTTTTGTGTAGAGAAATTTTAAGCTCTAGAGTACATTGCATGTATATAGTGATACTGGCCAAGCCATTCCAATAAGCCTTAAAAAGTTCTGGTCACACTTACTATGTGGATAATAATATTACACATTATACAATGACTCCCTATTACTATTCGAAAATGTGCATGCTGATTGGCTCAGCTCAACCAGCATGCATGTTGTAAATCCCACAATATACTAACGGAAAAAGGTCCGGTCACCCGGACTTTTTTCCGTTGGTATAAAGTGCCCCAAAACTTTTATTTTTACAATTAAAAAAAAGAGAGAAAACAGAGCAATGGAGACTTTCTTTTCTCCGTTGCTTCCATTTCAAAGCATTGATGTACTGGGTATGTGTGGAAATGCAAGTCTCATATGCATGCGCAGTACATCAAAATGAAGAAGCAGTATACCACAACCGGTGGAAGAACAGTAATCAGCCATTAAACAAAGACATTATTTAAGAAAAGTAAGTATTTTTTTCTTAAATAATGTTATTGTATAATAGCAATAACCGACTATGTTGTTGTGGTATATTGAAGATTTACCCACGGTTGCTTTTGTTTAATCACTCGGGCTTTGCCCTCATGATTAAACCACACCAACCGTGAGTAAATCTTCAATATACCACACCACATCATCAGTTACTGCATTAGTAATAATTGGACACCCCTTTGATAATGGCCTTTTTACTAGCTGATAAGTAAGGGTCCTGGTGGCAGTGATTACTACCTTATAGCCTGGACAGAATGGGGCATAGCTAGTGAGCCTGTGCCAGCCTTCCCCAGGAGTGTCTGTGTGGATGTATATAAATCATATCTCAAAGTGTGTGTGCCAGCTACTTGGGCAGAGACATGAAGAGGGTAGCTATAGATACCTTGGGACCTCTGAATTCCCCAAGTTCCACAAGGAAAACGTATATCCTAGTGGTAGTAGATTATGCTACAATATACCCTGAGGCAGTGGCTTTGTCCTCCATTGAGGCAGAAAAAGTGGCAAATGCTTTGTTAGAGATTTTCAGCAGGGTAGGTTACCAAAATAAATACTAACTGACAGAGGCTCCAGTTTCATGTCAGACCTGCTGGCTTGTCTGTGGAAGTACTGCAGGGTGAAGCACCGGAAGACCACCCCCTACCATTCCCAGACTAATGGTCTTGTTGAGAGGTTAAACTCTACAATCAAGTCCATGCTACGGGCATTTGCAGACCAGTTAAAGAGGGAGTGGGACACGTATTTGCCCCATCTGTTGTTTGCTTACAGAGAGGTTCCCCAGGAATCCACAGGTTTTTCACCCTTTGAGTTGCTGTATGGGCATAGGGTGAGGGGACCTCTAGATTTAATTTGTGATGTGTGGGAAGGTGAGTGTCCATCTCACAAGAAGCCTGTTGTAGCATATGTCCTAAACCTCAGGACAAGGCTCCGGGAAATCATGGGCTTGGCCCAGGAGAACCTGGCAGAAGCCCAACAACAGAAAAAGGTATGGAATGACAGGAATACTCAAAATAGAGAGTATGCTGTAGGGCAGCAGGTAATAGTTCTCATTCCTGTCAGACACAATAAGTTGCAAACAGCTTGGGAAAGACCCTACAAGGTGGTAAGAAAGGTAAGTGAAATTAACTACATGGCTGAAATGCTAGGCAGGAGGCAGGGGTACAAGTTGTACCATGTTAACATGATGAAACCTTATCATGATAGGGAGGCCTTTGTGCTGAGTATTTGCATTGGCTTGTAGGAGGAGTCTGAGGGAGATCTCGTGACTGATCTCCTCAATGAGGCTCAGACAGACACCTCAGTGGAACGGGTAGCAATGTCCCAGCAGCTATCTCCTACCCAAGTTTGAGAAATCTGAGCAGTGTTACAGGAGTTTGGGAACGTGTTCACTGGGAAACCAGGGTGCACCCACCTGGTGCAAGCCCAGGTGGATACAGGACCCCACAGGCCTATTAGGTAGGCCCCTTATAGGGTTCCTGAGAGAGTCAAGCAGACTCTGAGGGAAGAGATACAGGGAATGTTGGAACTAGGGGTAATTCAACAGTCCAACAGTCCCTGGGCCACCACAGTGGTAATGGTGCCAAAGAAGGATGGCAGCACCAGGTACTATGTAGACTGCAGGAAATTAAATAGTCACACAGAGTCAGATGCTTACCCCATGCCTAGGTCGGATGAGGCCCAAGAGCAGCTGGGTGGGGCTAGCTATCTTACTACCACTGATCTTATCAAGGGTTACAGAATCTGGCTAGGCTTATAATTGCTCCAGGGCAGATAGCCTAGTATGAACCTATGAACCTAGGTGCCCTTGACTTCCAGTGCTAGAGAAAGGTCAGCCTTTGTGACTCTTTTTGGCTTGTATGAGTTAACAAAGATGTCATTTGGAATAAAAAATGCCCCAGTAACTTTCCTGAGTTTGGTAGATCAGATCCTAGCAGGAGCAGGAGGGTTTGCCTTTGCTTACCTAGATGATATTGCCATCTACAGCCATTCCTGGCCTGAGCACCTTCAACATGTCAGGGGGATGCTGGGCAGACTACAGAGGGCCGGGTTGACCATTAAGCCCAGCAAATGTCAGGTGGGTATGGTAGAGGTCTCCTACTTGGGAAATAGAGTGGGAAGTGGTAAGATCAGGCCAGAATCTACCAAAAGCAGAAGCCATTCAGGCATGGATTGCACCTGTTACCAAAAAGCAGATGAGGGTATTCTTGGGACAGCAGGGCACTACAGAAAGTCCATCCTCAGTCATAGTACCATAGCTGCTCCCCTCACAGACCTGACAAGCAAGAACAGGCCAGATAAGGTAGTCTGGAACCCAGTCTGTGAACAGGCATTCCAGAAGCTTAAAGAAGCTTTGGGAGGACCCCCTGTGTTAGCCAGTCATGATTACAGCAAAAAAATTGTTGTGTAGGTGGACGCTTCAAAGCATGGGGTGGGGGCTGTACTTAGCCAGATTTCTTCAGAGGGAGAAGAAGACCCAGTGGTTTATCTCAGTTTTAGGCTTCAACCCAGGGAGGAATGCTATGCAGCTGTAGAAAAGGAATGCCTAGCCATAGTGTCAGCACTGCAGAAACTTCAGCCTTATCTATATGGAAGAAAATTCACTGTAGTGACAGATCACAATCCCCTAACATGGTTAAACAGAGCCAGCCAGCAAAATGCCAAGTTGCTAAGATGGCGCCTGGGGTTGCAAGCATATATGTCAGTGCAGCACCACAGTGGGAGTAGCAATGCCAATGCAGATGGGCCCTCAAGATAGGGAATGGGGTAAGGTATATTCACATAGACCTAACCCTCTCAAGCAACATTTCTCAAGGTTCACTTGAAATACTAGGTTGAGTTCTTGGGGGGGGGGGGAGTACGGGAAGATATGTGAAGGCTCCCAGCCTAGCCAGAGATAATTTTGTAGATAATTCTGCCATTTGTAGATATTTGTTAAATGTTGAACTTCAAAAATGTAATCACATTGCACTCTGCTGGAGGAAAGCTGATAAGTCAAGCATTGTATAATTGTTTCATCTCAAAACTTGTAGCTGAGATGTCTGGTTGAAGAAATTTTTGCTACTGTTTTGAGACCAGAGTTAATTGCTAGAATTTGCATGTATAATGTCTTTTATTGCTGTAGCTTTCTGACCAGGTGCAAGATCAAATGGGCTGCTAAACTCTAATGAGTTTCTGTTGGTCAGTTGTTTGGGAATTTTTTTGTTTTTTTTGTAAAGTACCATTATGAGAGCATGCTAATTCTATATTGTGCATGTGCGTGTGTGTGTGTGTGTGTGTGTGTGTGTGTGTGTGTGTGTGTGTGTGTGTGTGTGTGTGTGTGTGTGTGTGTGTGTGTGTGCATGTGTGTGTATGAATGCATATATTAATGTGGCATTGGCTTTTTCGCACTTTTTCTTACATAAACAAGTGGGAAACATAAAGTCCGCCATAAGTTTAATTTTATATTTTAATGTTTGACAATCCAGCAGTACAATGTGATTTGTTATTTAGCTAGCTGGTTAATTATTTAATTTGTTAGACTGACTAAATAACCTCTTCTCAGTCAGTGACAAGAAAACATTTGTAATTAACAAAGATGGAGAACATGGCTGAAGATATACAAAGCATGAGTGATGAAAGTGACAAAATAAGCTAGTAACATGTATAGGAAGAACGTAAGGCTTATTATCACAGTACCAACCCTTTACAGTCCTTGACAGAGATGACCCACTGTTCAGAAACAACTTTCTTCCTATTCATGCTAACATTGTAACATTTGGTGAAAATTCTCTTTTGTGGCCATTTCTTCGCCTAAGTAGTGAGTACAGATATGTTACACACATATGCACACTTACATTTGTGCAAAGCAAATACACATGCACACACGCAGACTGTCAAAAGAACAGGCCTGAAAGGATAGTTACCAATATTTGGAAAATCACTGGCATGATTATTTCAGACTATAACCCACCTTCATTAAAAGAGTAAACAAAAAGAAATGTAAATAATATCGAGTAACTATGTCAGCAAACAAATCAGATAAAAACAACAGGATTCACATGTCTTTTCTATAAATCACATACTCACCAATGGGTAAATTCTCTTTAGATCTGCTGCAAAGCAGAAATGAGAAACGTTTTTTGATACAGTGATCACATGCGATACTTGTCAGATAATAATGAGGTGATACTTTTATCACAGCTTTTACTACATCCCACTGATATTGCTTATAACTATTCAGATGTTCTGTATTTCATAACAAACGTGCATTTTTTCTCTCAAAAAGAATGTCTTACCATCCATTTATCTGTCTCCATCCTTTCTTCACTAATATTAATGACGAAAATGTTATCGACCAGCCATTTGTTATCAGCCTTGATTTACATTATCTCATTTAAAATAAATATATAAATACTGACACACACGCACACACACACA
>NC_056727.1:28787738-28810238 GCF_019279795.1 Protopterus annectens | reverse complement strand
TAGGGGCATATGTTTTAGTAATATTAAACTTGTCAAACTCTTTGAAAGGCTAGGTCAGGTAAATGTAAATCCCCTAGCTCCTGTAAATATTTTAGTGATGGATTATCTTTGGAAGTCTAGGTCAGGTAGATATTAACCCCTAGCTCCTGTAAATATTGGTGCTGAGGAAGCTTCCTTGAAAACATGATTTAAAGGTACTGTAGTAAGCTTAAACTGTTGTTCTATATAACTGGAACCCTCATTTTATTTATTTGTTTGTGTTTTGTTATGTTATGTTTTTTTTTTTTTTTGCATTTGCATGGCACGTAGTTATGCATCTGGAACTTATAATAGGGACCCAATTAAATTCCAGTGCCCTAGACTTTAGCAACATGTGACTTAGCACAAGTTAAATACATCCACTTACACTATCTGAAATGAATTTATGTAACCTGGAAAGTCATGCCAATGCAGGTATTCCTGTTTCTCAGCATTGTATATAAAGATGTAGGGCATACCAGTTCACTGTATTTTGTGTTGTACAGTTAGAGGAGATGGAATCCCATTGTTGTAGTGCCATGCATTTAAATTTTAAGTGCTGACTGCTCTCCGAGCTCCTCTACCTGCCAATGTCCTCCGACACTGTAGTATAAAGTCACTTTACTAGGGTTGATAATTCATTGAGTCAATTGACGGCTGTGCTAAACCCCTCACATCTTAATGAAGAATAGAAACCTGTCTGATTAAATGCATTAGCTTATTAACTATTTCTGAATTATTGAGATTCACTGATTGAAGTTAATACATTGTGATTACCTTTGTACTAAACTCTAATGCAAACTTTCCAGCTCCCAGCAATTGCTATCAACCTACCATTTTATCCTCAACAAATATGAAGAAATCTGATTCCAGATTTTCCTTTCAGACGTTTCAACATCTGTGGAATATGGTCAGAGTTTGTAAGAATAGCTGTGTTCTCTATTATTTCCAAGACAAAAGGGTAGTCTGATGGAAGAGGATAAAGATTAGATTAGTGCCAGGTCGTTAAACAGAGAAAGCTTATTCAAATTGTAGAAATTGAGCTAAGATAGTAAATAAGAGAACTTAATGCAAGCTACCAAGAAAGCCTATATATGTGTTATTTATGAAGTTGTACTGTCAAAAATGCCAACATTGTAAAATTATCATGTTAATTTTATTTATCATATTTTTGGTTTTATGTAAACTATAACTTTTATTTTTTTTCTCTAGGAAAGGAAGAATACATTGCAACGTTCAAAGGGTCAGAGTTCTTCTGCTATGACTTATCTCAACAACCCATTCAGAGCAGCAGTGATGAAATCACGTTATCATTTAAAACTCTTCAGAGGAACGGTCTCATGCTTCATACAGGAAAATCAGCAGATTATGTCAACCTAGCTCTAAAAAATGGAGCTGTCTCACTGGTCATTAATTTGGGGTCCGGGGCCTTTGAGGCACTGGTGGAACCTGTGAATGGGAAGTTTAATGACAATGCCTGGCATGATGTGAAAGTAACCAGGAATCTGCGTCAGGTAACAGTAAAGTGGATGAAAGAATAATCACAGTTTATGAAGAAAAAGAATATGTTTTATAATAAAAGGACATTTTACACGACAGTTTAGTAATAGCTTTAAAAGACGATTTGCTAGATTGATTCTTTCAGCTATAATCAGTCATGCTACTGCTCAGCAGGGGCATATCTAGAAAGAAAAGGGGGTCAAGTGTTGTAGGGAAGAGCTCCTGCTAGTGGTATCCCTTTGAATGACTATCATTTATTTCCATTCTGGTTTACATATGAACTGAAATCTATATTCTCATGTCCAATAGTTTATAAAGAAAAAATAGCATGCGCACACGTGCACACAAAAACACACACAATGACACACACTAGTATAATTTGACTTCTGTTAATAAAAAGCAGTCTAGCAATACCATTTCTGTGTTTTCTAACTCATTGCTTAGTTCATAGGCAACAGATAGTTTAACTCATTTTTTATTTGATAAAAGACAGAGAGTTTAGTAATACATGTGTTATTTGGCCTCTCTAACTCAAATGTTTTAGGTCATGGGAAAAATAGTTTAGCAATTCTAATTCTCTTTTTGGCCTCTAATTCAAATCTTTAGCTCATAGGAGACAAACGGATTAGTAATATTAGCTATATGTTTGGCCTTCAAGTCAAATTTTTTAGCTAATAAAAGAACAGAGAGTTAGCAGTAAAAGTTATGTGGTTGATTTCTAATTCTTATTTTTTATGTCATGGGAGCTAAAGAGTTTAGCATTTGCAGTTTGGTATTTGCACTTTGGCTGAAAAAAAATAGGTGATAAAGGAGGAACACGCTTACAGGTTCAGTTTTTATAAATCCACTATATTTTCATTACATTGAAGAGGATTAATGAGCTGATGTTAAGGCGCAGCACAGTTTGACCAGCTACTGTTTTGACACTTCCATCAGCATTGAATCTCTAGTGCTGTGAAATAGTCAAAACTTGAAACATTTTTATGCAGCTCCATTCCCTGATTTGGCAATAATTTTGTGCTGTCAGTATCATGCTATCTCTGTAACTGAAATATGGAAAATGTTCTATTAACAGCAAAAGCTTGAACTGTATCTAACAGCCAAAAACATTATGGCTACCAAAGTGAAGGTAATCGAAGTGAAAGACACCAATGCGGGCAGATATCTTTGCATACAAAACTGTTCATCACTGGCATCAACCATCTGCTGTGGCAAAGGCTAATCTAAATATTAGCCTGAAATAGCAGTGATTAATGCCATAGAAATATAGCCTAATATTGATCATGAGCTTCTTAGGTTCATCGATTAGTACTAGGCTAACTGCCCTTGTGAGCCATTTTAAGCCTAGCCTAGCCAATTATCCCTTGTGAGACTTGAACCCTGCACCTTGTATTTGTAAGGCAAACACCTTAACCATTAGGCCACCCTCCCAACCCCATTTTTTTGTATCAATGTTATTTCAAAACACCATATAGATAAGGATGGGGCAATCCATTCTCCATTTAGACATATAGGATTTAATGCTGAATGTCAGTGAGAAAAACAATTTCACCATCATCATTACACAAGATTATGCAAGATTATGGTTTGTTATACTCTACTTGCCATGTTCATATGCACGCAGCCAAAGAACAAAAAATTAGCATTAGAGCTGCTGAAGCCACATTCTGAGCATTCATTACATCAATCATTTTAGGTAAAATCAGTAGACAGAGGTCAGACAGACAGAATTATATCTCAGTGTCACATTCAAGCATACATACTGTAGCTCAGGACCATGTCTTATCACTACATGATTGTTACTATAAACTAGAATTTCTACAGTTATGGCTAGTTTTGGTTAGTGCGCAAGAACCAGCAATCATTTGTTTACTTTTGAAATGGTTCTCTCATGGCAGGGAGGAACAGTCATACAATGTCTGCTTATATTTCAATAAAATACTCATGGCAATACATTAATCTTATGATTTTCAAAAGTTCTTCCTGGTATAAGTGTCCATTGTTTGACTATGTAAAATAATAAGAGATAAATCTTTAAATAATTCCTCAATGTTATGAAACACTTACATCATACTTAAAAACTGTGACTATTTTTTTATTATTTATAAGGAATGCCCCATCCCATTCCAGATTAATGACAAACTCTGTACTTTTCATTGTAAGCAGAGATTGCTTACAGTACATAGTTGATTACCAAAGTTCATTACCTAGATCAGGAACTACTCGGTAGAGAGAGGACAGATCAATTATGTATTCATGCATGCAATCTGGAAATTATTTAATTATATTAATGAGACTATCCTTTTCACATTTCATACTGATTGCTATTGTTATTTTCCAACATGCACAGTATTTACAGGAATGTGTGCTGCAAGGCTAAACATATTCATGCCACAGATGAAAATCAGTTAGATCAGTCGCCATGCTTATGCCATAATATGACATCAGAAAGAAGTCTACTGACTTAATTTTATGCTGCCGCCAGCTGAATTTATTCTGAAACCATAAACAATTGCAGTCTCCCTTTCTGTTAATATATATTTACGTTATTTGCTGGATATAAAGGCATTTGCTATTTACTGAGCATTATAGTGCCTTCTGTATTGTGTTAGCATTAATATGTTTCTTTATTCTAGACATTTTGTGACTAGTTCAAGGAAAATGATAGATGAGACAGGAAGCTGCTTCTACTGAAGTATATGCTTTTAGACAACATGAGCAGATTCAATGTCTTGTAACAATAACAGTAATCATTACACTCATGGTAAACAGTTAGTTCTGCTCAAAACTGCACAAAATGCATATTTATGTACCTGTAGGTACATAAAACATGCACACACACACACACACACTAGGGCAAGAATGCCAGTGCTCCATGTAATTAATATAATCACCTACTCTATGCTGTTCAATTTCAATTACCTACAACATACATATCAGTTTAACACATCTTGTTGAGATAATGTTTGTCAAAGTGTGTCTTTTAGTAGGAATTATATTGTTTTATAGAGCCTATAAAGATCTGGCTTAGAAATACTATTCACTTGGCATTCTCTCCCTTCCTTGTGATGTTCTTTTCTGTGAGAAGCCACAATGCTCACAGAGTATAATAAGAAATTAGAAAATTCAACAAACCTAACTCATTAGTCAAAGTGAAGGGAGATTCCCAAATCTGATTGCTTTTGTTCAGCTTGATCTCTGAATGTATGGAATAAACAATAAAAACAATAATTATAAAAAATTGTTCTCATATGACTTCCGTTAAAGCATCTCCAGTAAGTGTTACAAGTGACCTAATATGTCTTTGTTATCTTATAATGTACTAGAAAACAATTTAATGGGAAATTTCATCAGAATATATTCCACTGAGTGAAACATCTTTTGTTATATGAAAGTTCTAATGTGAGTATTTGTTGAATGGTTTTATTCTGCTAATATAAGTGTTGGGTGTTTTTAGTAACGGGATGCATATGGACAGTGGGAATCGGTCGATATTCATCATAAGGATCATAGCAGCAATAGTTACAAGTGCATTTTGCAATCAACATTCAGGAGAGTATTGGTCCTTTGTCCAACCTTTTCCATTAATGAGACACCTCAAGGAGTATGACTTACTTCAGTCCCAAGCCGTGGCCATTGCAAAGAGGACTGCTGTAATGAAAAGGGCAGTGTGACAAGGGGTTGCAAACTCTTTCTGCAAGAGCCAATGCTGTGAAAACATTATGCTGAAATCTGGAGATTGCCCTTTCCTCTATTGCTGCACAACAATATAATTAGCATATATCAGTTGGGAGGTGTGTGAGTGGTCTCCCCATGCATGGGAGTAAGGGGGTGGAGGAATTACCACTCTTTAAAAAAGTCTTTCACTAGCTTTCAGAGCATTTGTTTTGCAGTACTAGCAATCAAAAAACAAGTTTCTTAGACATATCACCATTACAGTCCGTGCCTTCATTATACTGAGCTGTACACCAGTCTTCCAGACACACACAAATGCACATACAAATACATTTGTATATTTTTGTATGCATATATGCATTTACTTATCATAGAAAAAAATGAAATTATTGTGACTACTCAGAGTAAGAATTGTTCTAAACACCAATAAGCTTTCTTACAGTTATCATATTACCCCAGGAGATCTCCATTTTGAGTGTTTCATGCCTATTCTATTTAGAATCTTAACAGTAGTACTTTAGTCAGGATATCTAGAAATTTATAGGCATTTCTAGAGCATAAGAAATTATAGTAACGTCTGTCTTTTTCTCCATCATCTTCTTCTACTTAAATTCATGAGGAAAAGGTGTTATTTAAGAATATATATATATATATATATATATATATATATATATATATATATATATAATATTATAATGCACACACATGTATATATTTTATATATATATATATATATATATATATATATATATATATATATATTATATTATAATGCACACACATGTATATATTTTTAGATATATATATATATATCTATATATATATATCTATATATATATATATATATATATATATATATATATATATATATATATATTCTTTGTGTTTTCTCTCAAGGATAATCATATATGACTTTCTACCTAGAAAGTGCTTCCTACGGTTGTAATTCTTTCTTTACGTTTTTTTTGCCTCATAGCACAGTTATTATATTTCATAAGTAATGACTTGAGTTCCATACAGTTTTAAAGGTTTTTAAAAGATCTTGTTTTGATAAAAGTTGTTTTGCTCACCTTTACCCTCTAACTCTAATACACAGTCAGGTGTCAAGGTGATGGAGTGTGCAGTTTTCCATTATTCAATTCTTTCATGACTGTCGATTTCAGTCTGACGTTTATGAACACTACCACGTACTTAAAGGATACATCATTGTTGTTTAGTCTTCTCCTCAAATGAATTTTAAAACTCTTGTATTTAACTTAACTGATTTTTTAAAATCTTATGCTTTTATTTCCTAAACCAATTACTTAATTTTACAAATGAATTATGAATTTCATTTATAGCAACTAATACTTTTATTCAGCCTTCGTGGTAGATTTGGATTCAAATGAAGAGTGTAATGCAGTATGGACTGCCCAACAGGATTGTGCCTTGAACTGTATCACTTTCATAAACTATTTTACTCTCAGTTTATGACTCTTTTTAATATTTAGTTAACCTACTCTTAAAAGCCTGTTTCTTCTATGTTATCCTACGTTCTTACATATGCAAAAACAAAATTCTAAGTTACTCCATATTTCTGTTCATGCACCCCATTCAAAGTGTATGGCCTCATTTAAATTGTCACATAATACGTCTTACTGTCTACAACCACATTCCCCTAATAACGCACTCCACATAATTAGCCTGAAGGACCATTTTTTTATAACACCACCATAAATTGTAACTTTTCACCAAATGCAAAGTCATGTTTAAATTTCATTATTACCTGTGCCAACCAGTCACTGTAGTTAGCACCAACAGGATTACTTATGGTCGGGTAGTGATCTCTAGCATATGACAGACTCATCCAGCCATATTGCCCAGTGGCATTCTTGCCCAGAGGTACATACCCAGCATATATCACTACTCACGCAAGCCTCCAGCATAAAGGCTGACTGGCCCAGGAAAACAGTGGAGAATGAAGAGTGAAGGCCAACCCATGACCATCCCAACATCGGTAAGGGGATGGGTGGGAGAAGCAACGCCTTTCTTTGAAAGCAGTGACACCATGGGGTAAAATACCCTCTCAGGTGAATAACACACACACTTACCCAGGGACACTGCCTCCTGACAAATGATTTTGTATTTAAGATTTGTTTGTCTGCAGTCCTGTTCCACCAATAATGCACTCCATGTAAATACTCAGTGCCACCAATTTCATTCATAACAGCTCCATAATTTGTAACTTTTCAGTAAGTCCACAGCCTTGTTTAAAGTTCTTTATTACCAGTGCCAAGAAATGACTGTAATTACCACCAAAGGGAGGCTCAGGAGCATGTAGTCTGCCCAACTCCCTACTGAAACATTGGGTCAGGATCTTGGAGTCTGCCCGACTCCCTACTGAAACATTGACACATAATCATGTAGTCTGCCCAACTCCAAACTGAAACACTGGCACGTGAAATGACACTGCAGGAGATGAGTGAATATCAAACAGCCCATGCCCCCATGTACACACCCCTATGAGGGGGGGTCAAGCCCCTCATGACCCAAACTTATTTCAGCAATGCCCCAGAGAAAAGGGAACATTATGGGAAATTGCCGTTGAATGCTTAGTCTGTCCTACCACCATCCCCGACAAACTCGTCCATCCATAGTACTTTGAGACATATCTGCCTAGAACCACTTGTGCAACACAGAGTACTCCTCACTCATGTCTCCATCATAAAGGAAAACTGCACCAGAAAAATTGTAGGTAATAAAAGATGGAGGCCACCCCACATCCACTCATCAGGGCTATGGCATCTTGTCCCCCCTTTCCTGCCCATTATGTGCCTCCTAAGGTGCTAAATGTGGCATAGGGTCAGTGTTTTACACTGAAATGGCAACAGAATGATGAGTTGAATACAGCAGTAAAAGTCTCTTAAGGGAGGGATAGTCTGTACCAAATGCCCCTAATACCTAGAGAGGGGATAGTCTGTACCATATGCCCCTAATACCTAGGGAAGGGATAGTCTATACCAAATGTCCCTAATACCTTGTCAGCATATAACATCAATGAGATTATTAGATTATTCCTAATACCTTGTCAGCAGATCACATAAATGAGATTGTTACTTTTTTGCTTTCTACAAATAAGAGCATACTGGTTTATGAAAGATATATTGCGTGCTAAAACCAAAGTTATAAAAACGCAAAAACTCACCTTGTTTTGCATTTCAAAATATACAAGCCTAATCATCTAAATGAATGTAGTCCCACACAAATTCAAGTTAAATAAGTCCAACCAACTTCCAACAGATGAAACCAACTAGCAGAAGACCTTAGAGCATTTTTGTACAAAAGTTCCTAGTGCTCAAGAACAGAGAAACCTAAAAGCAGGACTGTCCTTGATATTCTGTCACTGATGACTTTGAGAGACATCAAGGGCTGGAGGAGATATGGACAGGTGCCACCAAAATCGAGGAATAATAGCAGACTACACAAGGTGAGGATCAGAACAAGACTCTTCCTTGTCAAAAATCCCTGAGTGAGAGACAGAGAATAATAAGTGCCTCTTTAGAATAAATCCCAAATTGTTTCCCTCTTAGATGAATTGACAACATACTGGGCTATTCTATCTTGGACAACCCTCTTGTCAAAAACTTCAAGCATGTCCTCTATCAACAAGCCTGAATTACCTGTCTACATAACCTCAAATAAAGATGGATCCATTGCAATCTTTTAACCATATGCATGAATCACTGTAACGATCTGCTGTCCACCTTTTGGAAAACGACAAAATAAATGAAGACAAAATTAAAACAAGGCTTAGAACACATAACTCAAGAACGCTGAAGAGGGCTGGCACCTTATCTTCTTGATAACCTAGTCCAACTTCCTATCCCTGGTGAGGTCAGATGCCAATGTGGAAGACATGGGAGGGATACCTAGCAGTGAGCATGCCCTGATTCCTGAACTCCCTGCTTAAAGACCTGTCTAAATCTCTTGACATGTCCACTCAAAAGCCTGATCACTACATCGTCTACAGACATTGAAGAAGAAAGGGTTGTTACCCATCATACTGTGTATATGAACTGACATTGCAACTCATCTAGTATGACTTTCTGCCCCTTAGCAGGCTGATCAATCTGGGTCTTGTGAATTCAGATTGTGACACATCCAGAGTAATAGCTGTGCAACTCTAGGGTAAAAATCAAAACAAAACTCAAGCCAAAAAGGTAACTGTAAGGTAAAGACATAACCTCAAAATAAAGTGCCACACAACATGTGTGATAATGCATTGAACCACAGCATGTTCTTCCCAATGGGTCTTCTGGCATTCACAGCCAGTTCTAAAGCATCTGCCAATCCCTTCAACAGCCTGGGCATGATCCAGGACTTAGTGAAATAAGGAAACCTAATACCTATGGGAAATAACTCATGGCTGCTCGATGGCCGAGAATGAGTTGAGCCACCGCATTACTCATGCATCCGGACACTACACACTGGGCAATAAAGGGAGGGGACTATCTCCTGTACTGATTAGGTACCATTGAGTAATGTTCCAAAATTAATGTAAGGCTGCCCCATATAGTTGTTTTGGTGCTGTCTGACAAAGAATTGCGGTCTAACCATCTTGTTATTTTTCACCAATCAATCAAAGGTGAAATGAAAGTGGGTTCCACCTGAGCAACTAGGGCCAAACTTCACAGAGGGGAATCTGCAAATGAGACAGAGCATCGGCTGACTTATTAACCTTACCTGGGAGGTGATTGCCAGTGAACAGGCAAGCGTATTCACAGGCTGTACTTAAAACCACCGTTAAGCCAGAAGACAAGCTTTAAAACAGCTATGTTGTGTTACCATAACTTTATTTCATGCTTTTGTCAATAGCAATAGACTTCTTCAGAAATGAATTCCACAAAAGATACATAAACATAAATACCCGAAATAAAATCATGTTAACCAGTCGCAATAAAAATTCCATTACAAATGTTCAATGCAGAATGAGTATTCGAAGTAATGACTAAGGCCACATAGCTGTAGAGATCTTTCTGCTTAGTACATGAACCCCGGCCAACTTGTTTGAATGAAAAATGACTTTTTGATTTAAAACCAGAGCTTGTCAGACTGTGTAGCTACCCAAATTGGCATGAGTTCTAAAAGAGGTCATGTCTTTCTTGCACTCAACTGACCAGCACTCCAACGATAGAGCCAAAAATCATCGTTCAATACAGTACACTCCCATACCTAAACCTACAGCAGCATCAATATGCAAATGCGATTATGCGACTCCTGGAAAGAAATCCAAATATCTTGCCTAAAAGAAATCCCATTGAATTTTCCATGAAACTGCAGACATATGCAGAGCTCTTCCCTCAGTTTGGAAGTCTCCCTCACTTGGTTATGCTCCTGGTGTTTCCAGTTCAACAGGCAGACTAAGGCCCTGATAAAAGCACTTCCTGAAACAATTGCCTCACACACAAACGTAAGTAGTGCAGAAAATCCATGATCTCCTGAATTCTCATTTTTCTTACCTTGAGAAAATGTTCTTACTCTGGAGAAGGCAAAATAAAGAGGGCTATGCAATTATTTCCAATCCTAAAAATGCCAAGGACTTCACTCTCCCTACTACCCTGATCTGAACTAAAGGAGCCCCCCAAGTTCTTGACATTGCCAGGCTTTGTTTGGAACCTCCCGCTCCAATTCCCACTAACAAAAATCATGCACAGTGGCTTGGTGAAATGTGCTTTGCAGCCAACACCACAAAATAGCAGTGCTGAATCTCTTAAACATGATGCAGTCCAAAGCATATCTCAAGGGCATGGCTACATCAAAAAAATCAAGAAAAAAGAAATTGAGCCAGCAAACTGTAGCCTGAAACAAATTTTATTAAAACAACAAAAAGACAGACAGACTGGTTTCGGCTGGCATTAAAAAGCACAGCCTTCCTCAGTGCAAATTCAATCCTCAAAATGTTGTAATTTAAATATGCTTACAAAGCAGTTGATTGGTTAAGCCTAGAATTGTTCATTAAGACCTGGTGGGAATAAGCCACCTAATTTCACAATCTACTTCTTTTCTTTGGAATTTAAAAGAGAGTGCCAAACTGTTTTGTTGTGTTTATTACCTCTTATAATGTCAATTACCATAAAAGAAAATTTTGCAGTTTGGTGTATTAAATGATGTTTGTATAAGACATTATGGACCTTATGATTTTTAATATTGCTAATGTGTTCGGAGATCCTAAGTCTCAAGGGACATGAAGTTTGCCCTACATAAAAGGACCCACATGTGCATGTAGCCAAATAGACCAACCAGTCAGAGCTGCAGTTGGGGAAAAAAATTATATCATAAACTGCAGCAGAATTCCGACTGGAAAAATTGTTTACTTTTGCTTACTTTGTTGCAATTACTACAATGGCCACATGGGAAGCAGCCAATCAGTGGTCCCCCTGTTAATGTAGTTTGTATATATTGAGATATCCTGTTGTCATGTGGGTGTTTATAATGATTAAAACAACCACCTATGTGCTTTTTAATGCCAGCCGAAACCGGTCTGTCTGTCTTTTTGTTGTTTTAATAAAATTTGTTTCAGGCTACAGCTTGCTGGCTCAATTTATTTTTTCTTGATTTTTGTCCTTGAGCCGTGCAATTGCACCCACGCAGGCGGTCCCTTTTTTGATGTTACATCAAAAAAATGCCAATTGAAATCCATCTTGAGAAGAGGCTAGTCGTCCTCACATATGAGAGCCCTAATAACCAGCTTAACTAGCAGGGCTTAGGAAAGCTAATAATGAGACTGACAGCATCATCTAGAAGTGAATTTTGTATCTTGACTACCTCTCTCTTAATGCCTTCATTGACTGCTCTACCCTGTTTTCCTCTGTACGAAGACTGGGTAGCAGATGAATCTCTACTCAGCCTCCTTCTCCTTAGGTACTAATCCCAATGTGAAAACTCTAAAAGAAGGAAAGTAAGATCAAAAAATTATTCAACACATGGAGGAACACTTGCAGATAAACGCTCCTTATCCAGGAATAAAATAAACAAAGTTTGATAGCAAGTGGATAGGAGCGAAGCTAGACAGCAAACAAATATAGTTCAAATCCAACACAAAGCCCTTCATAGTTTCAAATATTCCAAGTAATCCAAATAGAACCACCAATTCCTGTGGTATATATTCTTTATTCAACAGACAAGTGCTTTCGCTGAGTACAGCTTCTTCAGGTCAATTCAAAAAACAAAATCAAGTCCCATAATATATAGGTAATCCAATTAAATTACAGCAAAGTCAATTAAACATTTAAAAGGGAAATGTAATGTTAATAAAAACTTATAAAAACATATAAAATATTACTTCAAATTAAAACCTCTGTAACACTTATAATAAAAACATATATGTGAGAACATGTAAGGGACAAATATGTGTATAGGTAGAACTGTATATGTTTATTAAAACAATATACTAGTGTGTACAAGACTCACAGATATAAGAGCTGGTCTATTATGTTATTCCTAGTTACTGTTATGTGATGCAGAGTGTCTATTTAATATGCCTACGTCTCCTAAGCCTGGGTTTGATGGATGCTCTCTCATTCAACCCTGATCCATGGTCAGCCCTCAACCTAACTATCCAATCACTCTCCCTGCTTTCAGTGTGATTCCTTAGGTCACCTCCTCTCTTGTTCGGGGTGACAACCTCTAGGGCTCTAAACAGAAATGTATGTGTGTGGCCATTGTTACTAACATGCTTGGCTAAGGCATTGTGGGTCGATCCTTTCCTTATATGATATGCATGTTCTCTTATTCTGTCCCTAAATTTGCGATTTGTCTTTCCCACATAAAAACTGGTACATACCTGACATACTGCAAGATATATCACATTGCTGGTCAAGCAATCAGCAATAGCAGTGGTATCAAAAATCCTTCGTGTATCAGGATGTACAAATTCAGTGGAATTGTCAATGTATGAGCAGAAATTACAATGTCCACAAGATACTGTGTACTGTCTAGTAGTTGTAACCTGCTTAACCTGTCTCGGATAACATACTATCCTCTTAAGATTTTTTCTGTTCCTATATTGGAACTTTGGGGCATCACCAACAATGTCCCTAATGGCATTGTCAATCTTGAAAATTTCCCAAAATTTACCAATTATTTCTCTCATCTCAAAATGATCTGATGTAAAAGTAGTGGTAAATTTCACAACTGGTGTAGTAGTGGTAGTAGGTGTATTTCTACCAAGTGTGTCTATAGCCTCATTCGGTCCAAAGTAGGGTGCTGCTACTGTATGTCTTAAATCATGTTTATTATGTAGATTGTCATCAATCTCAGTGATACCATACCCTCTATCTAGCAATCTCCCTTTTAAATTCACCAATTCCATGTCAAAGCCCTCTTCAGTCGGGTTCAGTCTAGAGGCTCTGATGGCTTGGCCCTTAATAATATTTTTAAAAACAAAAGAGGGATGCATGCTAGATCTCAGTAATAGAGAATTGCTATAGCACGTCTTCCTGAAAACACCAGTATTGATCAAGCCATCCGATAGTTTCTCTATATACAGGTCCAAAAATTCAATCTTATCTAATGAAAAATTCATAGTAAATGTGAGGTAATTAGTTAAACCATTCACATCATTCAAGAATAGTGCCAATTGCTCCACAGTGCCATTCCATAGAACAAAGACATCGTCCACAAAGCGCCGGAACAATATAACATGTTGTTTGAAGGCTTCTAAATTGAATAGTACCTTCTCTTCCCAGCAGGCTAAAAACATATTGGCGTAGCTATTAGCGCAAGGTGTTCCCATAGCTACGCCATCAACCTGCCTATAAAGAGCATCATCAAACATGAAAATGTTGTTCTCCAATATTAGTTCTAAGAAATGAACCAATAAATCTATTTTCACTTCACTGTAGTCACTATGTATATGTAAATAGTCAGATATATAAGTGAGTCCAAGTTGATTGGGGATAACAGTGAAGAGAGACTGTATATCAAATGTCACAAAAATATAATCACCCACTGACTCATGACTCTTGAGGCATTCGTAGAAGTCCAATAGAAACTGTTTCGAATCTCTTAATACACATGTATTTTTATTCAAGATGGGTCTTAAATTCTTTTCTATGTATACCGAGAGATGCTCGGTGACCCATCCTCGACCAGAGAGACCTATATGAATACTTGATTATTTTAAAGAACCTATGATGCCAGTCATCCATGGTCTCCCTAAAATTCACAAAGATGCCGCTAATCTACCCATGAGATCTATTGTCTCTGGTCGAGGATGGGTCACCGAGCATCTCTCGGTATACATAGAAAAGAATTTAAGACCCGCAGCATCCTTACTTTTGGCAGAACTCAAATTCCTGCTCTGCTTTGAAGTCAGGGTGGCATCTGATTTCAAGTAAAACCCAAAAGGGAAAACTTTCAAAATCTCTTATTTTATCTGATGATCAGGGCAAGAGTGCACCACATGGGCCAGGACACAAACCCTGATGAGCAACTGCAGCAGAGGTGTAGCTGGCTCATCTACTTCCTGGAGCCATTGCTCGAAATTGTGACCCCCACACCTCAACAAGGTCTGCAATGGCTAATGCTCCTGAAATGCAGGGCTCACCAAACAATCATGTTCTGTTTTTACATCCCACTCCCTGCTCCTCATCAGCTGAAAAGCAATTGAAAAACAAAAAAAGTCAACCATCAGGTATGTTGAGCTCCCGAAATGCAGTAGCAAATCAGCAGTTTTTACAATGTGTACAGTACACAGCATTCCTACTGCAATAAGATTTTAATTACAAAGAAAAAAACAAGATAAAACACATCTTTATATCTTGTAAAGAATAGCAAACTGCTTGATACAGTTTATACAACACATAGAGCATTTCCACACTCAGATTTTTACTTAAAAAAAAAAATATATATTTATTTATTTTACACTGTATCAAACTGCTTACTACAAATGTAGCAAGCAGTTGATACAGCTAGACTACACACAGAGTGCTACAATGCTCAAGTTTGGACACAAATGCAATACCACCTTTTAAAAGCCAGAATGCATTACAGAGTGATCAGGATCAGATGGCCAGGCTGATCATGCCCTCTAACACTTTGCACCATGAGCAGTGATCCCCTTTGCCTTCCCTAGCTACGCTACTTGATTGCAGCTACCTATACTGAAGACATTAAAAAGGCTGACTCCCCTAACTGCCCTAAGTGGAGCTGCTAGATTGGTTTATTGATTCCATGATAAAAAAAGTGTTTTTTAATCTCTGGATTGCACAGGGGTTGTCCTTGAGCAACGATTTATTGCCAGATGACCTTTTCAAATATAAAAAGTGCATATGCTCAATACAGCAAGCCAGTCAAAAAAGCATATATACTCAATACAGCAAGCCAGTCAAAGGCAATGATCCCTATTAAACATCCAGCAAGCATTCTGTTTATCTTTATCTTTAAGGTCTTTATTGCTCCTGGGTAAGAGAATTTGAGTTTGTCAATTATCACTGTAAGCCATGTGCCTGCATTATGCTCCTCCCATTTTAAAGCTCTGTTCATTATTTTCAACTTTCTGAATCTCTGATCGCACCAAAGCCATGCCATACCACACCTAAAGTGGTAAGCCTCTCTGACGGTAAGGAAAGTCAGTGGAAATATTAATATTCTGATTTCTGTTTTAGTTATTTAATTTGCTTAACTAGCCCAGGAGATGGCTGTCAATGGTTCTAACAACAATTAACAAAAGACTATAATTACAATTAAAACTGTCCATGTAGCATTGTGCTCCTGTTTTTTTTTTTCTAATTCTTCTGAAGTTCTTTTTTATTTCTTCAGGCTTCTTCTGCTAAAGTAAACATTAATAAATATTACGCTCCTTAATTATAAGGTAATATAACTATTTTGCTTACAGTTTAGACACACACACACACACACACACACACACACACACACACACACACACACACACACACACACACACACACACTTCTTTCTGGTGTGACTTTCTGATAAAGAAATCTCATCTGTTTTTTAACATAGTCCACAAGCATTTTTCTGGACCACTCCTTTTTTATTATTTATTATTTATTTATTGCATTTGTTAATTGGGGAAGTCAACTCGGCTCAGATGAACCCATTTTCAGCAGTGGCCCGGGGAGAAAAGCTCCACATATCATTAATAGTACATACAAGAATAAAGCACAATATACAGTGTATATACAGTCTCAATGCAGGGAAATAAATATTAAACACAATGGTACAGCTTATTTACAAACATTACACATCAACATTGTGTACATACAACATTTTTTCACAGTATATAAGCAGCTTTTCCTTTTGACATGGTATACAGAAAACTCTTTCTATACTGGTCCTGTTGGTTGAATACATAGGCAGCTCCGTTTGCTGTCGCACACAGGCATCTCTCTTTGCTCTAGCCCTTTTGACACAGAACATTGGCAGCTCTTTCTGCATTGCTTCTTTTGACATATCAAACTGGCACTTCTCTGCACTGCTATTCTCACACAAACAGGCATCTCACTCTCTGCTGTACTCCTTTTGACATAGTATGCAAGCAGCTCTCTCTGCTCTGCTCCTTTTGACATAGTACATGGACAGCTCTTTCTGCATTGCTTTTTTTGACATATCAAACTGGCACTTCTCTGCACTGCTACTCTCACACAAACAGGCATCTCCCTCTCTGCTGTACTCCTTTTGACATAGTATGCAAGCAGCTCTCTCTGCTCTGCTCCTTTTGACATAGTACATGGACAGCTCTGTCTGCATTGTCCCTTTTGACACATTATATGTTCATCTGTGCCTGCACTGCTCTCTTTGATGCACTATGCAGGACGTTCTCTCTGTTCTGCTCCTTTCTACATGGTATATTTACAGATCTGTGTGCTCTGCTCCTTTTGACACAGTGCACAGGTAACCCTGTCTACATTGCTCCTTTTGGTACATAAGTATCTCTCTCTAAGCTTTGCTCCTTTGGACGCAGTATACAATCAGTATTCTCTGCTCGGCCCTTTTTGATACAGTATGCATGTTGCACAGTGTGAATCTACAGCACTTTCCTCCCCGTGACGTTTTCGTTTCACCATCTGCATCTCCATGTCATTCGTCACTGTGCTGACATTTTTGCATCTCCTGGTATTTTAACCTCTGTAGGCTGCAAACTGTCCATTTTTTCATTCTACTAAATTATTTCAAACAAGTTATTACAGTCCTTTGGTTCCAAACAGACCAATACTGACATTCCTGATTTTCCAATAAATTCTTCAGATGTAGATTTTTGTTTAATCAGAAAAAAATGTTAATGCCACTGTCGCTATCCTGTTTGGTGCTGTTGTTATACATCCAGGTAACACTTAATACAGAATCTTTGCTGCCATTGTTTTATCGCTTCCCATCAGGAAATTGCAAACTATAGGGAATTTCAGTGTGGCTTGACCACCAAAGTGCCCTTAGAATGACAATTGATTCAATTTCTCCTCAAATTAGACAATGCCTAGGTGGACTTACCTGATCAACAAAAGATAATAAATGATTTTGGGATTCCTACATGTTTTGTCTTCTAGACAATTAAACATGCATGCATAACACACTGCACATCCAACTTAACA
This sequence comes from Protopterus annectens, assembly GCF_019279795.1. Classification (NCBI taxonomy): domain Eukaryota; kingdom Metazoa; phylum Chordata; order Ceratodontiformes; family Protopteridae; genus Protopterus; species Protopterus annectens. The sequence continues at coordinate 28,792,455 of NC_056727.1, read as the reverse complement.
ATGGTGAGTTTTCATGTTTTTAAGCTAAGTAAACATAATTCCTTTGGGATACTGTTTTATAACTGTATGACTTTTATACAGCCACACTCTTTTCTATGTAAACATGACCAGTTTATTTCTGTATGATACCTTGTTCAGGCAGTTTGCATTTGCGTTAAAAATATATTTGTGCATTGTAATAAGTTTTGTGTGATGCATGCATGCATTCTTATTTTGGAAAACAGTTTTAGATATGATTTTTTTCTGCAAAAATATAACTGAAAAAGTCTGCAAACATATTTGATAAATAGTCAAGCAATGGACACAGTTGTACCCTTTTAACCAACTAATTCTTTTTCTGGTTTTAAAGCATTAGATGGCAAAGTATTAACAATTTGCTTTGAATAACAGCTATCCAGGTATTGTAGAAGATCACATCAACATTTTTTTTAATGTGAAAACACTTTTTTTATGGAATCTAACTCTTTGCTTAATGGTTATCATAGTAAACAATATTGCAAAGACACTGTAGTATTCATTTTTGTGTGACTCTGGAACAACCTCTCTATTAAAACAAGTGCCCTGCCTGTAACTGTATACGTTGAACCAAAATGTATTTCAACTGCTTAATAATATATTTAACAAAAGAAATATGGGTTTTTAAAGAAACACATGGGACTAACTTTGCATTTCAAGAGTAAAAGTCAAAACAGTGTACGAATAAGCAAAATAGAACAGTTAATTTGATTAGAAATGGCTATCTGAGGACAAAGAAAAGTTAAATTGATTAGAGATGGCTATCTGAGAAAGTTGGGAAACAGTATTATATGCTACCACTTTCAAACTTATAATGCAGGTATCTTTAATACTTAAAACAACTAGTAAATGCTAGACAATATATACTTAAACACTTACTGTCTTTTAATTTAATAGACACAATTCACAAGCACTGGAGAGCAAGTTAAATAAAATGCATAATTTTCATAACATATTTCAGAACCTCTCATGCAGAAGCAATCCAATGCACTACTATTGTTTGCATTTAACTAAACCCTGCAGTCGAGCTATGCACATCATTCTGAACTAAAATTCTGTAAATGTCTCAGCAACCATCACAGGACAGATGATTTTAAGGAGTCTGGATGAGTCATTTTGATATCACAGTAGGCCAGAGCTCAGTCTGACTAGTCAGGGATTTCTTATAATCATTATAGCAAGAGACGGTATAATTAAACAAAAAATAGTATGACTGATATAGTAATTGTAGTATCTAAAAATGTCAGAGCTGCAAATTTGGATATTAAGGATGATGATATTAAAATAAATAGTTTATAAGTATTATTTCATTTTTATGTCCATCAAGTAGATTTTTATGTTCTACTCATGAAGTACATTTGATATTTTTATAGCTGCCTACAGAACAACAGACACAATGATAATAACAGTTGATTTTTGTCTATTTGTATGCTTCCTGTGCATTTATTACATGCAAGAGTATACCAGTAACATGGTCATTTGATTTTGTAGGCAAATAGCATGAGATTTACATAGCTTACATTTTTCTTTAGACTTTCAGATCTACTTTAAGCAAATATATAGTAATATGAATGGTAGAAATAATATTTTAAGGCTCTCTTCAATTAGAATTATTGCACTTCTTGAATTAATTAGGAATCAATAATTAGAATCATTAGGAAATGTAACTGGAAGGTTTTCATATATTTTTTAATGTAATATATTTTAAAGTAGAAAATTGTTCTGCAATGATATACTGCTAGTCAATATTAAGTGGTACATACTATAAGAGCTAAAATGCCACAGCATTTAATTTTTTTTTAATTTGGGAGCTTGCTCTTAATCTATGAGTGAATCAGCTTCATGATCTATCATTCCCTTATTTTAAACAGCCAGTTTCATGGTATCTGTACATTACAAAGAGATTTCAGATAAAATATATACTGAAATTCCAAATCATTCTTTACCTAAAGATACCCATGAAAATATTGGACTTACCAGTAAACCAAAAAGGCAGGAGAAATGGAGGCAATCTGTTAAAAAACACGTACTCCACCAAAAGAACTCTTAGGCCCAGACTCCAGAAAGCAAGTTGATACCACAAAACAACTAATAATCAGTTAAAACTACAGGATTTATTTGCCTTATTATTCAGCTGAACAGGACTATTAAGCACAAAAAGTTCATATTCAATGTGCTTTTCATCCCAAACCAACCTAAAGCAGGACTCCATCAGAAAGAATCAGAACACTTCTGTGCATTCTTAAGTACTAAAGCTTTGCTTGCATCATGATTGGTTGACTACTCAAAATAACACAACAGTTAAAATGCAAATGTTTAAAGATACAGAAACAAAAATTCATCAAGATAAACCAATATATAAGTAGATGTTAAGTGCAGTATATTTTAAAACTTTTAAAATTCAGTTTTAGTTTTATTTACAAATAAGGCATTGCTAAAGCTAGCTATGAAAACAGAATTGCAGCAGATAGTAAAGACAACTACAAGGCCTTCTATAGTTATGTAATCTTCATGGCAATACCCAGAATTGCTCTGAGCTACTGCACAATGGTACATCCTATACCAAGCCAACAGATATTGCCAATATACTGGCCAACAGATTCAGTGCCAAATTTACCCCTCTCCCCCCCAAAGGATCAATCACAATACAAGTAGATTGCCAAGCACCCAGTATTACCGCTGCACAGGTTGAAACAGCACTGTCCAAGGCCAAGAATACAGCTTCCATGGGACCTGACAATATCCCTGGCTGTGTTCTACATGAACTACAGAGTGAACTGGCACCTCACCTGTGTGCCCTGTTCAATCACAACCTCACATCAGGCTTTGTCCCTACTGAATGGCATACTGCTACAGTCATCCTCTCCACAAAGGAGGTGTGACTACAAACCCTGGGATCTATTGCCCCATTAGCCTGACGAGTCTGATATGCAAAGCTATGGAATGCATCATCATGGACCTAATAAACAATGATATAGGGATTCTACAAACTCTGGATTCCACACAGTTTGGTTTTGTGAAGGGTAGATCATGCCTGCTCAACTTGGTCGATTTCTTTGAGTCAGTTAACAGAGCTGTGGATGAAGGTAAGGTGGTTCATACAGCCTACCTTGATCTGGCCAAGGTGTTTGATACCATTCCCCATTCAGGAATCATAGAAAAACTCACTAAGCTAGGCATAAACCCCTATATCACTAGATAGGTTGCAAACCGTCTCACAGGTAGAACCCACAGTGTGAAAGTAGCAGACTCCAAGTCAGACCGCCGACCAGTCACATGTGGAGTTCCAGTGGGTTCAATCCTGGGTCCTCTCCTGTTTGGTATCTACTTCTGTGAAGGCCAGGACAACACAAATGGTCTCTGGCTGACAAAGTTTGCAGACGATTGCAAGGTGGGAGCTATTACTAACCCCCCAAGTGTTGTCGACATCCTACAGAAAGGCCTCACTGAGACCAATGACTGCTATCAGAACCATGGCCTTAAGCTCAATACCAAAAAATGTGCCATCATCCCCTTTGGGAAAAACCTGGTTCCCATGAATTGCCACATCGATAGTAGTCCACTGAACACAGAAGGTGTTATAAGAGATCTGGGAACACAGGTTGACAGCAGCCTCTGTTTTGACCACCACATTGCCGCTGTGGTCAGAAAGTCCTTTTATGTGGCACATCTCATTACTAAGGGTTTTGCATCGAGGAAGAAAGAAGTCATTGTCTCCCTCTACTTTTCCCTCATTAGGCCAATCATCGAGTACAATGCCTCATTTGCCATGTACTTCACTAGACACCTGCAACAACTGGAGAAGCTTCAAAAGTACTTCACAAAGAGGATCCTAGGCCTTAAACACTTGTCCTATATTGACAGACTCAAAAAACTCCAACTATTCTCTGTCTCATATCGCCTACTTAGAGGCGATCTCTGCTTAACATACAAAGCCATGTCTGATCCAGCTCTGTTAGTTAGAAATGCTACCTCTAAAGAAATCCCAATCCCACCACACCACACACTCCAGTGACCTTCCTCATTACCACAATCAATAGAACATGCTGGAGGGACAGGTTCATAACTCAGAGACTGCCCTTGCTATGGAATAGACTTCCCATATATGTCAAGCAGAGCACCTCACTGGCCCTCTTCAACAGAAACCTTCATGAGTATATGGGAAATAGAAAATTCATCCCGTGGATTACTCCAGTGGATCTACTCGACAGAGGCACAGGGAATTAAGGTTGGGTGGTACGATGTCCAGGTAATCCTATGGGCTAGGTTTGTAAAGGCTCCAGGGCCATTAGCCTAGTACACAGCTCTGAACCTATGAACCTATGATCATAAATTAGTTCCTTAAGCTTTCTGTCAGTTTTTCCATCATAAAATGCTAAACACCTAGTACACAAAGCGAGGTAGACTACGCCTTTATTATTACAACTACCTTTTGCAGGAAGAGCAGTACTATTTAAGGAATTGTTTAAAGCTATTACATCCAATTCAAGGATGGACTTGCACTGATTGCCAATACCACATTTTATGGTGCCATTTTGTAACCTGGTACTGTAGTCTGGACAGCTTGATCTGTCAAGAATATTTGTAATGATCTTAGCTCTTTTGTAAATAAACACTGGTTCCATGCCAACAATATTTTCGATGTACATATCACTTGTGAGGATAGACCGATATTGATTAACAATTCCTTTTATACTTTTGG